>NW_012020309.1:0-343 GCF_000956235.1 Wasmannia auropunctata
GGGCCATTAAAATACCCGGCTTCATTGCATTTAAGATGATGTTCAAATTACTATGATACCGGCCGTTACGTTTATGCCTCTCAACAGCGCGCGCGCGCGCGCGCACGGCAAACCGTTATTATTAAGACATCGGTGGGCCCGATAACCGAAGCAATTTTCACTCAGGTCGGGAGAGCTTAAGACGTGACCAAGAAGCAAGTCGCTGCAGTTTCTCAAAACAGCTAGAAACTTACTTAAATTGCCGTCGTGGCCTTCGAGACAAACACATCGTTTCGTATATAATTCGTACGTGTATCGGTTACGCGCCATAAATCGAAAATCCCAGAAAGATCAAGGCTCTTCT
>NW_012020310.1:0-335 GCF_000956235.1 Wasmannia auropunctata
GTCTGACGCGCGTCGGCCGGAAAATAAGATAGCCATTGACGCGGCGCGGAATAATGCACGCGCGCGCGGGGGTCGATGTCTCGTTTCTAGGACGTGCCTGCGCGCACGGGATTCTGCCTGCCGCTCTGACGGGCAGATACGCGACATCGTTGGACGCCATGTTCTTGGTAATTGGTTATCGGATCGGATGGCACGATCGCGGCGGCGGCGGCGGTTTCGAGCGGACGTACATAACGGTCCGAAGTCGTGCCGATATGACCGGGGCCGTTCGTCGAAGGTACGAACATAATCGCGACACGTTGTCGACGCGCGCGTAATACGGCTCAAATTACATA
>NW_012020311.1:0-355 GCF_000956235.1 Wasmannia auropunctata
TTAATTTTGTTTAACATTTCGGACGCTCTCTATCTGCCCTAAAAGACAGACCACCTACTCGGGCTTCGACTTGATTACGACGCGCTAATTAGTAATCGCCTAATTGTTACAGTTTGCGCAATCTTCTTGGGTCAGTCCATGCTTCGTACGTCGCTTACAATTATCTCATATATATGCTAATTAACTGAGATAGAATATCTGTCTTCTTCATTCACTTACAGGCACGATCGGAACCGACGCGACGTTCCGGTACTCGTTAGGCGAAACGGGGTGGAATACTCAAATAAGGGGATCGCGCCGTTGCGCGACTTCGTGCATCGGCGAACGTCGGCCTCGATTACTCAAAAGATCCGAA
>NW_012020312.1:0-346 GCF_000956235.1 Wasmannia auropunctata
TAATCGATTTTCATTTCGAGACACGCGTTCTTTGTACGAGAGAAAGAAGATTCGATGACGGATCCCAGAGACGTAGCTCCGGAGCTCTCTTTTAATAGAGACAGACGACGTACGCGTGACTATTGCGCCAGAGGTAGACGTGGACAAACAGCCGAACCGTGAAATCGAGTATCACGAGCGAGCGTGGCAGATCTAAGGACAATTAATATTCACAATACTGTCCTTAGGTCAGTATTGGTCTTATATCTCTAAGATCGTCTCAAGTTTGATCTTGGAGACTTTAGAAATTTATTCAGTCAATGCAACGATGTAGCATTTCGATATATATGCGATCTCAAGTATAATC
>NW_012020313.1:0-314 GCF_000956235.1 Wasmannia auropunctata
CGCGTTAAGTTGTAATGACTTGTGCTATGCCTATTTTATAACAATTTATCCATTAGAATACAATTTATCCATTCGATAGGAAAATTAAACAATATGCGTAGTTTTCGCAATTTCGATGTCGAGGTTTTATGTTTCGATAACCGAGTCCTTTGTCGATAAGAATAATAATCGCCGCTCGTAAAATTATTGTTGGAACTAAATGCAACCGACAATTTTTTTCCATGTTAAATTACTGTTTTCATATCATATTGTTAAATTATTTATGAACTCCTCCAATTACGTATGAATAATTTTGCGACGTTAATACCGACTTT
>NW_012020314.1:0-405 GCF_000956235.1 Wasmannia auropunctata
ACGGTCTTCCAAATCGGATAAATGTCGACTTGATTGCCAATGAATCTGGGTCATTCGCATATGTAAAAGTCTAGTTGCATCAAACGTTACGCCATCAGACATCTGTCCATTTTGAATAAGGCTTCTAATTGCCGTAATAGACATAAGTAGGTTAGAACATGTATTATTGTTTCATGTTAGACCGTTCTTATATACACACATACATTACATACACACGAGTAATGATTTCTATCGAATCCATATTGAACTCTCTTAACACGGTATAACATACCACAATTTAATCTATCTCGGCACGAATCGTAAAGCAGAATCCAGTAGCGAATTCAAAACTCGTAAAAATAGTCGGGGAAGTGGTGCGCGCGCGGTAACGTCCAATCTCCCTCGTATATAATATTCTATGTTATT
>NW_012020315.1:0-304 GCF_000956235.1 Wasmannia auropunctata
CAATTAACAGGAACCTAGCGTACAAAGGAACCCAATTATGAAATGTATACAGCTGCGCGAAATTGACCTGCCCAGAATTAAGCCGAACGCATATAAAAAACCGTAAACGTAAAAAATATGGAAATATTTCACATAAATGTCAAATCAAATGAAAACATTTTCCAAAAATTATATTAGAGGACAACAGATTATTTTTATGGTAATATCTGAAAATTGTATAAATTTGCAAAATGATGGAAATATAATTCTAATATCTATTATCTTGTATAATGTGGAACAAATTATCTTTTGTAAATAGACATAA
>NW_012020316.1:0-387 GCF_000956235.1 Wasmannia auropunctata
AATTTTCAGCGCGATGCGGATTCTCCTAGGGAGCATCATCTGCCTTCTGTCGGCGGTTAACGCGAGGACGGCGATAATGCCGCCGCCGTGGGCCGATCCCTCGAGTAACCCCTGCGCAGCGCAACCGCGCGGCTGGCAGCTGCTGTACTGGCCGGCCGACGGGAAATGCTACAAAATATTCCAGGCAGGTGTTAATCTTCTTTTCCTTGGCAAAATTTGTCGCGTGCGGTTGATCTACGTTACCACAGGCATGCCACATGATTGCTTAATAAAATACTCATTTAAAGGAATCGTTCATCTCTGAGTAAGTTGCGTTTATGACAGATCGGCGCCCCGTGTCCGGAGACCATGGAACTGGGCCCGGCGGCCGGTAGCGGAACAATCGCG
>NW_012020317.1:0-389 GCF_000956235.1 Wasmannia auropunctata
TTGGATCTTTATCACAGCGTCTATAAAAGTAGATATTCAGCAATAAAGCTGCTTCGCGAAAAATATCTGATTCAATGCATATTGATTATATTCAAATAGGTATCAGGTCACCAAGGATGCCAAGATAGAAAGATGTGGTATAATTTAAAGTGTAAAATAATAAATCCAAAATGCGAATATACTAATCAACACTTCCAAAAATAATAAAATTACACATATATCGTTTAACTATGAAACACAATTAGTACATTTTCTCTCAATTTTTTTCCAAAATGTTTATTTTTAGTGCGTTTGTGCACATTAAATAAATCCGAAAGCTTTTTAAATAGATAAAACGATGAAATCCAAATACTGTGAAATAATACTTTGATGCACTACACTTTGTGTTA
>NW_012020318.1:0-363 GCF_000956235.1 Wasmannia auropunctata
AGAAGGAACCAATTAACTCTAACGACAGTTACAAACACGTATAGTTTTAATAAAGTAATTTGTAGCAGTTATTCTTGTTTTGTAGAAATTACATTACTATTCACACAAGAACAGAATTTGTTTCTTTTTTTTAGGATATTCCAAATAAATCCTTTCGATAAATAACAATATTTGCATTGTGCTTTTCATACTTTTTAATCTTAAACATTGACTTTTCTCAGCGCCTGAAAAACTATAATCCGCAAAAAAGGGACTCACAAATCCTTTCTCTCAAATAATAAGGAAAACAGCTTATCGATATCACAAAACTTTGAGATTCATAGTCACAAGTGTCGCTATGTGTCGCAGGTATGCAGGTAGAAG
>NW_012020319.1:0-448 GCF_000956235.1 Wasmannia auropunctata
TAGATTCTCGCACGCAGGGGGTCGTACGCTTCATTTAATTGTGGGAATTCGAACTTTACGGGGAAACTTCTGAACCCGCTTAATAACTTGAGGAAATCCTTATGTATACCTTAATGTTGAGGTAAAATTGAAGTAAATTGAAATCATGATACCACAAACCAGGAAAAAGTATTGCAAAAATTAATATTATATCTAATTGTACATATCACTGTACATATTATATATGTCATTTTAATCAATAATTACAAAATTTTATAAAAAGATTTTTTTCTAAAGAAACACATTTCGATTAGGTGGTGACGAAATAAAAATGGAATACAAAAATTTAATTTGTTTTATCGACCCAAAATAGTACATTTTTTCTAAAAAATTATTTAAAGATACATGTTGGTTATCAATTATTATTATTAAATCTTGTAAAGGTAATTATTAATTACATATTTGAATA
>NW_012020320.1:0-310 GCF_000956235.1 Wasmannia auropunctata
CGACGGCACCTTGATACGATTCGATTTATACTTGACATTGTCCTCGCGGGAGAATTTAGAAGACGCGCGAGAGAGATGCGACGCGCCGACGGGGAAGAAGAAATCCTAGAAGAGCTAGAGTCACCCTTGCGATATTAAATGACGAATTTGGGATCGAATTCAATTATAGACTCGCAAATTGTTGAGGGAGATCAGGAGTCGAGAGAAGTCACTTGTTGCGCTATAATGGCGCAAATTCGACTTAAACGTTTCGAGTCTCCTCTCGGTGGGTGGAAGATATATGATAATTTACGACGAGGCTTAAAATAAA
>NW_012020321.1:0-413 GCF_000956235.1 Wasmannia auropunctata
CAAAGAAATGCGCAGCAGTTGAAATATTATAGGTATTATATTCATGTTTTTATGTAAATAAATTTTTGGTATATTTCAATGGTCGACGACCATCTTTTCGTTCCCTCGCATCCCTGTCGTTTTAATATATATTTATCATAGAAATCGGACGCATGTGTCGCTACAGTGCAATTTTTATTCTTAAAATTAATTTGTAATAATAATGTTTTTTGTAATACGAAAATTGTTATTGAGGATTCTATCAATTCTCAATTACCGACAGTAAATGAAGATTTCGAAGAAATATTATTTTTCTATAAAAATTTTGTTTTGTGTATCACGATAATTTTAATATATTATGTGTATGAGAGAAAAAATGTATTTATTAAGTTTTTATTTGATATTTTTATATAGTTTGACGTTTAAAATATCTT
>NW_012020322.1:0-305 GCF_000956235.1 Wasmannia auropunctata
CGCGGGACTTTAGAAAAATTTTCGGGACTCGGGTCGGGTCCGGAGGTAAACCTGGCCGTTCGACGCTTCCCCGCTAGCGCCCTTAATGTTACGTCGATTCGCGCGCCCGCACGTTTATTCGGCCACCCTACCACCCCCGTGCACCCCCGTCGTCCGTTCGCCCCGATAGCGAAGAATTTTCGGCGTCCGGAGGTAATCGCGGTCGAAAGCAACACGCCGCGCGAAAGCAACACGCCGCGCGGGACTTAGAAAATTTCGGCTCGGTCGGGTCCGGAGGACTGAGTCGACAAGGCACACAGGGGATA
>NW_012020323.1:0-458 GCF_000956235.1 Wasmannia auropunctata
TGCGCTGGACTTAGCCGCGGAGCGCGCGACAGACCCGCCGGCGGTAGGCCCGACGTACGCGCTAGCCTAACCGAGCGCTAACCTGACCACCGAGCGCGAGACCGAACGAGCGCTAACCTGACCGAGCGCTAACCTGACCGAGCGCTAACCTGACCGAGCGCGAGCCCGACGGGTCAGGCGAGGTACTTGGCCGCGGAGCGCCTGTCGGCCCCGTCGGCGAAAGCAACACGCGGCGAGAAAGCAACACGCCGCGAGGGACTTAGAAAATTTCGGCTCGGTCGGGTCCGGAGGTAAACCTGGCCGATCTACGCTTCCCCGCTAAAGCCCTTAATGTTACGTCGATTCGCGTGACCCGCACGTTTATTCGGCCACCCTAGTGCCCCCGTGCACCCCCGTCGTCCGTTCGCCTCGATAGCGGAGAATTTTCGGCGCCGGAGGTAATCGCGGCGAAAGCAACA
>NW_012020324.1:0-331 GCF_000956235.1 Wasmannia auropunctata
TTCGACGTAACATTAAGGGCTTTAGCGGGGAAGCGTAGATCGGCCAGGTTTACCTCCGGACCCGACCGAGCCGAAAATTTTCTAAGTCCCGCGCGGCGTGTTGCTTTCGCCGCGATTAACCTCCGGCGCCGAAAATTCTCCGCTATACGAGGACGTAACGGACGTCGGGGTGCACGGGGCAACGTAGGTGGCCGAAGTAAACGTGGCGGGCACGCGAATCGACGTAACATTGAGGGCTTTAGCGGGGAAGCGTAGATCGGCCAGGTTTACCTCCGGACCCGACCGAGCCGAAAATTTTTCTAAGTCCCGCGCGGCGTGTTGCTTTCGCGCA
>NW_012020325.1:0-371 GCF_000956235.1 Wasmannia auropunctata
GTTATACGATAACGGCGAGAATCGACGTTTGAGCGGTGGGAACGTCGCGGGCGCTCGGATCCGGCGGTTCCGCGCTTCGCACGTCGAGATTCGACGTTTGAATGGTGGAAACGCCGCGAACGCAAGGATACGACGTTTCCGAGCTTCAAACGGCGAGAATCGGACGTTTGAGCGGGTGGAACGGTCGCGGGCGCTCGGATCCGGCGGTTCCGCGCTTCGCACGTCGAGATTCGACGTTTGAATGGTGGAAACGCCGCGAAACGCAAGGATACGACGTTTCCGAGCTTCAAGGCGAGAATCGGACTTTGAAGCGGGTGGAACGGTCGCGGCGCTCGGATCCGGNGGTTCCGCGCTTCGCACGTCGAGATTCG
>NW_012020326.1:0-323 GCF_000956235.1 Wasmannia auropunctata
GAAACGCCGCGAACGCAAGGATACGACGTTTCCGAGCTTCAAACGGCGAGAATCGACGTTTGAGCGGTGGGAACGTCGCGGGCGCTCGGATCCGGCGGTTCCGCGCTTCGCACGTCGAGATTCGACGTTTGAATGGTAGAAACGCCGCGAACGCAAGGATACGACGTTTCCGAGCTTCAAACGGCGAGAATCGACGTTTGAGCGGTGGGAAACGTCGCGGGCGCTTGGATCCGGCGGTTCCGCGCTTCGCACGTCGAGATTCGACGTTTGAATGGTGGAAACGCCGCGAACGCAAGGATACGACGTTTCCGAGCTTCAAACGG
>NW_012020327.1:0-351 GCF_000956235.1 Wasmannia auropunctata
CCAAATAGACGTGCGGGCACGCGAATCGACGTAATATTAGGACGCTATCGGGGAAGCGTCGATCGGCCAGGTTTACCTCGGACCCGACAGAGCCAAAAATTTTCTAAGTCACGCGCGGCGTGTTGCTTTCGCGCGGCGTGTTTCTTTCGCCGCTTTTACCTCCGGCGCCAAAAATTCTCCGCTATCGACGGCGAACCGGACGTACGGGGTGCACGGGGGCACTCGGGTGGCCGAAATAAGACGTGCGGGCGACGCGAATCGACGTAATATTAAGGCGCTTGCGGGCGAGCGTCGATCGGCCAGGTTTACCTCCGGACCCGACAGAGCCAAAAATTTTCTAAGTCACGCGCA
>NW_012020328.1:0-371 GCF_000956235.1 Wasmannia auropunctata
TACGTCGAGATTCGACGTTTGAATGGTAGAAACGCCGCGAACGCAAGGATACGACGTTTCCGAGCTTCAAACGGGNGAATACGATGTTCGAGCGGTGGGAACGTCGCGGGCGCTCGGATCCGGCGGTTCCGCGCTTCGCACGTCGAGATTCGACGTTTGAAGTGGTAGAAACGCCGGCGAACGGCAAGGATACGACGTTTCCGAGCTTCAAACGGCGAGAATCGACGTTTGAGCGGTGGGAACGTCGCGGGCGCTCGGATACGGCGGTTTACGCGCTTCGCACGTGAGATTCGACGTTGAAGTGGTAGAAACGCCGGACGAACGGCAAGGATACGACGTTTCCGAGCTTCAAACGGCGAGAATCGGACTTT
>NW_012020329.1:0-452 GCF_000956235.1 Wasmannia auropunctata
TTTCCGAGTCTTACGAAACGGCGAAGAATCGTACGTTTGAGCGGTGGAACGTCGCGGCGCGTCGGAGTCCGGCGGTTCCGCGCTTCGCACGTCGAGATTCGACGTTTGATTGGTAGAAACGCCGCGAACGCAAGGATACGACGTTTCCGAGCTTCAAACGGCGAGAATCGACGTTTGAGCGGTGGGAACGTCGCGGCGCGTCGGAGTCCGGCGGTTCCGCGCTTCGCACGTCGAGATTCGACGTTTGAATGGTAGAAACGCCGCGAACGCAAGGATACGACGTTTCCGAGCTTCAAACGGCGAGAATCGACGTTTGAGCGGTGGGAAACGTCGCGAGCGGCGTCGGGAATCGGCGGTTCGCGCTTCGCACGTCGAGATTCGACGTTTGAATTGGTAGAAACGCCGCGAACGCAAGGATACGACGTTTCCAAGCTTCAAACGGCGAGAATCGA
>NW_012020330.1:0-335 GCF_000956235.1 Wasmannia auropunctata
GACGTTTGAATGGTGGAAACGCCGCGAACGCAAGGATACGACGTTTCCGAGCTTCAAACGGCGAGAATCGACGTTTGAGCGGTGGGAACGTCGCGGGCGCTCGGGATCCGGCGGTTCCGCGCTTCGCACGTCGAGATTCGACGTTTGAATGGTAGGAAACGCCGACGAACGCGAAGGATACGTACGTTTCCGAGTCTTACGAAACGGCGAAGAATCGACGTTTGAGCGGTGGAACGTCGCGGGCGCGTCGGAGTCCGGCGGTTCCGCGCTTCGCACGTCGAGATTCGACGTTTAAATGGTGGAAACGCCGCGAACGCAAGGATACGACGTTTCCG
>NW_012020331.1:0-366 GCF_000956235.1 Wasmannia auropunctata
TCTCGATAGCGGAGAATTTTCGGCGCCGGAGGTAAACGCGGCGAAAGCAACACTACCGGACGTAAGCAACACACCGCGCGGTACTTAGAAAATTTTCGGTCGGGTCCGGAAGTAAACCTGGCCGAAGTCGACGCTTCCCCGGGCTAGGCGCCTTTAATATTACGTCGATTCGCGTGCCCGCACGTCTATTCGGCCACGCGAGTGCCCCCGTGCACCCCCGTCGTCCGTTCGCCTCGATAGCGGAGAATTTTCGGCGCCGGAGGTAAACGCGGCGAAAGCAACAACGCCGCGCGAAAGGCAACGACGCCGCGCGGGACTTATAAAAATTTTCGGCTCTGTCGGGTCCGGAGGTAAACCTGGCCGATC
>NW_012020332.1:0-337 GCF_000956235.1 Wasmannia auropunctata
TATCCCCTGTGTGCCTTGTCGACTCAGTTGTATGCTATACGAAGTTATTACGTGAATGGTAGAAACGCCGCGAACGCAAGGATACGACGTTTCCGAGCTACAAACGGCGAGAATCGACGTTTGAGCGGTGGGAACGTCGCGGGCGCTCGGATCCGGCGGTTCCGCGCTTCGCACGTCGAGATTCGACGTTTGAATGGTAGAAACGCCGCGAACGCAAGGATACGACGTTTCCGAGGCTTCAAACGGCGAGAATCAACGTTTGAGCGGTGGGAACGTCGCGGGCGCTCGGATCCGGCGGTTCCGCGCTTCGCACGTCGAGATTCGACGTTTGAATGGT
>NW_012020333.1:0-308 GCF_000956235.1 Wasmannia auropunctata
TTCGGAAACGTCGTATCCATGCGTTCGCGGCGTTTCTACCATTCAAACGTCGAATCTCGACGTGCGAAGCGCCGAACCGCCGGATCCGAGCGCCCGCGACGTTCCCACCGCTCAAACGTCGATTCTCGCCGTTTGAAGCTCGGAAACGTCGTATCCATGCGTTCGCGGCGTTCTACCATTCCAAACGTCGAATCTCGACGTGACGGAAGCGCCGAACCGGCCGGAGTCCGAGCGCCCGCGACGTTCCCACCGCTCAAACGTCGATTCTCGCCGTTTGAAGCTCGGAAACGTAATAACTTCGTATAGCA
>NW_012020334.1:0-417 GCF_000956235.1 Wasmannia auropunctata
AAACGGCGAGAATCGACGTTTGAGCGGTGGGAACGTCGCGGGCGCTCGGATCCAGCGGTTCCGCGCTTCGCACGTCGAGATTCGACGTTTGAATGGTAGGAAACGCCGCGAACGCAAGGATACGACGTTTCCGAGCTTCAAAACGGTCGAGAATCGACGTTTGAGCGGTGGGTAACGTCGACGGGTCGACTCGGATCCGGCGGTTCCGCGCTTCGCACGGTCGAGATTCGACGTTTGAATGGTGGAAACGCCGCGAACGCAAGGATACGACGTTTCCGAAGCTTCAAAACGGCGAGAAGTCGACGTTTGAGCGGTGGGAACGTCGCGGGCGCCTCGGATCCGGCGGTTCCGCGCTTCGCACGTCGAGATTCGACGTTTGAACTGTTGGAAACGCCGCGAACGCAAGGGATACGAACG
>NW_012020335.1:0-339 GCF_000956235.1 Wasmannia auropunctata
TCGCCGTTTGAAGCTCGGAAACGTCGTATCCTTGCGTTCGCGGCGTTTACTACCATTCAAACGGTCGAATCTCGACGTGCGAAGCGCGGAACCGCCGGATCCGAGCGCCGCGACGTTCCACCGCTCAAACGTCGATTCTCGCCGTTTGAAAGCTCGGAAAACGTCGTATCCTTGCGATCGCGGCGTTTCTTACCATTCAAACGTCGAATCTCGACGTGTCGAACGTCGCCGAAACCGCCGGTATCCGAGCGCCCGCGACGTTCCCACCGCTCAAACGTCGATTCTCGCCGTTTGAAGCTCGGAAACGTCGTATCCTTGCGTTCGCGGCGTTTCTACCAT
>NW_012020336.1:0-425 GCF_000956235.1 Wasmannia auropunctata
TGGGAACGTCGCGGGCGCTCGGATCCGGCGGTTCCGCGCTTCGCACGTCAGATTCGACGTTTGAATGGTGGAAACGCCGCGAACGCAAGGATACCGACGTTTTCCGTAGCTTTCGAACGGCGAGAATCGACGTTTGAGCTGTGGGAACGTCGCGGGCGCTCGGATCCGGCGGTTCCGCGCTTCGCACGTCGAGATTCGACGTTTGAATGGTAGAAACGCCGCGAACGCAAGGATACGACGTTTTCGAGCTTCAAACGGCGAGAATCGACGTTTGAGCGGTGGGAACGTCGCGGGCGCTCGGATCCGGCGTTCCGTCGCTTCGCACGTCGAGATTCAAACGTTTGAATGGTAGAAAACGGCCGCGGAACGCAAGGATACGACGTTTCCGAGCTTCAAACGGCGAGAGTCGAACGTTTGAGCGGTGG
>NW_012020337.1:0-386 GCF_000956235.1 Wasmannia auropunctata
TATCCCCTGTGTGCCTTGTCGACTCAGTTTAGAAAATTTTCGGCTCGGTCGGGTCCGGAGGTAAACCTGGCCGATCGACGCTTCCCCGCTAGCCCCCTTAATATTACGCCGATTCGCGTGCCCGCACGTTTATTCGACCACCCTACCACCCCCGTGCACCCCCGTCGTCCGTTCGCCCCGATAGCGAAGAATTTTCGGCGCCGGAGGTAATCGCGGCGAAAGCAACACCGCCGCCGCGAAAGCAACTACGCCGCGCGGACTTTAGAAAATTTTTCGGCTCGGTCGGGTCCGGAGGTAAACCTGGCCGATCGACGCTTCCCCGCTAGCCCCCTTATTGTTACGCCGATTCGCGTGCCCGCACGTTTATTCGGCCACCCTACCACCCA
>NW_012020338.1:0-333 GCF_000956235.1 Wasmannia auropunctata
CGACGCACGGTCTTATGCACGGCCGCTTATGGGCGCGAACGTCGATAGACCGAGGCGCGCGGGACTTAGCCGCTGGAAGCGAGGTACCGCCGCGGCGTGTTGCTTTGGCCAAGTGTACCTCCGGCGCCGAAAATTCTTCGCTATCGGGGCGAACGGACGACGGGGGTGCACGGGGGTGGTAGGGTGGCCGAATAAACGTGCGGGCGCGCGAATCGACGTAATATTAAGGGGGCTAGCGGGGAAGCGTCGATCGGCCAGGTTTACCTCCGGACCCGACCGAGCCGAAAATTTTCTAAGTCCCGCGCGGCGTGTTGCTTTCGCGCGGCGTGTTGA
>NW_012020339.1:0-340 GCF_000956235.1 Wasmannia auropunctata
TATCCCCTGTGTGCCTTGTCGACTCAGTTTACCCCGACGAACACTCTTACGAGGGCCCGAATTGTATGCGGTTCCGCTGCCGGGTTCCGGAATAGGAACCGGATTCCCTTTCGCCCGACGGGCGTGTGTCGTTCGCTCTATCTCTCTCTTACTTTTTACAGTAATCGATCATTTTGGCTAGGACAACACTAGAGTATAGTACGCCGTCATTGACATAGGATTTCTCCTAGGGCTTAGGATCGACTGACTCGTGTGCAACGGCTGTTCACACGAAACCCTTCTCCACGTCAGTCCTCCAGGGCCTCGCTGGAGTATTTGCTACTACCACCAAGATCTGCAA
>NW_012020340.1:0-272 GCF_000956235.1 Wasmannia auropunctata
TATCCCCTGTGTGCCTTGTCGACTCAGTTTAAAGGAATTGACGGAAGGGCACCACCAGGAGTGGAGCCTGCGGCTTAATTTGACTCAACACGGGAAACCTCACCAGGCCCAGACACCGGAAGGATTGACAGATTGATAGCTCTTTCTTGATTCGGTGGGTGGTGGTGCATGGCCGTTCTTAGTTAGTGGAGCGATTTGTCTGGTTAATTCCGATAACGAACGAGACTCTAGCCTGCTAAATAGGCGTACCTTATGGTATCGCGAAGGCCCCA
>NW_012020341.1:0-375 GCF_000956235.1 Wasmannia auropunctata
TTACGCGCTAGCCTAACCGAGCGCTAACCTGACCGAGCGCGAGACCGAACGAGCGCTAACCTGACCGAGCGCTAACCTGACCGAGCGCTAACCTGACCGAGCGCTAGCCCGACGTGTCGGGCGAGGCACTTGGCCGCTGAGCGCCTGTCGCCCGTCGGCGAAGCAACGACGCGGCGCGGGGACTTAAGGCCGCGGAGCGCGCGACAGACCCGCCGGCGTAGGACCGACGTACGCGCTAGCCTAACCGAGCGCTAACCTGACCGAGCGCGAGACCGAACGAGCGCTAACCTGACCGAGCGCTAACCTGACCGAGCGCTAACCTGACCGAGCGCTAGCCCGAGTGTCAGGCGAGGCACTTGGCCGCTGAGCGCCTGT
>NW_012020342.1:0-361 GCF_000956235.1 Wasmannia auropunctata
CGCGGCGTTTCTACCATTCAAACGTCGAATCCTCGACCGTGCGAAGCCGTCCGAACCGCCGGATCCGAGCGCCCGCGACGTTCCTACCGCTCTAAAGTCCGATTCTCGCCGTTTGAAGCTCGGAAACGTCGTATCCTTGCGTTCGCGGCGTTTCTACCATTCAAACGTCGAATCCTCGACCGTGCGAAGCCGTCCGAACCGCCGGATCCGAGCGCCCGCGACGTTCCTACCGCTCAAACGTCGATTCTCGCCGTTTGAAGCTCGGAAACGTCGTATCCTTGCGTTCGCGGCGTTTCTACCATTCAAACGTCGAATCTCGACGTGCGAAGCGCCGAACCGCCGGATCCGAGCGCCCGCGACG
>NW_012020343.1:0-339 GCF_000956235.1 Wasmannia auropunctata
TACGTTTCCGAGCTTCAAACGGCGAGAATCGACGTTTGAGCGGTGGGAACGTCGCGGGCGCTCGGATCCGGCGGTTCGGCGCGTTCGCACGTCGAGATTCGACGTTTGAATGGTAGAAACGCCGCGAACGCAAGGATACGACGTTTCCGAGCTTCAAACGGACGAGAATCGACGTTTGTAGCGGTGGGAACGGTCGCGGGCGCTCGGGATCCGGACGGTTCGGCGCTTCGGGCACGGTCGAGATTCCGACGTTTTGAATGGTAGAAACGCCGCGAACGCAAGGATACGACGTTTCCGAGCTTCAAATGGCGAGAATCGACGTTTGAGCGGTGGGAACGT
>NW_012020344.1:0-371 GCF_000956235.1 Wasmannia auropunctata
TATTAAGGGGCTAGCGGGGAATCGTCGATCGGCCAGGTTTACCTCCGGACCCGACCGAGCCGAAAATTTTCTAAGTCCCGCGCGGCGTGTTGCTTTCGCGCGGCGTGTTGCTTTCGCCGACGGATTACCTCCGGCGGGCCGAAAAAGTTCTTCGCTATCGGGGCGAACGGACGACGGGGGTGCATGGGGGTGGTAGGGTGGCCGAATAAACGTGCGGGCACGCGAATCGGCGTAATATTAAGGGGGCTAGCGGGGAAGCGTCGATCGGCCAGGTTTACCTCCGGACCCGACCGAGCCCGAAAAATTTTTCTAAAGTCCCGCGCGGCGTGTTGCTTTTCGCGCGGCGACTGAGTCGACAAGGCACACAGGGG
>NW_012020345.1:0-696 GCF_000956235.1 Wasmannia auropunctata
TATCCCCTGTGTGCCTTGTCGACTCAGTCGCCGAAAATTCTTCGCTATCGGGGCGAACGGACGACGGGGGTGCACGGGGGTGGTAGGGTGGCCGAATAAACGTGCGGGCGCGCGAATCGACGTAATATTAAGGGGGCTAGCGGGGAAGCGTCGATCGGCCAGGTTTACCTCCGGACCCGACCGAGCCGAAAATTTTCTAAGTCCCGCGCGGCGTGTTGCTTTCGCGCGGCCGTGTTGCTTTCGCCGCGATTACCTCCGGCGCCGAAAATTCTTCGCTATCGGGGCGAACGGACGACGGGGGTGCACGGGGGTGGTAGGGTGGCCGAATAAACGGGCGGGCACGCGAATCGGCGTAATATTAAGGGGGCTAGCGGAGAATCGTCGATCGGCCAGGTTTACCTCCGGACCCGACCGAGCCGAAAATTTTCCTAAGTCCCGCGCGGCGTGTTGCTTTCGCCGTCGGCGTGTTCGCTTCGCCGCGATTACCTCCGGCGCCGAAAATTACTTCGCTATCGGGGCGGAACGGACGACGGGGGTGGCACGGGGTGGGTAGGGTGGCCGAATAAACGTGGCGGGCACGCGAATCGGCGTAATATTAAGGGGCTAGCGGGGAATCGTCGATCGGCCAGGTTTACCTCCGGACCCGACCGAGCCGAAAATTTTCTAAGTCCCGCGCGGCGTGTTGACTTTACGTCG
>NW_012020346.1:0-413 GCF_000956235.1 Wasmannia auropunctata
CGCGACGTTCCCACCGCTCAAACGTCGATTCTCGCCGTTTGAAGCTCGGAAACGTCGTATCCTTGCGTTCGCGGCGTTTCTACCATTCAAAACGTCGAATCTCGGACGTGCGAAGCGCGGAACCGCCGGATCCGAGCGCCCGCGACGTTCCCACCGCTCAAACGTCGATTCTCGCCGTTTGAAGCTCGGAAACGTTAGTATCCTTGCGTTCGCGGACGTTTCTACCATTCAAAACGGTCCAAATCTCGGGGACTTGGCGAAGCGCGGAACCGCCGGATCCGAGCGCCCGCGACGTTCCCACCGCTCAAACGTCGATTCTCGCCGTTTGAAGCTCGGAAACGTCGTATCCTTGCGTTCGCGGCGTTTCCACCATTCAAACGTCGAATCTCGACGTGCGAAGCGCGGAACCGCCG
>NW_012020347.1:0-451 GCF_000956235.1 Wasmannia auropunctata
CGAGATTCGACGTTTGAATAGTAGAAGAGCCGCGAACGCAAGGACTACGACGTTTCCTCGCTTCAAACGGCGAGAATCGACGTTTGAGCGGTGGGAACGTCGACGGGCCGCTCGGATCCCGGNGGTTCCGCGCTTCGCACGTCGAGATTCGACGTTTGAATGGTAGAAACGCCGCGAACGCAAGGATACGAAATTTCCTCGCTTCAAACGGCGAGAATCGACGTTTGAGCGGTGGGAACGTCGCGGGCGCTCGGATCCGGCGGTTCCGCGCTTCGCACGTCGAGATTCGACGTTTGAATGGTAGAAACGACGCGAACGCAAGGATACGACGTTTCCTCGCTTCAAACGGCGAGAATCGACGTTTGAGCGGTGGGAACGTCGCGGGCGCTCGGATCCGGCGGTTCCGCGCTTCGGCACGTCGAGATTCGAATTCGTATAACGTTCGTAATAA
>NW_012020348.1:0-329 GCF_000956235.1 Wasmannia auropunctata
TGTGCCTTGTCGACTCAGTAGCGCGGAACCGCCGGATCCGAGCGCCCGCGACGTTCCCAACGCTCAAACGTCGATTCTCGCCGTTTGAAGCTCGGAAACGTCGTATCCTTGCGTTCGCGGCGTTTCTACCCACTTCAAACGTCGAATCTCGACGTGCGAAGCGCGGAACCGCCGGATCCGAGCGCCCGCGACGTTCCCACCGCTCAAACGTCGATTCTCGCCGTTTGAAGCTCGGAAACGTCGTATCCTTGCGTTCGCGGCGTTTCTACCATTCAAACGTCGAATCTCGACGTGCGAAGCGCGGAACCGCCGGATCAGAGCGCCCGCGA
>NW_012020349.1:0-621 GCF_000956235.1 Wasmannia auropunctata
TCAAACGTCGATTCTCGCCGTTTGAAGCTCGGAAACGTCGTATCCTTGCGTTCGCGGCGTTTCCACCATTCAAACGTCGAATCTCGACGTGCGAAGCGCGGAACCGCCGGATCCGAGCGCCCGCGACGTTCCCACCGCTCAAACGTCGATCTCGCCGTTAGAGCTCGGAAACGGGTCGTAGTCCTTGCGTTCGCGGCGTTTCCACCATTCAAACGTCGAATCTCGACGTGCGAAGCGCGGAACCGCCGGATCCGAGCGCCCGCGACGTTCCCACCGCTCAAACGTCGATCTCGCCGTTAGGACGCTCGGAAACGGTCGTATCCTTGCGTTCGCGCGTTTCACCATTCAAACGTCGAATCTCGACGTGCGAAGCGCGGAACCGCCGGATCCGAGCGCCGCGACGTTCCCACCGCTCAAACGTCGATTCTCGCACGTAACTTAACTTCCGTATAGGCACTTACATTATACGAAGTTATACGTACTACCATTCAAACGTCGAATCTCGACGTGCGAAGCGCGGAACCGCCGGATCCGAGCGCCCGCGACGTTCCCACCGCTCAAACGTCGATTCTCGCCGTTTGAAGCTCCGGAAACGTCGTATCCTTGCGTTCGCGGCGTTTC
>NW_012020350.1:0-431 GCF_000956235.1 Wasmannia auropunctata
TTAAGGGCTTTAGCGGGGAAGCGTAGATCGGCCAGGTTTACCTCCGGACCCGACCGAGCCGAAATTTTTCTAAGTCCCGCGCGGCGTGTTGCTTTCGCGCGGCGTGTTGCTTTCGACCGCGATTACCTCCGGCGCCAAAAATTCTCCGCGTATCGAGGGCGAACGGACGACGGGGGTGCACGGGGGCACTAGGGTGGCCGAATAAACGTGCGGGCACGCGAATCGACGTAACATTAAGGGCTTTAGCGGGGAAGCGTAGATCGGCCAGGTTTACCTCCGGACCCGACCGAGCCGAAAATTTTCTAAGTCCCGCGCGGCGTGTTGCTTTCGCCGCGATTACCTCCGGCGCCGAAAATTCTCCGCTATCGAGGCGAACGGACGTCGGGGGTGCACGGGGGCACTAACTGAGTCGACAAGGCACACAGGGGATA
>NW_012020351.1:0-370 GCF_000956235.1 Wasmannia auropunctata
TTTAAATTTACAGATGTGCCTGTTGCTCCATATAGCCCCGACAGTATGCTTGTCGGGGCCCAGTCCTCTATAAGCACGATGAATTGCTATGCAAGCCCTGGATTGGCTAGACCAGTGCCGGCTATTAGCGAAGTGCTAGTGAGCCCGAGCAAGACCCTTGGCGATATTGTTAGTGTGTATTCACCAAGGGTATTTAGCAATATAGTTATTTATGGGACTCCTACGAGCCTATTCTATATTGATACGACTAATACCGCGAGCGGCCCCCAAAAAATTGAGCTACAGGACGCAAATAATATTAAAAAATTTAATTTTACTGAGTTTAATTTATGTGTTATAATCAGTGCTGTCGGATTAGCCCCTAGGATTA
>NW_012020352.1:0-507 GCF_000956235.1 Wasmannia auropunctata
TTGGTATCACTATTGGGAGGACAGGGTAAACAACGCATATGCTAATGAAGAAGCTGCGGCGGCTGCAAAAGAAGCGCCGGTACAGATAGCCAGCGCTAATGGTTATATCCCTGAAACGCCAGCGGCGGCTAATGGGGCAAAAGAAGCTATAAATAAGCAAGTTGTTGATACCCCAGCTCAGGTTGGGGCTGCGGCTGTTAAAAAATGAGCCAGATAAGTTTCCTGCTGCGCCAGAAAAGTGGCAATTATATAACAAACAAGCTGTTTGGAAACAAAGGCACCAGTAAGTTTCTTAGGCGACATTGGTAAATGTGCTTAGCCGGGGCTGGGGTCTAAATCAGGGGACCCGTATCAAAATGTGGCTAATCCTGCACCCGGGCGGTAGAGGTGATGGTGAGCTCTGTGAATATCTGAAAAGCAGAAACGCCGTCATTGATAAGGAGGCTATTCTAATGGCCTTTAAATTTACAGATGTGCCTGTTGCTCCATATAGCCCCGACAGTATGC
>NW_012020353.1:0-393 GCF_000956235.1 Wasmannia auropunctata
GTTCCGGCGCCAAAAATTCTCCGCTATCGAGGCGTACGGACGACGGGGGTGCACGGGGGCACTCGGGTGGCCAAATAGACGTGCGGGCAAGCGAATCGACGTAATATTAAGGACGCTATCGGGGAAGCGTCGATCGGCCAGGTTTACCTCCGGACCCCACAGAGCCAAAAATTTTCGTAAGTCACGCGGCGGCGGTGTTGCTTTTCGCGCGGCGTGTTTCTTTCGCCGCGTTTTACCTCCGGCGCCAAAAATTTCTCCGCTATCGTTGGCGAACGGTACGACGGGGGTGCACGGGGGCACTCGGGTGGCCAAATAGACGTGCGGGCACGCGAATCGAAGTAATATTAAGGGCGCTTGCGGGGAAGCGTCGATCGGCCAGGTTTACCTCGGACC
>NW_012020354.1:0-407 GCF_000956235.1 Wasmannia auropunctata
AAGTATACGACGTTTCCGAGCTTCAAACGGCGAGAATCGACGTTTTGAGCGGTGGGAACGGCGCGGGCGCTCGGATCCGGCGGTTCCGCGCTTCGCACGTCCGAAGACCTTCGACGTTTGAACTTGGTGGAAACGCCGCGAACGCAAAGGATACGACGTTTCCGAGCTTCAAACGGCGAGAATCGACGTTTGAGCGGCGGGAACGGCGCGGGCGCTCGGATCCGGCGGTACTCCGCGCTTCGCACGTCGAGTATTCGTACGTTTGAAGTGGTGGAAACGCCGCGAACGCAAGGATACGGACGTTTCCGAGCTTCAAACGGCGAGAATCGACGTTTGAGCGGTGGGAACGGCGCGGGCGCTCGGATCCGGCGGTTCCGCGCTTCGCACGTCGAGATTCGACGTTTGAA
>NW_012020355.1:0-321 GCF_000956235.1 Wasmannia auropunctata
CGCGGGCGCTCGGATCCGGCGGTTCCGCGCTTCGCACGTCGAGATTCGACGTTTGAAGTGGTGAAACGCCGCGAACGCAAGGATACGACGTTTCCGAGCTTCAAACGGCGAGAATCGACGTTTGAGCGGTGGTAGACCGTCGGCGGGCGCGTCGGACGTCCGGGTCGGTTCCGCGTCTTCGCACGTCGAGATTCGACGTTTGGAATGGTGGAAACGCCGCGAACGCAAAGATACGACGTTTCCGAGCTTCAAACGGCGAGAATCGACGTTTGAGCGGTGGGAACGTCGCGGGCGCTCGGATCCGGCGGTTCCGCGCTTTAC
>NW_012020356.1:0-377 GCF_000956235.1 Wasmannia auropunctata
TTTCGCCGTGTTTACCTCCGGCGCCGAAAATTCTCCGCTATCGAGGCGAACGGACGACGGGGGTGCACGGGGGCACTCGCGTGGACCAAATAGACGTGCGGGCACGCGAATCGACGTAATATTAAGGGCGCGTAGCCGGGAAGCGAAGCGTCGATCGGCCAGGTTTACCTCCGGACCCGACCCGAAAATTTTCTAAGTCACGCGCGGCGTGTTGCTTTCGCGCGGCGTGTTTCTTTCGCCGCGTTTACTTACGGCGCCTAAAATTTTTCGCTATCGAGGCGAACGGACGACGGGGGTGCACGGGGGCACTCGGGTGGCCAAAAAAGACGTGCGGGAACGCGAATCGACGTAATATTAAGAACGCTAGAGGGGAAGCG
>NW_012020357.1:0-509 GCF_000956235.1 Wasmannia auropunctata
CGTGCGAAGCGCGGAACTGCCGGATCCGAGCGCCCGCGCCGTTCCCACCGCTCAAACGTCGATTCTCGCCGTTTGAAGCTCGGAAACGTCGTATCCTTGCGTTCGCGGCGTTTCCACCATTCAAACGTCGAATCTCGACGTGCGAAGCGCGGAACCGCCGGATCCGAGCGCCCGCGCCGTTCCCACCGCTCAAACGTCGATTTCGCCGTTTGAAGCTCGGAAACGTCGTATCCTTGCGTTCGCGGCGTTTCCACCATTCAAACGTCGAATCTCGACGTGCGAAGCGCGGAACCGCCGGATCCGAGCGCCCGCGACGTTCCCACCGCTCAAACGTCGATTCTCGCCGTTTGAAGCTCGGGAAACTCGTATCCTTGCGTTCGCGGACTTTCCACTATTCAAACGTTCGAATCTCGACGTGCGAAGCGGCGAACCGCCGGAGGTCCGAGGCGCCCGCGACGTTCCCACCGCTCAAACGGTCGATTCTCGCCGTTTGAAGCTCGGAAACNCGT
>NW_012020358.1:0-367 GCF_000956235.1 Wasmannia auropunctata
TAATTTCGGCTCGGTCGGATCCGGAGGTAAACCTGGCCGATCTAACGCTTCCCCGCTAAAGCCCTTAATGTTACGTCGATTCGCGTGTCCCGCACGTTTATTCGGCCACCCTAGTGCCCCCGTTGCACCCCCGTCGTCCGTTCGCCTCGATTAGCGGAGAATTTTTCGGCGCCGGAGGTAATCGACGGCGAAAGCAACACGCCGCGCGAAAGCAACACGTCCGCGCGGGACTTAGAAAAATTTCGGCTCGGTCGGGTCCGGAGGTAAACCTGGCCGATCTACGCTTCCCCGCTAAAGCCCTCAATGTTACGTCGATTCGCGTGCCCGCACGTTTATTCGACTGAGTCGACAAGGCACACAGGGGATA
>NW_012020359.1:0-378 GCF_000956235.1 Wasmannia auropunctata
TAATATTACGTCGATTCGCGTGCCCGCACGTCTATTCGGCCGCCCGAGTGCCCCGTGCAACCCCGTCGTCCGTTCGCTTCGATAGCGGAAAATTTCTGCGCCGGAGGTAAACGCGGCGAAAGCAACACTCCGCGCGAAAGAACACGCCGCGCGGGACTTAGAAATTTCGGGTCGGGTCCGGAGGTAAACCTGGCCGATCGACGCTTCGCATCCCCGCTGGCGCCCTTAATATTACGTCGATTCGCGTGCCCGCATGTCTGTTCGGCCACTCAAGTGCCCCCGTGCACCCCCGTCGACCGTTCGCCTCGATAGCGGAGAATTTTCGGCGCCGGAGGTAAACGCGGCGAAAGCAACACGCCGCGCGAAAGCAACACGCCG
>NW_012020360.1:0-377 GCF_000956235.1 Wasmannia auropunctata
TTCGCACGTCGAGATTCGACGTTTGAATGGTAGAAACGCGGCGAACGCAAGGATACGACGTTTCTCGCTTCAAACGGCGAGAATCGACGTTTGAGCGGTGGGAACGTCGCGGGCGCTCGGATCCGGCGGTTCCGCGCTTCGCACGTCGAGATTCGACGTTTGAATGGTAGAAACGCCGCGAACGCAAGGATACGACGTTTCCTCGCTTCAAACGCGAGAATCGACGTTTGAGCGGTGGAACGGTCGCGGGCGCTCGGATCCGGCGGTTCCGCGCTTCGCACGTCGAGATTCGACGTTTGAATGGTTGAAACGCCGCGAACGCAAGGATACGACGTTTCCTCGCTTCAAACGGACTGAGTCGACAAGGCACACAGGGG
>NW_012020361.1:0-362 GCF_000956235.1 Wasmannia auropunctata
CGAAGTTATACGATGGCGGTTCCGCGCTTCGCACGTCGAGATTCGACGTTTGAATGGTGGAAACGCCGCGAACGCAAGGATACGACGTTTCCGAGCTTCAAACGGCGAGAATCGACGTTTGAGCGGTGGGAACGTCGCGGGCGCTCGGATCCGGCGGTTCCGCGTCTTCGCACGTCGAGTATCGACGTTTGAATGGTGGAAACGCCGCGAACGCAAGGATACGACGTTTCCAAGCTTCAAACGGCGAGAATCGACGTTTGAGCGGTCGGAACGTCGCGGGCGCTCGGATCCGGCGGTTCCGCGCTTCGCACGTCGAGATTCGACGTTTGAATGGTGGAAACGCCGCGAACGCAAGGATACGA
>NW_012020362.1:0-395 GCF_000956235.1 Wasmannia auropunctata
CTCAAACGTCGATTCTCGCCGTTTGAAGCTCGGAAACGTCGTATCCTTGCGTTCGCGGCGTTTCCACCATTCAAACGTCGAATCTTCCGACGTGCGAAGTCGCGGAACCTCCGGATCCGAGCGCCCGCGAACGTTTCCACCGCTCAAACGTCGATTCTCGCCGTTTGAAGCTCGGAAACGTCGTATCCTTGCGTTCGCGGCGTTTCCACCATTCAAACGTCGAATCTCGACGTGCGAAGCGCGGAACGCCGGATACCGAGCGACCGCGACGTTCCACCGCTCAAAACGTTCGATTCTCGCCGTTTAGAAGCTCGGAAACGGTCGTAGTCCTTGCGTTCGCGGCGTTTCCACCATTCAAACGTCGAATCTCGACGTGCGAAGCGCGGAAACNCCGG
>NW_012020363.1:0-491 GCF_000956235.1 Wasmannia auropunctata
CTGGATGGCCTCGGTGGTCCGAGTCCCCGCGACGTTCTGTTCGCGGAGGCGCGCGTCCCACGCCGTAAGGACTCGGTCGCGCGCCTGCCGCCGGAACATTTCGTACGGCCCGTCCTGGTCGGTTGCCGGCCACTCAGGCGGACCACCAGGACCCGCCGATATACATCGGCCTGGGCCCCGGCTAGTAGGTCCGCCGGAGGTGTGCCGGCCAAGGCCGTCGCCGCCGCGTGAGACACCGTCCTGTATCCCCGGGTCAGGCGCAGGGCCATCCTCCGCTGGACTCCGTTCAGAGCCCCTCGGATTTTGGGATTGGCCCGCGCCTCGCCCGCCCAAATGGGGGCGCCATACATTAACCCGGAGAGGACGGCGGCCGTGTACATCTTGCGCACACCGGCCCTCGGACCCCGCAGGTTCGGCAGTAGGCGGGCCAGGGCGTCTGCCCTTTTGCCCACCTTGGGGGTCAGCAGTTCAAAGTGCCTGCCGAACCCCCA
>NW_012020364.1:0-375 GCF_000956235.1 Wasmannia auropunctata
ATACGAAGTTATTACGTTCCGCGCTTCGCACGTCGAGATTCGACGTTTGAATGGTGGAAACGCCGCGAACGCAAGGATACGACGTTTCCGAGCTTCAAACGGCGAGATCGACGTTGAGCGTGGAACGTCGGCGGCGCTCGGATCCGGCGGTTCCGCGCTTCGCACGTCGAGATTCGACGTTTGAATGGTGGAAACGCCGCGAACGCAAGGATACGACGTTTCCGAGCTTCAAACGGCGAGAATCGACGTTGAGCGTGGAACGTCGGCGGCGGCTCGGATCCGGCGGTTCCGCGCTTCGCACGTCGAGATTCGACGTTTGAATGGTGGAAACGCCGCGAACGCAAGGATACGACGTTTCCGAGCTTCAAACGGCGA
>NW_012020365.1:0-424 GCF_000956235.1 Wasmannia auropunctata
GGATCCGAGCGCCCGCACGTTCCCACCGCTCAAACGTCGATTCTCGCCGTTTGAAGCTCGGAAACGTCGTATCCCTTGCCGTTCGTCGGTCGTTTCTTACCATTCTAAACGTTCGAATTCTCGACGTGCGAAGCGCCGAACCGCCGGATCCGAGCGCCCGCGACGTTCCCACCGCTCAAACGTCGATTCTCGCCGTTTGAAGCTCGGAAACGTCGTATCCTTGCGTTCGCGGCGTTTCTACCATTCAAACGTCGAATCTCGACGTGCGAAGCGCCGAACCGCCGGTATCCGAGCGACCCGGCGAACGTTCCCAACCGGGCTTCGAAACGTCGATTCTCGCCGTTTGAAAGCTCGGAAACGTCGTATCCTTGCGTTCGCGGCGTTACTACCATTCAAACGTCGAATCTCGACGTGCGAAGCGCCG
>NW_012020366.1:0-331 GCF_000956235.1 Wasmannia auropunctata
ATCCGAGCGCCCGCGACGTTCCCACCGCTCAATACGTCGATTCTCGTCGTTTGAAGCTACGGAAACGTCGTATCCTTGCGTTCGCGGCGTTTCCACCATTCAAACGTCGAATCTCGACGTGCGAAGCGCGGAACCGCCGGATCCGAGCGCCCGCGACGTTCCCACCGCTCAAACGTCGATTCTCGCCGGTTTAGAAGCTCGGAAACGTCGTATCCTTGCGTTCGCGGCGTTTCCACCATTCAAACGTCGAATCTCGACGTGCGAAGCGCGGAACCGCCGGATCCGAGCGCCCGCGACGTTCCCACCGCTCAAACGTCGATTCTCGCCGTTT
>NW_012020367.1:0-327 GCF_000956235.1 Wasmannia auropunctata
TCGGCGCCAAAAATTTTCCGCTATCGAGGCGAATGGTCGACGGGGGTGCACGGGGGCATTCGGGTGGCCGAATAAGACGTGGCGGCACGACGAATTCGACGTAATATTAAGAGCGTCGAGACGGGGTATGCGAAGCGTCGATACGGCCAGGTTTACCTCCGGGACCCGACCCGGAAAATTTTCTAAGTCTCGCGCGGCGTGTTGCTTTTCGCGCGGCGTGTTGCTTTCGCCGCGTTTACCTCCGGCGCAAAAATTCTCCGCTATCGTGGCGAACGGACGACGGGGGTGCACGGGGGCACTCGGGTGGCCAAATAAACGTGCGGGCAC
>NW_012020368.1:0-351 GCF_000956235.1 Wasmannia auropunctata
TCGTCGATCGGCCTGGTTTACCTCCGGACCCGACCCGAAAATATTCTAAGTCCGCGCGGCGTGTTGCTTTCGCGCGGCGTTTGCTTTCGCCGCGTTTACCTCCGGCGCCAAAAATTTTCCGCTATCGAGGCGAACGGTCGACGGGGTGGCACGGGGCGACTCGGGTGGCCGAATAGACGTGCGGTCGACGCGATTCGACGTAATATTAAGGGCGCCAGCGGGGAANCGAAGCGATGATCGGCCAGGTTTACCTCCGGACCCGACCCGAAAATTTTCAAGTCCCGCGCGGACGTGTTGCTTTCGCGCGGCGTTTGCTTTCGACACGTTTACCTCCGGCGCCATAAATTTTCC
>NW_012020369.1:0-385 GCF_000956235.1 Wasmannia auropunctata
TTTCCTGTTCGCTTCGCCGCTACTAAGGAAATCCTAGTTAGTTTCTTTTCCTCCGCTTAATAATATGCTTAAATTCAGCGGGTGATCTCGCCTGCTCTGAGGTCGTCAAAGTTTTGTATGCGAAACGCTCTCCCTGTCTCTCTTCGCGCGCGCGCGCGCGCGCGCGCGGCAGCGTCCGACGCGACGCGAGACGAACTTCGGCTCGCTCGTGTGGACGAGCGGAGCGAATCGTCGATCGGTCGCGGTCGCTACGACGACGGCGGCGGCGACAACACGTGTCGAGAGACGCGTGAGTGACGCGTTGGCGCAAAAACCNCCAGTGGGGCGGGCACAATCGAGTGCGCCCGGCGGGATACGCGACGAGTACACGACAAACGCGCCGTGA
>NW_012020370.1:0-303 GCF_000956235.1 Wasmannia auropunctata
TAATCGACGTAATATTAAGGGCGCCAGCGGGGAAGCGAAGCGTCGATCGGCCAGGTTTACCTCCGGACCCGACCCGAAAATTTTCTAAGTCCCGCGCGGCGTGTTGCTTTCGCGCGGCGTGTTGCTTTCGCCGAGGTTACCTCCGGCGCCGGAAAAATTTTTCCGGCTATCGAGGCGAACGGTCGACGGGGGTGCACGGGGGCACTCGGGTGGCCGAATAGACGTGTGGGCACGGGAAATCGACGTAATATTAAGGGCGCCAGCGGGGAAGCGAAGCGTCGATCGGCCAGGTTAACCTCCGGA
>NW_012020371.1:0-379 GCF_000956235.1 Wasmannia auropunctata
TCGGGACTTAGAAAATTTTCGGGTCGGGTCCGGAGGTAAACCTGTCCGATCGACCCTTCCCCGCTAGCGCCCTTAATATTACGTCGATTCGCGTGCCCGCATGTCTATTTGGCCACCCGAGTGCCCCCGTGCACCCCCATCGACCGTTCGCCTCGATAGCGGAGAATTTTCGGCGTCGGAGGTAAACGCGGCGAAAGCAACACGCCGCGCGAAAGCAACACGCCGCGCGGGACTTAGAAAATTTTCGGGTCGGGTCCGGAGGTAAACCTGGCCGATCGACGCTTCGCATCCCCGCTGGCGCCCTTAATATTACGTCGATTCGCGTGCCCGCACGTCTATTCGGCCACCCGAACTGAGTCGACAAGGCACACAGGGGATA
>NW_012020372.1:0-306 GCF_000956235.1 Wasmannia auropunctata
TATCCCCTGTGTGCCTTGTCGACTCAGTCAAAAATTTTCCGCTATCGAGGCGAACGGTCGACGGGGGTGCACGGGGGCACTCGGGTGTCCGAATAGACGTGCGGTCACGCGATTCGACGTAATATTAAGGGCGCCAGCGGGGAAGCGAAGCGATGATCGGCCAGGTTTACCTCCGGACCCGACCCGAAAATTTTCAAAGTCCCGCGCGGCGTGTTGCTTTCGCGCGGCGTGTTGCTTTCGCCGCGTTTACCTCCGGCGCCGAAAATTCTCCGCTATCGAGGCGAACGGACGACGAGGGTGCACGGG
>NW_012020373.1:0-328 GCF_000956235.1 Wasmannia auropunctata
TTCGACGTTTGAATGGTGGAAACGCCGCGAACGCAAGGATACGACGTTTCCGAGCTTCAAACGGCGAGAATCGACGTTTGAGCGGTGGGAGCGTCGCGGGCGCTCGGATCCGGCGGTTCCGCGCTTCGCACGTCGAGATTCGACGTTTGAATGGTAGGAAACGCCGACGAACGCAAGGATACGTACGTTTCCGAGCTTCAAACGGCGAGAATCGACGGTTGAGCGGTGGAACGTCGCGGGCGCTCGGATCCGGCGGTTCCGCGCTTCGCACGTCGAGATTCGACGTTTGAATGGTGGAAACGCGGCGAACGCAAGGATTACGACGTTT
>NW_012020374.1:0-354 GCF_000956235.1 Wasmannia auropunctata
CGGGCGCTCGGATCCGGCGGTTCCGCGCTTCGCACGTCGAGATTCGACGTTTGAATGGTGGAAACGCCGCGAACGCAAGGATACGACGTTTCCGAGCTTCAAACGGCGAGAATCGACGTTTGAGCGGTGGGAACGTCGCGGGCGCTCGGATCCGGCGATTCCGCGTCTTCGCACGTCGAGATTCGACGTTTGAATGGTGGAAACGCCGACGAACGCAAGGATACGACGTTTCCGAGCTTCGAAACGGCGAGAATCGACGTTTGAGCGGTGGGAACGTCGCGGGCGCTCGGATCCGGCGGTTCCGCGCTTCGCACGTCGAGATTCGACGTTTGAATGGTGGAAACGCCGCGAACG
>NW_012020375.1:0-438 GCF_000956235.1 Wasmannia auropunctata
TAAGTGCCTCGCCTGACACGTCGGGCTAGCGCTCGGTCAGGTTAGCGCTCGGTCAGGTTAGCGCTCGGTCAGGTTAGCGCTCGTTCGGTCTCGCGCTCGGTCAGGTTAGCGCTCGGTTAGGCTAGCGCGTACGTCGGTCCTACCGCCGGCGGGTCTGTCGCGCGCTCCGCGGCTAAGTCCCGCGCCGCGTGTTGCTTCGCCGACGGGCCGACAGGCGCTCAGGCGGCCAAGTGCCTCGCCTGACACGTCGGGCTAGCGCTCGGTCAGGTTAGCGCTCGGTCAGGTTAGCGCTCGGTCAGGTTAGCGCTCGTTCGGTCTCGCGCTCGGTCAGGTTAGCGCTCGGTTAGGCTAGCGCGTACGTCGGTCCTACCGCCGGCGGGTCTGTCGCGCGCTCCGCGGCTAAGTCCCGCGCCGCGTGTTGCTGAGTCGACAAGGCAC
>NW_012020376.1:0-429 GCF_000956235.1 Wasmannia auropunctata
GTATGCTATACGAAGTTATTACGTGGGGTGTTGTACTCGGTAGAGCAGTTACCACGCTGCGATCTGTTGAGACTCAGCCCTCGGCTTGGGGATTCGTCTTGTCGGTTAGACGAGACCCCGACGCGCGCGCGCCAGCCCCGTCGGCGAAAGCAACACGCGGCGAGGGACTTAGCCGCGCGACAGCCCCGTGGGCGAAAGCAACACGCGGCGAGGGACTTAGCCGCGCGACAGCCCCGTGGGCGAAAGCAACACGCGGCGAGGGACTTAGCCGCGCGACAGCCCCGTGGGGCGAAAGCAACACGCGGCGAGGGACTTAGCCGCGCGACAGCCCCGTGGGGCGAAAGCAACACGCGGCGAGGGACTTAACCGCAGGAGCGCGCGCCAGCCTTGCGGGGCGAAAGCAACACGCGGCGAGGGACTTAGCCGCGA
>NW_012020377.1:0-356 GCF_000956235.1 Wasmannia auropunctata
TGCTAGCGCCTTTAATATTACGTCGATTCGCGTGCCCGCCACGTCTATTCGACCACCCGAGTGCCCCCGTGCCACCCCCGTGGTCCGTTCGCCTCGATAGCGGAGAATTTTCGGCGCCGGAGGTAAACGCGGCGAAAGCAACACGCCGCGCGAAAGAAACACGCCGCGCGGGACTTAGAAAATTTTCGGGTCGGGTCCGGAGGTAAACCTGGCCGATCAACGCTTCCCCGCTAGCGCCCTTAATATTATGTCGATTCGCGTGCCCGCACGTCTATTCGGCCATCCGAGTGCACCCGTGCAACCCCGTCGTCCGTTCGCCTCGATAGCGGAGAATTTTTTGGCGCCGGAGGTAAAAA
>NW_012020378.1:0-320 GCF_000956235.1 Wasmannia auropunctata
TGGGAACGTCGCGGGCGCTCGGATCCGGCGGTTCCGCGCTTCGCACGTCGAGATTCGACGTTTGAATGGTGGAAAACGCCGTCGAACGCAAGGATACGACGTTTCCGAGCTTACAAAACGGCCGAAGAATCGACGTTTGAGCGGTGGGAACGTTCGCGGGCGCTCGGATCCGGACGGTTTCGGCGCTTTCGCACGTCGAGATTCGACGTTTTGAATGGTAGAAAACCGCCGCCCGAACGCAAGGACTTACGACGTTTCCGAGCTTCAAAACGGCGAGAATCGACGTTTTGAGCGGTGGGAACGTCGCGGGCGCTCGGATC
>NW_012020379.1:0-443 GCF_000956235.1 Wasmannia auropunctata
ATACGAAGTTATTACGTCGCGGCGTTTCTACCATTCAAACGTCGAATCTCGACGTGCGAAGCGCGGAACCGCCGGATCCGAGCGCCCGCGACGTTCCACCGCTCAAACGTCGATTCGTCGCCGGTTTGAAGCTCGGAAACGTCGTATCCTTGCGTTCGCGGCGTTTCTACCATTCAAACGTACGAATCTCGACGTGCGAAGCGCGGAACCGCCGGATCCGAGCGCCCGCGACGTTCCCACCGCTCAAACGTCGATTCTCGCCGTTTAGAAGCTCGGAAACGTCGTATCCTTGCGTTCGCGGCGTATCTACCATTCAAACGGTCGAATCTCGAACGTGCGAAGCGTCGGAACCGCCGGTATCCGAGCGCCGCGACGTTCCCACCGCTCAAACGTCGATTCTCGCCGTTTGAAGCTCGGAAACTCGTATCCTTGACTGAGTCGAC
>NW_012020380.1:0-340 GCF_000956235.1 Wasmannia auropunctata
ACGGGGGTGGTAGGGTGGCCGAATAAACGTGCGGGCGCGCGAATCGACGTAACATTAAGGGCGCTAGCGGGAAGCGTCGAACGGCCAGGTTACCTCCGGACCCGACCGAGCCGAAATTTCTAAGTCCCGCGCGGCGTGTTGCTTTCGCGCGGCGTGTTGCTTTCGCCGCGGACTTACCTCGGCGCCGAAAATTCTTCCGCTATCGAGGCGAACGGACGACGGGGGTGCACGGGGGACACTAGGGTGGCCGGAATAAACGGTGCGGGCACGCGAATCGACGTAACATTAAGGGCTTTAGCGGGGAAGCGTAGATCGGCCAGGTTTACCTCCGGACTCCGAC
>NW_012020381.1:0-308 GCF_000956235.1 Wasmannia auropunctata
TGATTACCTCCGGCGCCAAAAATTCTCCGCTATCGAGGCGAACGTACGACGGGGGTGCACGGGGGCACTAGGGTGGCCGAATAAACGTGCGGGCACGCGTAATACGTACGTAACATTAAGGGCTTTAGCGGGGAAGCGTAGAGTCGGCCAGGTTACGTCGACCGACGAGCCGAAATTTTCTAAGTCCCGCGCGGCGTGTTGCTTTCGCCGCGATTACCTCCGGCGCCGAAAATTCTCCGCTATCGAGGCGAACGGACGTCGGGGGTGCACGGGGGCACTAGGGTGGCCGAATAAACGTGCGGGCACGA
>NW_012020382.1:0-499 GCF_000956235.1 Wasmannia auropunctata
GTCGCGGGCGCTCGGATCCGGCGGTTCCGCGCTTCGCACGTCGAGATTCGACGTTTGAATGGTGGAAACGCCGCGAACGCAAGGATACGACGTTTCCGAGCTTCAAACGGCGAGAATCGACGTTTGAGCGGTGGGAACGTCGCGGGCGCTCGGATCCGGCGGTGCCGCGCTTCGCACGTCGAGATTCGGACGTTTGAATGGTGGAAAAGCCGCGAACGCAAGGATACGACGTTTCCGAGCTTCAAACGGCGAGAATCGACGTTTGAGCGGTGGGAACGTCGCGGGCGCTCGGATCCGGCGGTTCCGCGCTTCGCACGTCGAGATTCGACGTTTGAATGGTGGAAACGCGCGAACGCTAAGGATACGACGTTTCCGAGCTTCAAACGGCGTAGTAAGTCGACGTTTGAGCGGTGGAACGTCGCGGGACGCGTCGGATCCGGCGGGTTCCGCGGCTTCGCAACGTCGAGATTCGACGTTTGAATGGTGGAAACGATCGTAT
>NW_012020383.1:0-394 GCF_000956235.1 Wasmannia auropunctata
TACATTATACGAAGTTATACGATACGTCGCGGGCGCTCGGATCCGGCGGTTCCGCGCTTCGCACGTCGACGACTTCGACGTTTGAATGGTGGAAACGCCGCGAAACGGCAAGGATACGAACGTTTCCGAGCTTCAAACGGCGAGAATTCGACGTTTGAGCGGTGGAACGTCGCGGGCGCTCGGATCCGGCGGTTCCGCGCTTCGCACGTCGAGATTCGACGTTTGAATGGTGGAAACGCCGCGAACGCAAGGATACGACGTTTCCGAGCTTCAAACGGCGAGAATCGACGTTTGAGCGGTGGAACGTCGCGGCGCTCGGATCCGGCGGTGCCGCGCTTCGCACGTCGAGATTCCGACGTTTGAATGGTAGAAACGCCGCGAACGCAAGGATACG
>NW_012020384.1:0-449 GCF_000956235.1 Wasmannia auropunctata
TCACGTCGCGCCGCTCCGCGCCGCCGCCCTGCGTAGGCCGCCCCACCGTACTCTCGGTGAGAGGTGCGCCTCGAGAGAGGTGCGCGCGCGTGCAAAAATGGAGCCGCGCCTGCCGTGCGCGGGCTCCAGCCTCGGAGATGATACGTCTCTCCTCTGTACTCCGCGGGTACTCGGTCTCTCGGAGCAGTCGCGATCTCCGGCCCGAGGAGCGCCCTGGTGTGTGGATCGCGCGAGCCGACCGCGCGCGTGTCCGAGTCCACGAAAGCGATTCTCTCCGCGAGCGCGCGAGAGACATCCTTGGGACCGGCACGGCGCGTTTGTCGTGTACTCGTCGCGTATCACGCCGGGCGCACTCGATTGTGCCCGCCCCACTGGTGTTTTGCGCCAACGCTCACTCACGCGTCTCTCGACACGTGTTGTCGCCGCCGCCGTCGTCGTAGCGACCGCGA
>NW_012020385.1:0-342 GCF_000956235.1 Wasmannia auropunctata
TCGCCGCGAACCGCAAGGATACGACGTTTCCGAGCTCAAACGGCGAGAATCGACGTTTGAGCGGTGGGAACGTCGCGGGCGCTCGGATTCGGCGGTTCCGCGCTTCGCACGTCGAGATTCGACGTTTGAATGGTGGAAACGCCGCGAACGCAAGGATACGACGTTTCCGAGCTTCAAACGGCGAGAATCGACGTTTGAGCGGTGGGAACGTCGCGGGCGCTCGGATCCGGCGGTTCCGCGCTTCGCACGTCGAGATTCGACGTTTTGAATGGTGAAAACGCCGCGAAACGCAAGGATACGACGTTTTCCGAGCTTTCAAAACGGCGAGAATCGACGTTTTGA
>NW_012020386.1:0-367 GCF_000956235.1 Wasmannia auropunctata
ATCGGCCAGGTTTACCTCCGGACCCGACCGAGCCGAAAATTTTCTAAGTCCCGCGCGGCGTGTTGCTTTCGCGCGGCGTGTTGCTTTCGCCGCGATTACCTCCGGCGCCGAAAATTCTTCGCTATCGGGGCGAACGGACGACGGGGGTGCACGGGGGTGGTAGGGTGGCCGAATAAACGTGCGGGCTGGCGAACTCGACGTAATAGGTAAGGGCTTAGCGGGAATCGTCGATCGGCCAGGTTTACCTCCGGACCCGACCGAGCCGAAAATTTTCTAAGTCCCGCGCGGCGTGTTGCTTTCGCGCGGCGTGTTGCTTTCGCCGCGATTACCTCCGGCGCCGAAAATTCTTCGCTATCGGGGCGAACGA
>NW_012020387.1:0-408 GCF_000956235.1 Wasmannia auropunctata
TGAATGGTAGAAACGCCGCGAACGCAAGGATACGACGTTTCCGAGCTTCAAACGGCGAGAATCGACGTTTGAGCGGTGGGAACGTCGCGGGCGCTCGGATCCGGCGGTTCGGCGCTTCGCACGTCGAGATTCGACGTTTGGAATGGTAGAAACGCCGCGAACGCAAGGATACGACGTTTCCGAGCTTCAAACGGCGAGAATCGACGTTTGAGCGGTGGGAACGTCGCGGGCGCTCGGATCCGGCGGTTCGGCGCTTCGCACGTCGAGGATTCGACGTTTGGAATGGTAGAAACGCCGCGAACGCAAGGATACGACGTTTCCGAGCTTCAAACTGCGAGAATCGACGTTTGATCGGTGGGAACGTCGCGGGCGCTCGGATCCGGCGGTTCGGCGACTGAGTCGACAAGG
>NW_012020388.1:0-354 GCF_000956235.1 Wasmannia auropunctata
ACGTTTGAATGGTAGAAACGCCGCGAACGCATGGATACGACGTTTCCGAGCTTCAAACGGCGAGAATCGACGTTTGAGCGGTGGGAACGTCGCGGGCGCTCGGATCCGGCGGTTCCGCGCTTCGCACGTCGAGATTCGACGTTTGATGGTAGAAACGCCGCGAACGCAAGGATACGACGTTTCCGAGCTTCAAACGGCGAGAATCGACGTTTGAGCGGTGGAAACGTCGCGGGCGCTCGGATCCGGGCGGTTCCGCGCTTTCGCACGTCGAGGATTCGACGTTTGGAATGGTAGAAACGCCGCGAACGCAAGGATACGACGTTTCCGGAGCTTCAAACGGCGAGAATCGACGTT
>NW_012020389.1:0-339 GCF_000956235.1 Wasmannia auropunctata
TCGGCGCCGGAGGTAAACGCGGCGAAAGCAACACGCCGCGCGAAAGCAACACGCCGCGCGAGACTTAGAAAATTTTCGGTCGGGTCCGGAGGTAAACCTGGCCGATCGACGCTTCGTCATCCCCGCTGGCGCCCATAATACTTACGTCGATTCGCGTGCCGCACGTCTATTCGGCCACCCGGAGTGCCCCCGTGTAACCCCGTCGTCCGTTCGCCTCGATAGCGGAAAATTTTCGGCGCCGGAGGTAAACGCGGCGAAAGCAACACTCCGCGCGAAAGCAACACGCCGCGCGGGACTTAGAAAATTTCGGGTCGGGTCCGGATGTAAACCTGGCCGATA
>NW_012020390.1:0-562 GCF_000956235.1 Wasmannia auropunctata
GAGAATCGACGTTTGAGCGGTGGAACGTCGCGGCGCTCGGATCCGGCGTTCCGGGCTTCGCACGTCGAGATTCTACGTTTGAATGGTGGAAACGCCGCGAACGCAAGGATACGACGTTTCCGAACTTCAAACGGCGAGAATCGACGTTTGAGCGGTGGGAACGTCGCGGGCGCTCGGATCCGGCGGTTCCGCGCTTCGCACGTCGAGATTCGACGTTTGAATGGTAGAAACGCCGCGAACGCAAGGATACGACGTTTCCGAGCTTCAAACGGCGAGAATCGACGGTTTGAGCGGTGGGAACGTCGCGGGCGCTCGGATCCGGCGGTTCCGCGCTTCGCACGTCGAGATTCGACGTTTGAATGGTAGAAACGCCGCGAACGCAAGGATACGACGTTTCCTCGCTTCAAACGCGAGAATCGACGGTTTGAGCGGTGGGAACGTCGCGGGCGCTCGGATCCGGCGGTTCCGCGCTTCGCACGTCGAGATTCGACGTTTGAATGGTAGAAACGCCGCGAACGCAAGGATACCACGTTTACTGAGTCGACAAGGCACACAGGGGATA
>NW_012020391.1:0-381 GCF_000956235.1 Wasmannia auropunctata
GCCACGATAGCGGAGAATTTTTGGCGCCGGAGGTAAACGCGGCGAAAGCAACACGCCGCGCCGAAAGCCAACACTTCGCGCGAGACTTAGAAAATTTTCGGGTCGGGTCCGGAGGTAAACCTGGCCGATCGAACGCTTCGCATCCCCGCTGGCGACCCTTAAGTATTACGTCGAATTCGCGTGCCCGCACGTTCTATTCGGCCACCCGAGTGCCCCGTGCTACCCCGTCGTCCGTTCGCCTCGATAGCGGAGAATTTTCGGCGCCGGAGGTAAACGCGGCGAAAGCAACACGCCGCGCGAAAGGAACACGCCTCGCGGGACTTAGAAAATTTTCGGCTCTGTCGGGTCCGGAGGTAAACCTGGCCGATCGACGCTTCCGCA
>NW_012020392.1:0-321 GCF_000956235.1 Wasmannia auropunctata
TCGCAAGGATACGACGTTTCCTCGCTTCAAACGGCGAGAATCGACGTTTGAGCGGTGGGAACGTCGCGGGCGCTCGGATCCGGCGGTTCCGCGCTTCGCACGTCGAGATTCGACGTTTGAATGGTAGAAACGCCGCGAACGCAAGGATACGACGTTTCCTCGCTTCAAACGGACGAGAATACGACGTTTGAGCGGTGGGAACGTACGCGGGCGCTCGGGATCCGGCGGTTCCGCGCTTCGCACGTCGAGATTCGACGTTTGAATGGTAGAAACGCCGCGAACGCATGGATACGACGTTTCCTCGCTTCAAACGGCGAGAAT
>NW_012020393.1:0-567 GCF_000956235.1 Wasmannia auropunctata
GGTGGGAACGTCGCGGGCGCTCGGATCCGGCGGTTCCGCGCTTCGCACGTCGAGATTCGACGTTTGAATGGTGGAAACGCCCGNGAACCCGCAGGATACCGTACGTTTCCGAGCTCAACGCGAGAATCGACGTTTGAGCGGTTGGGAACGTCGCGGGACGCTCGGATCCGGCGGTTCCGCGCTTCGCACGTCGAGATTCGACGTTTGAATGGTGGAAACGCCGCGAACGCAAGGATACGACGTTTCCGAGCTTCAAACGGCGAGAATCGACGTTTGAGCGGTGGGAACGTCGCGGGCACTCGGATCTGGCGGTTCCGCGCTTCGCACGTCGAGATTCGACGTTTGAATGGTGGAAACGCCGCGAACGCAAGGATACGACGTTTCCGAGCTTCAAACGGCGAGAATCGACGTTTAGAGCGGTGGGAACGTCGGCGGGCGCGTCGGGATCCGGCGGTTCCGCGCTTCGCACGTCGAGATTCGACGTTTGAATGGTGGAAACGCCGCGAACGCAAGGATACGACGTTTCCGAGCTTCAAACGGCGAGAATCGACACTGAGTCGACAAGGC
>NW_012020394.1:0-318 GCF_000956235.1 Wasmannia auropunctata
ATTCTCGCCGTTTGAAGCTCGGAAACGTCGTATCCTTGCGTTCGCGGCGTTTCCACCATTCAAACGTCGAATCTCGACGTGCGAAGCGCGGAACCGCCGGATCCGAGCGCCCGCGACGTTCCCACCGCTCAAACGTCGATTCTCGCCGTTTGAAGCTCGGAAACGTCGTATCCTTGCGTTCGCGGCGTTTACCACCATTCAAACGTCGAATCTCGACGTGCCAGCGCGGAACCGTCGGATCCGAGCGCCGCGACGGTTCCCACGCTCAAACGTCGGATTCTCGCCGGTTTGAAGGCTCGGAAACGTCGTATCCTTGCA
>NW_012020395.1:0-353 GCF_000956235.1 Wasmannia auropunctata
TTTACCTCCGGACCCGACCGAGCCGAAAATTTTCTAAGTCCCGCGCGGCGTGTTGCTTTCGCGCGGCGTGTTGCTTTCGCCGCGATTACCTCCGGCGCCGAAAATTCTTCGCTATCGGGGCGAACGGACGACGGGGGTGCACGGGGGTGGTAGGGTGGCCGAATAAACGTGCGGGCTCGGCGAATCGACGTAATATTAAGGGGCTAGCGGGGAATCGTCGATCGGCCAGGTTTACCTCCGGACCCGACCGAAGTCCGAAAATTTTCTAAGTCCCGCGCGGTCGTGTTGCTTTCGCGCGGCGTGTTGCTTTCGCCGCGATTACCTCCGGCGCCGAAAATTCTTCGCTATCGGGA
>NW_012020396.1:0-304 GCF_000956235.1 Wasmannia auropunctata
AACGTCGTATCCTTGCGTTCGCGGCGTTTCTACCATTCAAACGTCGAATCTCGGACGTGCGAAGCGCGGAACCGCCGGATCCGAGCGCCCGCGACGTTCCCACCGCTCAAACGTCGATTCTCGCCGTTTGAAGCTCGGAAACATCGTATCCTTGCGTTCGACGGCGTTTCTACCATTCAAACGTCGAATCGTCGACGTGCGAAGCGCGGAACCGCCGGATCCGAGCGCCCGCGACGTTCCAACCGCTCAAACGTCGATTCTCGCCGTTTGAAGCTCGGAAACGTCGTATCCTTGCGTTCGCAAA
>NW_012020397.1:0-515 GCF_000956235.1 Wasmannia auropunctata
TGTGTGCCTTGTCGACTCAGTGGCGTTTCCACCATTCAAACGTCGAATCTCGACGTGTGAAGCGCGGAACCGCCGGATCCGAGCGCCCGCGACGTTCCCACCGCTCAAACGTCGATTCTCGCCCGTTTGAACGCGAGGAAACGTCCGTTATCCTTGCGTTCGCGGCGTTTCCACCATTCAAACGTCGAATCTCGACGTGCGAAGCGCGGAACCGCCGGATCCGAGCGCCCGCGACGTTCCCACCGCTCAAACGTCGATTCTCGCCGTTTGAACGCGAGGAAACGTCGTATCCTTGCGTTCGCGGCGTTTCTACCATTCAAACGTCGAATCTCGACGTGCGAAGCGCGGAACCGCCGGATCCGAGCGCCCGCGACGTTCCCACCGCTCAAACGTCGATTCTCGCCGTTTGAAGCGAGGAAACGTCGTATCCTTGCACGTTCGGGCGTCGGTTTCTACCATTCAAACGTCGAATCTCGACGTGCGAAGCGCGGAACCGCCGGATCCGAGCGCCCGCG
>NW_012020398.1:0-349 GCF_000956235.1 Wasmannia auropunctata
GGCCGTTCGACGCTTCCCCGCTAGCGCCCTTAATGTTACGTCGATTCGCGCGCCCGCACGTTTATTCGGCCACCCTACCACCCCCGTGCACCCCCGTCGTCCGTTGCCCCGATAGCGAAGAATTTTCGGCGCCGGAGGTAATCGCGGCGAAAGCAACACGCCGCGTCCGAAGCACACGTCCGCGCGGACTTAGAAATTTCGGCTCGTCGGGTCCGGAGGTAAACCTGGCCGTATCGACGCTTCCCCGCTAGCCCCCTTAATATTACGTCGATTCGCGCGCCCGCACGTTTATTCGGCCACCCTACCACCCCCGTGCACCCCCGTCGTCCGTTCGCCCCGATAGCGAAGA
>NW_012020399.1:0-434 GCF_000956235.1 Wasmannia auropunctata
TATCCCCTGTGTGCCTTGTCGACTCAGTTGCTTTCGCCGCCTTTACCTCCGACGCCGAAAATTCTCGCTATCGAGGCGAACGGACGACGGTGGTGCACGGGGGTACTTGAGTGGCCGAACAGACGTGCGGGCACGCGATTCGACGTAATATTAAGGGCGCTAGCGGGGAAGCGTCGATCGGCCAGGTTTACCTCCGGACCCGACAGAGCCGAAAATTTTTCAAGTCCCGCGCGGCGTGTTCGCTTTCGCCGCGTTTACCTCCGGCGCCGAAATTATCCGCTATCGTGGCGAACGGACGACGGGGGTGCACGGGGGGCACTCGCGTGGCCGAAAAGACGTGCGGGCACGCGAATCGACGTAATATTAAGGGCGCTAGCGGGGAAGCGTCGATCGGCCAGGTTTACCTCCGGACCCGACCCGAAAATTTTCTAAGA
>NW_012020400.1:0-341 GCF_000956235.1 Wasmannia auropunctata
AAGGACTACGCGTTTCCTCGCTTCAAACGGCGAGAATCGACGTTTGAGCGGTGGGAACGTCGCGGGCGCTCGGATCCGGCGGTTCCGCGCTTCGCACGTTCGAGATTCGACGTTTCGAATCCGGTGGAAACGCCGCGTAACGCAAGGATACGACGTTTCCTCGCTTCAAACGGCGAGAATCGACGTTTGAGCGGTGGGAACGTCGCGGGCGCTCGGATCCGGCGGTTCCGCGCTTCGCACGTCGAGATTCGACGTTTGAATGGTGGAAACGCCGCGAACGCAAGGATACGACGTTTCCTCGCTTCAAACGGCGAGAAATCGTATAACTTCGTATAATGTAT
>NW_012020401.1:0-361 GCF_000956235.1 Wasmannia auropunctata
TATCCCCCTGTGTGCCTTGTCGACTCAGTCCGTTCGCCTCGATAGCGGAGAGTTTTCGGCGCCGGAGGTAAACGCGGCAATAGCAACACGCCGCGCGGGACTTAAAAAAATTTTCGGCTCTGTCGGGTCCGGAGGTAAACATGGCCGATCGACGCTTCCCCTCTAGCGTCCTTAATATTACGTCGATTCGCGTTCCCGCACGCTTTTTTGGCCACCCGAGTGCCCCCGTGCACCCCCGTCGTCCGTTCGCCTCGATAGCGAAAAATTTTAGGCGCCGTAAGTAAACGCGGCGAAAGAAACACGCCGCGCGAAAGCAACACGCCGCGCGTGACTTAGAAAATTTTTGGCTCTGTCGGGTCCA
>NW_012020402.1:0-431 GCF_000956235.1 Wasmannia auropunctata
TGTGTGCCTTGTCGACTCAGTTAGCGGGGAAGCGTCGATCGGCCTGGTTTACCTCCGGACCGACCCGAAAATTTTCTAAGTCCCGCGCGGTGTGTTGCTTTCGCGCGGCGTGTTGCTTTCGCGCGGAGTGTTGCTTTCGCCGCGTTTACCTCCGGCGCCGAAAATTCTACCGCTATCGAGGCGAACGGTCGACGGGGGTGCACGGGGGCACTTGAGTGGCCGAACAGACGTGCGGGCACGCGAATCGACGTAATATTAAGGGCGCTAGCGGGGAAGCGTACGATCGGCCTAGGTTTACCTCCGGACCCGACCCGAAAATTTTCTAAGTCCCGCGCGGCGTGTTGCTTTCGCGCGGCGTGTTGCTTTCGCCGCCTTTACCTCCGACGCCGAAAATTCTCCGCTATCGAGGCGAACGGACGACGGTGGTGCAA
>NW_012020403.1:0-400 GCF_000956235.1 Wasmannia auropunctata
CGACGTTTCCGAGCTTCAAACGGCGAGAATCGACGTTTGAGCGGTGGGAACGTCGCGGGCGCTCGTATACGGCGGTTCCGCGCTTCGCACGCCGAGATTCGACGTTTGAATGGTAGAAACGCCGCGAACGCAAGGATACGACGTTTCCGAGCTTCAAACGGCGAGAATCGACGTTTGATCGGTGGGAACGTCGCGGGCGCTCGTATACGGCGGTTCCGCGCTTCGCACGCCGAGATTCGACGTTTGAATGGTAGAAACGCCGCTAACGCAAGGATACGACGTTTCCGAGCTTCAAACGGCGAGAATCGACGTTTGAGCGGTGGAACGTCGCGGGCGCTCGTATACGGCGGTTCCGCGCTTCGCACGCCAAGATTCGACGTTTGAATGGTAGAAACGCCAC
>NW_012020404.1:0-400 GCF_000956235.1 Wasmannia auropunctata
TCTACCGCTATCGAGGCGAACGGACGACGGGGGTGCACGGGGGCACACGCGTGGCCGAATAGACGTGCGGGCACGCGAATCGACGTAATNTTAAAGGCGCTAGCGGGGAAGCGTCGATCCGGCCAGGTTTACCTCCGGTACCCGATCCGAAAATTTTCTAAGTCTCGCGCGGCGTGTTGCTTTCGCCGCGTTACCTCCGGACGCCAAAAATCTCCGCTATCGAGGCGAACGGGACGACGGGGGTGCACGGGGGCACTCGGGTTCCCAAATAGACGTGCGGGCACGCGAATCGACGTAATATTAAGGGCGCTTGCGGGGAAGCGTCGATCGGCCAGGTTTACCTCCGGACCCGACAGAGCCAAAAATGTTCTAAGTCACGCGCGGCGTGTTTGCTTTCGCG
>NW_012020405.1:0-358 GCF_000956235.1 Wasmannia auropunctata
CCGCGCGGCGTGTTGCTTTCGCGCGGCGTGTTGCTTTCGCCGCGATTACCTCCGGCGCCGAAAATTCTTCGCTATCGGGGCGAACGGACGACGGGGGTGCACGGGGGTGGTAGGGTGGCCGAATAACGTGCGGGCGCGCGAATCGACGTAATATTAAGGGGGGCTAGCGGGGAAGCGTCGATCGGCCAGGTTTACCTCCGGACCCGACCGAGCCGAAAATTTTCTAAGTCCCGCGTCGGCGTGTTGCTTTCGCCGCGATTACCTCCGGCGCCGAAAATTCTCCGCTATCGAGGCGAACGGACGTCGGGGGTGCACGGGGGCACTAGGGTGGCCGAATAAACGTGCGGGCACGCGAATA
>NW_012020406.1:0-547 GCF_000956235.1 Wasmannia auropunctata
GAAACGCCGCGAACGCAAGGATACGACGTTTCCGAGCTTCAAACGGCGAGAATCGACGTTTGAGCGGTGGGAACGTCGCGGGCGCTCGGATCCGGCGGTTCCGCGCTTCGCACGTCGAGATTCGACGTTTGAATGGTAGAAACGCCGCGAACGCAAGGATACGACGTTTCCGAGCTTCAAACGGCGGAATCGACGTTGAGCGGTGGGAACGTCGCGGGCGCTCGGATCCGGCGGTTCCGCGCTTCGCACGTCGAGATTCGACGTTTGAATGGTGGAAACGCCGCGAACGCAAGGATACGACGTTTCCGAGCTTCAAACGGCGAGAAGTCGACGTTTGAGAGGTGGGAACGTCGCGGGCGCTCGGATCCGGCGGTTCCGCGCTTCGCACTTCGAGATTCGTACGTTTGAACGGTGGAAAACGCCGCGAACGCAAGGATACGACGTTTCCGAGCTTCAAACGGCGAGAATCGACGTTTGAGCGGTGGGAACGTCGCGGGCGCTCGGATCCGGCGGTTCCGCGCTTCGCACGTCGAGATTCGACGTTTGA
>NW_012020407.1:0-423 GCF_000956235.1 Wasmannia auropunctata
TTAGAAACGCCGTCGAACGCAAGGATACGACGTTTACCGAGCTTCAAACGGCGAGAATCGACGTTTGAGCGTGGGAACGTCNCGGGCGACTTCCGGATCCGGTTATTACGTCGCTTCGCACGTCGAGATTCGACGTTTGAATGGTAGAAACGCCGCGAACGCAAGGATACGACGTTTCCGAGCTTCAAACGGCGAGAATCGACGTTTGAGCGGTGGGAACGTCGCGGGCGCTCGGATCCGGCGGTTCCGCGCTTCGCACGTCGAGATTCGACGTTTGAATGTAGAACGCCGCGAACGCAAGATACGGACGTTTCGAGCTTCAAACGGCGAGAATCGACGTTTGAGCGGTGGGAACGTCGCGGGCGCTCGGATCCGGCGGTTCCGCGCTTCGCACGTCGAGATTCGACGTTTGAATGTAGAACG
>NW_012020408.1:0-380 GCF_000956235.1 Wasmannia auropunctata
AGCGCGGAACCGCCGGATCCGAGCGCCCGCGACGTTCCCACCGCTCAAACGTCGATTCTCGCCGTTTGAAGCTCGGAAACGTCGTATCCTTGCGTTCGCGGCGTTTCCACCATTCAAACGTCGAATCTCGACGTGCGAAGCGCGGAACCGCCGGATCCGAGCGCCCGCGACGTTCCCACTGCTCAAACGTCGATTCTCGCCGTTTGAAGCTCGGAAACGTCGTATCCTTGCGTTCGCGGCGTTTCCACCATTCAAACGTCGAATCTCGACGTGCGAAGCGCGGAACCGCCGGATCCGAGCGCCCGCGACGTTCCCACCGCTCAAACGTCGATTCTCGCCGTTTGAAGCTTGGAAACGTCGTATACGTAATAACTTCGTAT
>NW_012020409.1:0-366 GCF_000956235.1 Wasmannia auropunctata
TGCTTCAAACGGCGAGAATCGACGTTTGAGCGGTGGGAACGTCGCGGGCGCTCGGATCCGGCGGTTCCGCGCTTCGCACGTCGAGATTCGACGTTTGAATGGTGGAAACGCCGCGAACGCAAGGATACGACGTTTCCGAGCTTCAAACGGCGAGAATCGACGTTTGAGCGGTGGGAACGTCGCGGGCGCTCGGGATCCGGCGGTTTCGCGCTTCGCACGTCGAGATTCGACGTTTTGAATGGTGGAAACGTTGCGAACGCAAGGATACGACGTTTCCTCGCTTCAAACGGCGAGAATCGACGTTTGAGCGTGGGAACGCGCGGCGGCTCGGATCCGGNGTTCCGCGCTTCGCACGTCGAGATTCGA
>NW_012020410.1:0-372 GCF_000956235.1 Wasmannia auropunctata
GAGCTTTCAAACGGCGAAAATCGACGTTTGAGCGGTGGGAACGTCGCGGGCGCTCGGATTCGGCGGTTCCGCGTTTCGCACGTCGAGATTCGACGTTTGAATGGTAGAAACGCCGCGAACGCAAGGATACGACGTTTCCGAGCTTCAAACGGCGAGAATCGACGTTTGAGCGGTGGGAACGTCGCGGGCGCTCGGATCCGGCGGTTCCGCGCTTCGCACGTCGAGATTCGACGTTTGAATGTAGAAACGCCGCGAACGCAAGGATACGACGTTTCCGAGCTTCAAACGGCGAGAATCGACGTTTGAGCGGTGGAACGTCGCGGCGCTCGGATCCGGCGGTTCGGCGCTTCGACGTAATAACTTCGTATAGCA
>NW_012020411.1:0-337 GCF_000956235.1 Wasmannia auropunctata
CGGCGGTTCCGCGCTTCGCACGTCGAGATTCGACGTTTGAATGGTAGAAACGCCGCGAACGCAAGGATACGACGTTCCGTGCTTCAAACGGCGGAGAAGTCAACGTTTGAGCGGTGGGAACGTCGCGGGCGCTCGGATCCGGCGGTTCCGCCTTCGCACGTCGAGATTCGACGTTTGAATGGTGGAAACGCCGCGAACGCAAAATCGACGTTTCCGAGCTTCAAACGGCGAGGAAGTCGACGTTTGAGCGGTGGGAACGTCGCGGGCGCTCGGATCCGGCGGTTCCGCGCTTCGCACGTCGAGATTCGACGTTTGAATGGTGGAAACGCCGCGAACG
>NW_012020412.1:0-465 GCF_000956235.1 Wasmannia auropunctata
CCCCTGTGTGCCTTGTCGACTCAGTCTTGCGTTCGCGGCGTTTCCNCCATTCAAACGTCGAATCTCGACGTGCGAAGCGCGGAACCGCCGGATCCGAGCGCCGCGACGTTCCACCGCTCAAACGTCGATTCTCGCCGTTTGAAGCTCGGAACGTCGTATCTTTGCGTTCGCGGCGTTTCCACCATTCAAACGTCGAATCTCGACGTGCGAAGCGCGGAACCGCTGGATCCGAGCGCCCGCGACGTTCCCACCGCTCAAACGTCGATTCTCGCCGTTTGAAGCTCGGAAACGTCGTATCCTTGCGTTCGCGGCGTTTCCACCATTCAAACGTCGAATCTCGACGTGCGAAGCGCGGAACCGCCGGATCCGAGCGCCGCGACGTTCCACCGCTCAAACGTCGATTCTCGCCGTTTGAAGCTCGGAAACGTCGTATCCTTGCGTTCGCGGCGTTTCCACCATTCAAAC
>NW_012020413.1:0-359 GCF_000956235.1 Wasmannia auropunctata
CCGCGCGAAAGCAACACGCCGCGCGGGACTTAGAAAATTTTCGGCTCGGTCGGGTCCGGAGGTAAACCTGGCCGTTCGACGCTTCCCGTCCTAGCGCCCCTTAATGTTACGTCGATTCGCGCGCCCGCACGTTTATTCGCACCTACCACCCCGTAGCACCCCGTCGTCCGGTTCGCCCGGATAGCGAAGAATTTTCGGCGCCGGAGGTAATCGCGGCGAAAGCAACACGCCGCGCGAAAGCAACACGCCGCGCGGGACTTAGAAAATTTTCGGCTCGGTCGGTTCCGGAGGTAAACCTGGCCGATCGACGCTTCCCGCTAGCCCCTTATTGTTACGCCGATTCGCGTGCCCGCACGTTT
>NW_012020414.1:0-538 GCF_000956235.1 Wasmannia auropunctata
TTGAATGGTGGAAACGCCGCGAACGCAAGGATACGACGTTTCCGAGCTTCAAACGGCGAGAATCGACGTTTGAGCGGTGGGAACGTCGCGGGCGCTCGGATCCGGCGGTTCCGCGCTTCGCACGTCGAGATCGACGTTGAAGTGGTGGAAACGCCGGCGAACGGCAAGGATACGACGTTTCCGAGCTTCAAACGGCGAGAATCGACGTTTGAGCGGTGGGAACGTCGCGGGCGCTCGGATCCGGCGGTTCCGCGCTTCGCACGTCGAGATTCGACGTTGAAGTGGTGGAAACGCCGGGCGAAACGGCAAGGATACGACGTTTCCGAGCTTCAAACGGCGAGAATCGACGTTTGAGCGGTGGGAACGTCGCGGGCGCTCGGATCCGGCGGTTCCGCGCTTCGCACGTCGACTGAGTCGACGTTGAAGTGGTCGGAAACGCCGGGCAACGGCAAGGATACGAGTTTCCGAGCTTCAAAGGCGAGAATCGACGTTTGAGCGTGGGAACTCGCGGGCGCTCGGATCCGGNGGTTCCGCGCTT
>NW_012020415.1:0-334 GCF_000956235.1 Wasmannia auropunctata
TTCGCACGTCGAGATTCGACTATACGTAGTAACTTACGTATAATGTATAGGCTATACGTAAGGTTATACGTTACGACGTTTCCGAGCTTCAAACGGCGAGAATCGACGTTTGAGCGGTGGGAACGTCGCGGGCGCTCGGATCCGGCGGTTCGGCGCTTCCGCACGTCGACGATTCGACGTTTGAATGGTAGAAACGCCGCGAACGCATGGATACGACGTTTCCGAGCTTCAAACGGCGAGAATCGACGTTTGAGCGGTGGGAACGTCGCGGGCGCTCGGATCCGGCGGTTCGGCGCTTCGCACGTCGAGATTCGACGTTTGAATGGTAGAAACG
>NW_012020416.1:0-434 GCF_000956235.1 Wasmannia auropunctata
CCCACCGCTCAAACGTCGATTCTCGCCGTTTGAAGCTCGGAAACGTCGTATCCTTGCGTTTGAGGCGTTTCCACCATTCAAACGTCGAATCTCGACGTGCCGAAGCCGCGGAACCGCCGGATCCGAGCGCCCGCGACGTTCCCACCGCTCAAACGTCGATTCTCGCCGTTTGAAGCTCGGAAACGTCGTATCCTTGCGTTCGCGGCGTTTCCACCATTCAAACGTCGAATCTCGACGTGCGAAGCGCGGAACCGCCGGATCCGAGCGCCCGCGACGTTCCCACCGCTCAAACGTCGATTCTCGCTGTTTGAAGCTCGGAAACTCGTAGTCCTTGGCGTTCGCGGCGTTTCCACCATTCAAAACGTCGAATCTCGACGTGCGAAGCGCGGAACCGCCGGATCCGAGCGCCCGCGACGTTCCCACCGCTCAAACGT
>NW_012020417.1:0-349 GCF_000956235.1 Wasmannia auropunctata
TATCCCCTGTGTGCCTTGTCGACTCAGTCGACGTCCCACCGCTCAAACGTCGATTCTCGCCGTTTGAAGCTCGGAAACGTCGTATCCTTGCGTTCGCGGCGTTTCCACCATTCAAACGTCGAATCTCGACGTGCGAACGCCGCGGAACCGCCGGATCCGAGCGCCCGCGACGTTCCCACCGCTCAAACGTCGATTCTCGCCGTTTGAAGCTCGGAAACGTCGTATCCTTGCGTTCGCGGCGTTTCCACCATTCAAACGTCGAATCTCGACGTGCGAAGCGCGGAACCGCCGGATCCGAGCGCCCGCGACGTTCCCACCGCTCAAACGTCGATTCTCGCCGTTTAAAGCT
>NW_012020418.1:0-414 GCF_000956235.1 Wasmannia auropunctata
AATTTTCGGCGCCGGAGGTAATCGCGGCGAAAAGCAACACGCCGCGCGAAAAGCAAACACGCCGCGCGGGACTTAGAAAATTTTCGGCTCGGTCGGGTCCGGAGGTAAACCTTGGCCGATCGACGCTTCCCCGCTAGCCCCCTTATTGTTACGCCGATTCGCGTGCCCGCACGTTTATTCGGCCACCCTACCACCCCCGTGCACCCCCGTCGTCCGTTCGCCCCGATAGCGAAGAATTTTCGGCGCCGGAGGTAATCGCGGCGAAAGCAACACGCCGCGCGAAAGCAACACGCCGCGCGGGACTTAGAAAATTTTCGGCTCGGTCGGGTCCGGAGGTAAACCTGGCCGTTCGACGCTTCCCCGCTAGCGCCCTTAATGTTACGTCGACTGAGTCGACAAGGCACACAGGGGATA
>NW_012020419.1:0-442 GCF_000956235.1 Wasmannia auropunctata
GCGGCGTGTTGCTTTCGCCGCGTTTACCTCCGGCGCCGAAAAATTTTCCGCTATCGAGGCGAACGGACGACGGAGGTGCACAGGGGCACTCGGGTGGTCGAATAGACGTGCGGGCACGCGAATCGACGTAATATTAAGGGCGCTAGCGCGGAAGCGTCAATCGGCCAAGTGTACCTCCGGACCCGACCCGAAAATTTTCTAAGTCCCGCGCGGCGTAGTTGCTTTCGCGCGGCGTGTTGCTTTACGCCGTCGTTTACCTCCGGCGCCAAAAATTCTCCGCTATCGGAGGGCGAACGGACGACGGGGTTGCACGGGTGCACTCGGATGGCCGAATAGACGTGCGGGCACGCGAATCGACATAATGTTAAGGGTGCTAGCGGGGAAGCGTTGATCGGCCAGGTTTACCTCCGGACCCGACCCGAAAATTTTCAAGTTTCGCGCG
>NW_012020420.1:0-410 GCF_000956235.1 Wasmannia auropunctata
CTGGCGGGAAGCGTCGATCGGCCTGGTTTACCTCCGGACCCGACCCGAAAATTTTCTAAGTCCGCGCGGCGTGTTGCTTTCGCGCGGCGTTTGCTTTCGCCGCGTTTACCTCCGGCGCCAAAAATTTTCCGCTATCGAGGCGAACGGTCGACGGGGGTGCACGGGGCACTCCGGGTGGCCCGAATAGACGTGTGGGCACGGAAATCGACGTAATATTAAGGCGTCGAGCGGGAAGCGGAAGTGTCGATCGGCCAGGTTTACCTCCGGACCCGACCCGAAAATTTTCTAAGTCCCGCGCGGCGTGTTTCTTTCGTCGCGGAGTGTTGCTTTCGCCGCGTTTACCTCCGGCGCCGAAAATTTTCCGCTATCGAGGCGAACGGACGACGGGGTTGCACGGGGGCACTCGGGTA
>NW_012020421.1:0-315 GCF_000956235.1 Wasmannia auropunctata
GTTTCCGAGCTTCAAACGGCGAGAATCGACGTTTGAGCGGTGGGAACGGCGCGGGCGCTCGGATCCGGCGGTTCCGCGCTTCGCACGTCGAGATTCGACGTTTGAATGGTGGAAACGCCGCGAACGCAAGGATACGACGTTTCCGAGCTTCAAACGGCGAGAATCGACGTTTGAGCGGTGGGAACGGCGCGGCGCTCGGATCCGGCGGTTCCGCGCGTTCGCGACGTCGAGATTCGACGTTTGAATGGTGGAAACGCCGCGAACGCAAGGATACGACGTTTCCGAGCTTCAAACGGCGAGAATCGACGTTTGAGC
>NW_012020422.1:0-365 GCF_000956235.1 Wasmannia auropunctata
CGTCGCGGGCGCTCGGATCCGGCGGTTCCGCGCTTCGCACGTCGAGATTCGACGTTTGAATGGTGGAAACGCCGCGAACGCAAGGATACGACGTTTCCTCGCTTCAAACGGCGAGAATCGACGTTTGAGCGGTGGGAACGTCGCGGGCGCTCGGATCCGGCGGTTCCGCGCTTCGCACGTCGAGATTCGACGTTTGAATGGTGGAAACGCCGCGAACGCAAGGATACGACGTTTCTCGCTTCAAACGGCGAGAATCGACGTTTGAGCGGAGGGGAACGTCGCGGGCGCTCGGATCCGGCGGTTCCGCGCTTCGCACGTCGAGATTCGACGTTTGAATGGTGGAAACGCCGCGAACGCAAGGATAC
>NW_012020423.1:0-359 GCF_000956235.1 Wasmannia auropunctata
GCCCCTTATTGTTACGCCGATTCGCGTGCCCGCACGTTTATTCGGCCACCTACCACCCCCGTGCACCCCCGTCGTCCGTTCGCCCCGATAGCGAAGAATTTTCGGCGCCGGAGGTAATCGCGGCGAAAGCAACACGCCGCGCGAAAGCAACACACCGCGCGGACTTAGAAACTTTTCGGCTCGGTCGGTCCGGAGGTAAACCTGGCCGTTCGACGCTTCCCGCTAGCGCCCTTAATGTTACGTCGATTCGCGCGCCCGCACGTTTATTCGGCCACCCTACCACCCCGTGCACCCCGTCGTCCGTTCGCCCCGATAGCGAAGAACTTTTCGGCCGCCGGAGGTTAATCCGTCGGCGAAAG
>NW_012020424.1:0-384 GCF_000956235.1 Wasmannia auropunctata
TGCGAAAGCAACACGCCGCGCGAAAGCAACACGCCGCGCGGGACTTAGAAATTTTCGGCTCGGTCGGGTCCGGAGGTAAACCTGGCCGTTCGACGCTTCCCGCCTAGCGCCCTTAATGTTACGTCGATTCGCGCGCCCGCACGTTTATTCGGCCACCCTACCACCCCGTGCACCCCGTCGTCCGTTCGCCCGATAACGCGAAGACTTTACGGACGCCGAGGTAATCGGGCGGCGGAAAGCAACACGCCGCGCGAAAGCAACACGCCGCGCGGGACTTAGAAAATTTTCGGCTCGGTCGGGTCCGGAGGTAAACCTGGCCGATCGACGCTTCCCGCTAGCCCCTTATTGTTACGCCGATTCGCGTGCCCGCACGTTTATTCGGCC
>NW_012020425.1:0-483 GCF_000956235.1 Wasmannia auropunctata
CGGGCGCTCGGATCCGGCGGTTCCGCGCTTGCAGTCGAGATTCGACGTTTGAATGGTGGAAACGCCGCGAACGCCAAGGATACGAGTTTCCCGAGCCTTCAACGGCGACGTAATCGGACGTTTGAGCGGTGGGAACGTCGCGGGCGCTCGGATCCGGCGGTTCCGCGCTTCGCACGTCGAGATTCGACGTTTGAATGGTAGAAACGCCGCGAACGCAAGGATACGACGTTTCCGAGCTTCAAACGGCGAGAATCGACGTTTGAGCGGTGGGAACGTCGCGGACGCTCGGATCCGGCGGTTCCGCGCTTCGCACCTCGAGATTCGACGTTTGAATGGTGGAAACGCCGCGAACGCAAGGATACGAACGGTTTCCGAGTCTACGGAACGGCGGAGATCGTACGTTTGAGCGGGTAGGGAACGTCGGCGGGCGCGTCGGACTCCGGCGGTTCCGCGCTTCGCACGTCGAGTATTCGTACGTTTGAA
>NW_012020426.1:0-467 GCF_000956235.1 Wasmannia auropunctata
TGCGCGCGCGTGCAAAAAATGGAGCCGCGCCTGCCGTGCGCGGGCTCCAGCCTCGGAGATGATACGTCTCTCCTCTGTACTCCGCGGGTACTCGGTCTCTCGGAAGCAGTCGCGATCTCCGGCCCGAGGAGCCGCCCTGGTGTGTGGATCGCGCGAGCCGACCGCGCGCGTGTCCGAGTCCACGAAAGCGATTCTCTCCGCGAGCGCGCGAGAGACATCCTTGGGACCGCACGGCGCGTTTGTCGTGTACTCGTCGCGTATCCCGCCGGGCGCACTCGATTGTGCCCGCCCCACTGGTGTTTTGCGCCAACGCTCACTCACGCGTCTCTCGACACGTGTTGTCGCCGCCGCCGTCGTCGTAGCGACCGCGACCGATCGACGATTCGCTCCGCTCGTCACACGAGCGAGCCGAAGTTCGTCTCGCGTCGCGTCGGACGCTGACGCGCGCGCGCGCGCGCGCGCGCGAA
>NW_012020427.1:0-442 GCF_000956235.1 Wasmannia auropunctata
ACGGGACCTCGACGCGAGAGTCACGTCGCGCCGCTCCGCGCCGCCGCCCTGCGTAGGTCCGCCCCACCGTACTCTTCGGTGAGAGGTGCGCCTCGAGAGAGGTGCGCGCGCGTGCAAAAATGGTGCCGCGCCTGCCGTGCGCGGGCTCCAGCCTCGGAGATGATACGTCTCTCCTCTGTACTCCGCGGGTACTCGGTCTCTCGGAGCAGTCGCGATCTCCGGCCCGAGGAGCCGCCCTGGTGTGTGGATCGCGCGAGCCGACCGCGCGCGTGTCCGAGTCCACGAAAGCGATTCTCTCCGCGAGCGCGCGAGAGACATCCTTGGGACCGGCACGGCGCGTTTGTCGTGTACTCGTCGCGTATCCAGACGGGCNCACTCGATTGTGCCCGCCCACTGGTGTTTTGCGCCAACGGCTCACTCACGCGTCTCTCGACACGTGTTG
>NW_012020428.1:0-494 GCF_000956235.1 Wasmannia auropunctata
AAGTTATACGATTCGTATCCTTGCGTTCGCGGCGTTTCCACCATTCAAACGTCGAATCTCGACGTGCGAAGCGCGGAACCGCCCGGATCCCGAGCGCCCGCCGTACGTTCCCACCGCTCAAACGTCGATTCTCGTCCGTTTGAAGTCTCGGAAACGTCGTATCCTTGCGTTCGCGGCGTTTCCACCATTCAAACGTCGAATCTCGACGTGCGAAGCGCGGAACCGCCGGATCCGAGCGCCCGCGACGTTCCCACCGCTCAAACGTCGATTCTCGCCGTTTGAAGCTCGGAAACGTCGTATCCTTGCGTTCGCGGCGTTTCCACCATTCAAACGTCGAATCTCGACGTGCGAAGACGTCGGAACCGCCGGATCCGAAGCGTCCCGCGACGTTCCACCGCTCAAACGTCGATTCGTCGACCGTTTGAAGGCTCGGGAAACGTCGTATCCTTGCGTTCGTGGCGTTTCCACCATTCAAACGTCGAATCTCGACGTGA
>NW_012020429.1:0-391 GCF_000956235.1 Wasmannia auropunctata
AGAATCGACGTTTGAGCGGTGGGAACGTCGCGGGCGCTCGGATCCGGCGGTTCCGCGCTTCGCACGTCGAGATTCGACGTTTGAATGGTGGAAACGCCGCGACGCAGGATACGACGTTTCCGAGCTTCAAACGGCGAGAATCGACGTTTGAGCGGTGGGAACGTCGCGGGCGCTCGGATCCGGCGGTTCCGCGCTTCGCACGTCGAGATTCGACGTTTGAATGGTGGAAACGCCGCGAACGCAAGGATACGACGTTTCCGAGCGTTCAAACGGCGAGGAATCGGACGTTTGAGCGGTGGGAACGTCGCGGGCGCTCGGATCCGGCGGTTCCGCGCTTCGCACGTCGAGATTCGACTTTGAATGGTGGAAACGCCGGATCCGAGCGACTGAG
>NW_012020430.1:0-350 GCF_000956235.1 Wasmannia auropunctata
ATACGAAGTTATTACGTCCCGCGACGTTCCCACCGCTCAAACGTCGATTCTCGCCGTTTGAAGCTCGGAAACGTCGTATCCTTGCGTTCGCGGCGTTTCTACCATTCAAACGTCGGAATCTCGACGGTGCGGAAGCGCCGAACCGCCGGATCCGAGCGCCCGCGACGTTCCCACCGCTCAAACGTCGATTCTCGCCGTTTGAAGCTCGGAAACGTCGTATCCTTGCGTTCGCGGCGTTTCTACATTCAAACGTGACTCTCGACGGGTGCGGAAGCGCCGAACCGCCGGATCCGAGCGCCCGCGACGTTCCCACCGCTCAAACGTCGATTCTCGCCTTTGAAGCTCGGAAC
>NW_012020431.1:0-328 GCF_000956235.1 Wasmannia auropunctata
TCGAATCTCGACGTGCGAAGCGCCGAACCGCCGGATCCGAGCGCCCGCGACGTTCCCACCGCTCAAACGTCGATTCTCGCCGTTTGAAGCTCGGAAACGTCGTATCCTTGCGTTCGCGGCGTTTCTACCATTCAAACGTCGAATCTCGACGTGCGAAGCGTCGAACCGCCGGATCCGAGCGCCCGCGACGTTCCCACCGCTCAAACGTCGATTCTCGCCGTTTGAAGCTCGGAAACGTCGTATCCTTGCGTTCGCGGCGTTTCCACCATTCAAACGTCGAATCTCGACGTGCGAAGCGCGGAACCGCCGGATCCGAGCGCCCGCGACG
>NW_012020432.1:0-363 GCF_000956235.1 Wasmannia auropunctata
TATCCCCTGTGTGCCTTGTCGACTCAGTTCTCTTGTCTCTCTCATAACTTTCTTGTTTCTCCCACGGCTTTCTTATCTCTAGCTTCTTGTTTCTTTCACGGCTCTCTCGTCCCTGTCATAGCTCTTTTGTTTCTCTCATGGTCTTACAACTAATGATGATATACGATTCATTTTATCAATGAAGTAAAATAAAATGAATATATGTATAAAATTAGATAAAATAATGAATCAAATCAAATAAAACCTGCCTATCACATAGCTAATATACTATTGTAGAAATAAAAAATAATTTTCTAACGATGTGTCGAGTTAAAGCAATACATGCTTTAATGTTTTACTTGTGATTTATGATACGTCTTATCT
>NW_012020433.1:0-532 GCF_000956235.1 Wasmannia auropunctata
ATCGACGTAATATTAAGAGCGCCAGCGGGGATGCGAAGCGTCGATCGGCCAGGTTTACCTCCGGACCCGACCCGAAAATTTTCTAAGTCTCGCGCGGCGTGTTGGTTTCGCGCGGCGTGTTGCTTTCGCCGCGTTTACCTCCGGCGCCAAAAATTCTCCGCTATCGAGGCGAACGGACGACGGGGGTGCACGGGGGCACTCGGGTGCCGAATAGACGTACGGGCACGCGAATCGAGGTAATATTAAGGACGCTATCGGGGAAGTGGTTGATCGGCCAGGTTTACCTCGGACCGACAGAGCCGAAATTTTTCTAAGTCTCGCGCGGCGTGTTGCTTTCGCGCGGCGTGTTTCTTTCGCCGCGTTTACCTCCGGCGCCAAAAATTCTCCGCTATCGAGGCGAACGACCGACGGGGGTGCACGGGGGCACTCGGATGGCCAAATAGACGTGCGGGCACGCGGGAATCGACGTAAGATTAAGGACGCTATCGGGGAAGCGTCGATCGGACTGAGTCGACAAGGCACACAGGGGATA
>NW_012020435.1:0-396 GCF_000956235.1 Wasmannia auropunctata
TATCCCCTGTGTGCCTTGTCGACTCAGTCGCGAATCGACGTAATATTAAGGGGGCTAGCGGGGAAGCGTCGATCGGCCAGGGTTTACCTCCGGACCCGACCGAGCCGAAAATTTTCTAAGTCCCGCGCGGCGTGTTGCTTTCGCCGCGATTACCTCCGGCGCCGAAAATTCTCCGCTATCGAGGCGAACGGACGTCCGGGGTGCACGGGGGCTACTTAGGGTGGCCGATAAACGTCGCGGGCACGCGAATCGACGTAACATTAAGGGGCTTTAGCGGGGAAGCGTAGAGTCGGCCAGGGTTTACCTCCGGACCCGACCGAGCCGAAATTTTTCTAAGTCCCGCGCGGCGTGTTGCTTTCGCGCGGCGTGTTGCTTTCGCCGCGATTACCTCCGGCG
>NW_012020436.1:0-580 GCF_000956235.1 Wasmannia auropunctata
TATCCCCTGTGTGCCTTGTCGACTCAGTTCGGTCGTTCTTCTCGCTATTGAAGCGGAGAAGTCGTCGACTCTCGCACGGAGGGTGATTTACATCGTTAGACGTCTTCGGCGCGAAACGTCCGGTGTTCGCTCGCCGCGGCGGTCATCGCTTCCAGCGGCTAAGTCCCGCGCGCCTCGGTCTATCGACGACCGCGCCCATAAGCGGCCGTGCATAAGACCGTGCGTCGCCGACCGCTTGTCCGGTCGGTTGGGTACTATAAGAGGTGCGATGCGCTCGGCTAGCCGAGCGGTACGATGCGGTCGTGCGTACACGTTACTCGTGTCTCGTACGGCTTCTCGAACGTCTATGAAACACGGACCGTGATCGTTGCGATGCACGTCGGTCGTTCTTCTCGCTATTGAAGCGGAGAAGTCGTCGACTCTCGCACGGAGGGTGAGTTACATCGTTCGAAGTATTCGGCGACTCGTTCGACGAAACGTCCGGTGTTCGCTCGCGCTTGCCGAAGCGTGCCGTCCAATATAATATTATATACAAACACAGCATTGCCACGAGTCTGTGTCGAGAGACCGAATGGCTCTT
>NW_012020437.1:0-420 GCF_000956235.1 Wasmannia auropunctata
TATCCCCTGTGTGCCTTGTCGACTCAGTTAATATTAAGGGCGCTTGCGGGGAAGCGTCGATCGGCCAGGTTTACCTCCGGACCCGACAGAGCCAAAAATTTTCTAAGTCCCGCGCGGCGTGTTGCTTTCGCCGCGTTTACCTCCGGCGCCGAAAATTCTCCGCTATCGAGGCGAACGGACGACGGGGGTGCACGGGGGCATTCGGGTGGCCGAATAGACGTGCGGGCACGCGAATCGACGTAATATTAAGGGCGCCAGCGGGATGCGAAGCGTCGATCGGCCAGGTTTACCTCCGGACCCGACCCGAAAATTTTCTAAGTCTCGCGCGGCGTAGTTTGTTTTCGCGCGGTGTGTTGCTTTCGCCGCGTTTACCTCCGGCGCAAAAATTCTCCGCTATCGAGGCGAACGAACGACGGGGGA
>NW_012020438.1:0-345 GCF_000956235.1 Wasmannia auropunctata
TTCAAAGAAACTACATCTTCGTAATCAGCATACAGAGTTTCAATGACTACTNTCGCATCGAGCATATCACCGAGCCATTCNCGTTTTGATATCCTTTAACATACACGATAGCCTCGTCGGTATCATCCTTTTCACCAAACACAGCTGTTGCAATCAGGTGTTTCGCCAATGCTGTACGGAATCATCCCGTCTTCCCATCTCAATCCATGGTGATAAGCAATCAACCAAGAAGCGCCAGACTTGTCGAATTTTGTTAAAGAATTCCATGGCATAGGACTCGCAAAAATGTAATGCGAAAGAACTGTACCTTTTCTCAGAACAGCCACTTCTTTTACGATAAATCTA
>NW_012020439.1:0-352 GCF_000956235.1 Wasmannia auropunctata
GTGTGTGTGTGTGTGTGTGTGTGAAAAGAAAGAGAGAGAGAGAGAGAGAGAGAATGTAAACGCATGTTTATGCGCGCGTGTAGCAGCTGATCGTCGCGACGGTCCCGCGTACCGCCTGCCGGCGAACAGTAAGTTTCATCGCCGCCCCTGTCTACCATCCGTACGCGGCCCGTAATTTGCTAACTATTTCTCGTTATAATTTGAAAACTAAGCTTCGGACAAAATTTTTATAAAGGAAAAATCGTCTTAGAATTGAGTCAAGAATACGTCTTTTCAAGGACGAGGGGTTGTTCAGAATCACCCTGTATATACGTTCTAAATCCGTGTACGAGTCGTCTCCCTATACCTAGCG
>NW_012020440.1:0-337 GCF_000956235.1 Wasmannia auropunctata
TACCGAGCCGAAAATTTTCTAAGTCCCGCGTCGGCGTGTTGCTTTCGCGCGGCGTGTTGCTTTCGCCGCGATTACCTCCGGCGCCGAAAATTCTTCGCTATCGGGGCAACGGACACGGGGTNCACGGGGTGTAGGTGCCGAAGTAAACGTGCGGCGCGCGAATCGACGTAACATTAAGGGCGCTAGCGGGGAAGCGTCGAACGGCCAGGTTTACCTCGGACCCGACCGAGCCGAAAATTTTCTAAGTCCCGCGCGGCGTGTTGCTTTCGCGCGGCGTGTTGCTTTCGCCGCGATTACCTCCGGCGCCGAAAATTCTTCGCTATCGGGGCGAACGGAC
>NW_012020441.1:0-360 GCF_000956235.1 Wasmannia auropunctata
TACATTATACGAAGTTATACGATCTTGCGTTCGCGGCGTTTCCACCATTCAAACGTCGAATCTCGACGTGCGAAGCGCGGAACCGCCGGATCCGAGCGCCCGCGACGTTCCCACCGCTCAAACGTCGATTCTCGCCGTTTGAAGGTCGAACGTACGTATCCTTGCGTTCGCGGCGTTTCCACCATTCAAACGTCGAATCTCGACGTGCGAAGCGCGGAACCGCCGGATCCGAGCGCCCGCGACGTTCCACCGCTCAAACGTCGATTCTCGCCGTTTGAAGCTCGGAAACGTCGTATCCTTGCGTTCGCGGCGTTTCCACCATTCAAACGTCGAATCTCGACGTGCGAAGCGCGGAACCGC
>NW_012020442.1:0-345 GCF_000956235.1 Wasmannia auropunctata
TAATATTAAGGGCGCCAGCGGCGAAGCAAAGCGTCAATCGGCCAGGTTTACCTCCGGACCCGAACCGAAAAATTTTCTAAGTCCCGCGCGGCGTGTTGCTTTCGCCGCGTTTACCTCCGACGCCGTAAATTCTCCGCTATCGAGGCGAACGGACGACGGGGGTGCACGGGGGCACTCGGGTGGCCGAATAGACGTGCGGGCACGCGAATCGACGTAATATTAAGGGCGCCAGCGGGGAAGCGAAGCGTCGATCTGCCAAATTTACCTCCGGACCCGACCCGAAAAAATTTTCTAAGTCCCGCGCGGCGTGTTGCTTTCGCGCGGCGTGTTGCTTTTTGCCGCGTT
>NW_012020443.1:0-450 GCF_000956235.1 Wasmannia auropunctata
TTCGGCCACCCTACCACCCCCCGTGCACCCCCCGTCGTCCGTTCGCCCCCGATACGTGAAGAATTTTCGGCGCCGGAGGTAATCGCGGCGAAAGCAACACGCCGCGCGAAAGCAACACGCCGCGCGGGACTTAGAAAATTTTCGGCTCGGTCGGGTCCGGAGGTAAACCTGGCCGATCGACGCTTCCCCGCTAGCCCCCTTATGTTACGCCGATTCGCGTGCCCGCACGTTTATTCGGCCACCGTACCACCCCCGTCGACGACCCCCGTCGTCCCGTTCGGACCCCGAGTAGCGAAGAATTTTCGGCNCCGGAGGTAATCGCGGCGAAAGCAACACGCCGCGCGAAAGCAACACGCCGCGCGGGACTTAGAAAATTTTCCGCTCGGTCGGGTCCGGAGGTAAACCTGGCCGATCGACGCTTCCCCGCTAGCCCCCTTAATATTACGCCGA
>NW_012020444.1:0-541 GCF_000956235.1 Wasmannia auropunctata
TCCGACCCGAAAATTTTCTAAGTCTCGCGCGGCGTGTTGTTTTCGCGCGGCGTGTTGTCTTTCGCCGCGTTTACCTCCGGCGACAAAATTCTCCGCTATCGAGGCGAACGGACGGACGGGGGTGCGACGGGTGCACTCGGGTGGACCAAATAGACGTGCGGGCACGCGAATCGACGTAAGTATATTAAGGGCGCTAGCGGGGAAGCGTCGATCGGCCAGGTTTACCTCCGGACCCGATCCGAAAATTTTCTAAGTCCCGCGCGGTGTGTTGCTTTCGCGCGGCGTGTTGTTTTCGCCGCGTTTACCTCCGACTCCGAAAATTCTCCGCTATCGAGGCGAACGGACGAGGGGTGCACCGGGGGCTAACTTTGAGTGGCCGAACAGACGTGCGGGCACGCGAATCGACGTAATATTAAGGGCGCTAGCGGGGAAGCGTCGATCGGCCAGGTTTACCTCCGGACCCGACAGAGCCAAAATTTTTAAGTCCCGCGCGGCGTGTTGCTTTCGCCGCGTTTACCTCCGGCGCCGAAAATTCTCCGCA
>NW_012020445.1:0-339 GCF_000956235.1 Wasmannia auropunctata
TCGGGTGGCTGAATAGACGTGCGGGCACGCTAATCGACGTAATATTAAGGGCGCCAGCGGGGATGCGAAGCGTCGATCGGCCAGGTTTACCTCCGGACCCGACCCGAAAATTTTCTAAGTCTCGCGCGGCGTGTTGCTTTCGCGCGGCGTGTTGCTTTCGCCGCGTTTACCTCCGGCGCCGAAAATTCTCCGCTATCGAGGCGAAACGGTCGACGGGGGTGCACGGGGGCACTTGAGTGGCCGAACAGACGTGCGGGCACGCGAATCGACGTAATATTAAGGGCGCTAGCGGGGAAGCGTCGATCGGCCAGGACTGAGTCGACAAGGCACACAGGGGAT
>NW_012020446.1:0-518 GCF_000956235.1 Wasmannia auropunctata
GATCGCAGCGTGGTAACTGCTCTACCGAGTACAACACCCCGCCAGGTACCTAAGTCGTCTACAGACGATTCCGAGTCTCGACATCGAACTCGCGAAAACTCATGTTCGACCGTTTGACGCCGTGCCGTCGTAGCGGTGAGATCCCGACGACGGGCGATGGCGCCGTACGGCAAACCGGGCTCGTGCGACGACCGGCCCGTGGACCGGCCGCCTAGTAGGTAAGTGTCACATTGTTTTGAGCCTTTCGACTCACGAGACTCCTAGAGATATCATTGCCACCTTTGACTAGAGAGGATACGGCCTTAGAGGCGTTCAGGCATAATCCCACGGATGGTAGCTTCGCACCACCGGCCGCTCGACCGAGTGCGTGAACCAAATGTCCGAACCTGCGGTTCCTCTCGTACTGAGCAGGATTACTATCGCAATGACTAGTCATCAGTAGGGTAAAAACTAACCTGTCTCACGACGGTCTAAACCCAGCTCACGTTCCCTGTTGGCGGGTGAACAATCCGACGCTT
>NW_012020447.1:0-421 GCF_000956235.1 Wasmannia auropunctata
TTTGGCCACCCGAGTGCCCCGTGCACCCCGTCGTCCGTTCGCCTCGATAGCGGAGAATTTTTGGCGCCGGAGGTAAACGCGGCGAAAGCAACACCGCCGCGCGAAAGCAACACGCCGCGTCGAGACGTTAGAAAATTTTCGGGTCGGGTACCGGAGGTAAACCTGGCCGATCGAACGCTTCGCTTCCCCGCTAGCGACCCTTAATATTACGTCGATTCGCGTGCCCGCACGTCTATTTGGCCACGCGAGTGCCCCCGTGCACCCCCGTCGTCCGTTCGCCTCGATAGCGGAGAATTTTCGGCGCCGGAGGTAAACGCGGCGAAAGAAACACGCCGCGCGAAAGCAACACGCCGCGCGTGACTTAGAAAATTTTTGGCTCTGTCGGGTCCGGAGACTGAGTCGACAAGGCACACAGGGGATA
>NW_012020448.1:0-350 GCF_000956235.1 Wasmannia auropunctata
GCAACACGCCGCGCGAAAGCAACACGCCGCGCGAGACTTAGAAAATTTTCGGGTCGGGTCCGGAGGTACACCTGGCCGATCGACGCTTCGCTTCCCCGCTTGGCGCCCTTAATATTACGTCGATTTCCGTGCCCACACGTCTATTCGGCCACCCGAGTGCCCCCGTGCACCCCGTCGACCGTTCGCCTCGATAGCGGAAAATTTTTGGCGCCGGAGGTAAACGCGGCGAAAGCAACACGCCGCGCGAAAGCAACACGCCGCGCGAAAGCAACACACCGCGCGGGACTTAGAAAATTTTCGGGTCGGGTCCGGAGGTAAACCAGGCCGATCGACGCTTCCCCGCTAGCGCA
>NW_012020449.1:0-393 GCF_000956235.1 Wasmannia auropunctata
TGCGAAGCGCGGAACCGCCGGATCCGAGCGCCCGCGACGTTCCCACCGCTCAAACGTCGATTCTCGCCGTTTGAGCTCGGAAACGTCGGTATCCTTGCGGTTCGCGGGCGTTTCCACCATTCAAACGTCGAATCTCGACGTGCGAAGCGCGGAACCGCCGGATCCGAGCGCCCGCGACGTTCCCACCGCTCAAACGTCGATCTCGCCGTTTGAAGCTCGGGAAAACGTCGTATACTTGACGTTCGCGGCGTTTCCACCATTCAAAACGTCGAATCTCGACGTGCGAAGCGCGGAACCGCCGGATCCGAGCGCCCGCGACGTTCCCACCGCTCAAAACGTCGATTCTCGCCGTTTGAAGCTCGGGAAAAACGTCGTATCCTTAGCGTTTCGCGG
>NW_012020450.1:0-362 GCF_000956235.1 Wasmannia auropunctata
CAAGGATACGACGTTTCCGAGCTTCAAACGGCGAGAATCGACGTTTGAGCGGTGGGAACGTCGCGGGCGCTCGGATCCGGCGGTTCCGCGCTTCGCACGTCGAGATTCTACGTTTGAATGGTGGAAACGCCGCGAACGCAAGGATACGACGTTTCCGAGCTTCAAACGGCGAGAATCGACGTTTGAGCGGTGGGAACGTCGCGGGCGCTCGGATCCGGCGGTTCCGCGCTTTCGCACGTCGAGATTCGACGTTTGAATGGTGGAAACGCCGCGAACGCAAGGATACGACGTTTCCGAGCTTCAAACGGCGAGATCGTATAACTTCGTATAAGTAGTATGGCTATACGGAAGTTACGTTACGT
>NW_012020451.1:0-417 GCF_000956235.1 Wasmannia auropunctata
TCGTCGCGGGCGCTCGGATCCGGCGGTTCCGCGCTTCGCACGTCGAGATTCGACGTTTGAATGGTGGAAACGCCGCGAACGCAAGGATACGACGTTTCCGAGCTTCAAACGGCGAGAATCGACGTTTGAGCGGTGGAACGTCGACGGTCGCTACGGATCCGGCGGTTCCGCGCTTACGCACGTCGAGATTCGACGTTTGAATGGTGGAAACGCCGCGAACGCAAGGATACGACGTTTCCGAGCTTCAAACGGCGAGAATCGACGTTTGAGCGGTGGACGTCGACGGCGCTCGGATCCGGCGGTTCCGCGCTTCGCACGTCGAGATTCGACGTTTGAAGTGGTGGAACGCGCGAACGCAAGGATACGACGTTTCCGAGCTTCAAACGGCGAGAATCCGACGTTTGAGCGGTGGAACGT
>NW_012020452.1:0-400 GCF_000956235.1 Wasmannia auropunctata
GGTGGGAACGTCGCGGGCGCTCGGATCCGGCGGTTCCGCGCTTCGCACGTCGAGATTCGACGTTTGAATGGGTAGGTAAACGGCCGCGAACGCAAGGATACGACGTTTCCGAGCTTCAAACGGCGAGAAATCGACGTTTGAGCGGTTGGGAACGTCGCGGGCGCTCGGATCCGGCGGTTCCGCGCTTCGCACGTCGAGATTCGACGTTTGAATGGTGGAAACGCCGCGAACGCAAGGATACGACGTTTCCGAGCTTCAAACGGCGAGAATCGACGTTTGAGCGGTGGGAACGTCGCGGGCGCTCGGATCCGGCGGTTCCGCGCTTCGCACGTCGAGATTCGACGTTTGAATGGTGGAAACGCCGCGAAACGCAAGGATTACGACGTTTCCGAGCTTCAAA
>NW_012020453.1:0-401 GCF_000956235.1 Wasmannia auropunctata
GCTCGGATCCGGCGGTTCCGCGCTTCGCACGTCGAGATTCGACGTTTGAATGGTGGAAACGCCGCGAACGCAAGGATACGACGTTTCCGAGCTTCAAACGGCGAGAATCGACGTTTGAGCGGTGGGAACGTCGCGGCGCTCGGATCCGGCGGTTCCGCGAGTTCGCACGTCGAGATTCGACGTTTGAATGGTGGAAACGCCGCGAACGCAAGGATACGACGTTTCCGAGCTTCAAACGGCGAGAATCGACGTTTGAGCGGTGGGAACGTCGCGGCGCTCGGATCCGGCGGTTCCGCGCTTCGGCACGTCGAGATTCGACGTTTGAATGGTGGAAACGCCGGCGAACGCAAGGATACGACGTTTCCGAGCTTCAAACGGCGAGAATCGACGTTTGAGCGGTG
>NW_012020454.1:0-355 GCF_000956235.1 Wasmannia auropunctata
TCCCCGCTAGCGCCCTTAATATTACGTCGATTCGCGTGCCCGCACGTCTTTCGGCCACGCGAGTGCCCCCCGTGCACCCCCGTCGTCCGTTCGCCACGATAGCGGATAATTTTCGGCGCCGGAGGTAAACGCGGCGAAAAGCAACTACGCCGCGCGGGACTTAAAAAATTTCGGTCTCTGTCGGGTCCGGAGGTAACCTGGCCGATCGACGCTTCCCCGCGTAGCGGCCCTTAATATTACGTCGATTCGCGTGCCCGCACGTCTATTTGGCCACCCGAGTGCCCCCCGTGCACCCCCGTCGTCCGTTCGTCTCGATAGCGGAGAATTTTTGGCGCCGGAGGTAAACGCGGCGAAA
>NW_012020455.1:0-318 GCF_000956235.1 Wasmannia auropunctata
TATCCCCTGTGTGCCTTGTCGACTCAGTAAACACGCCGCGCGAAAGCAACACGCCGCGCGTGACTTAGAACATTTTTGGCTCTGTCGGGTCCGGAGGTAAACCTGGCCGATCGACGCTTCGCTTCCCCGCTGGCGCCATTAATATTACGTCGATTTCCGTGCCCTCACGTTTATTCGGCCACCCGAGTGCCCTCGTGCACCCCCGCCGTCTGTTCGCCACGATAGCGTAGAATTTTCGGCGCCGGAGTTAAACGCGGCGAAAGCAACACTCCGCGCGAAAGCAACACGCCGCGCGGGACTTAGAAAATTTTCGAGTCG
>NW_012020456.1:0-374 GCF_000956235.1 Wasmannia auropunctata
CGCGAACGCAAGGATACGACGTTTCCGAGCTTCAAACGGCGAGAATCGACGTTTGAGCGGTGGGAACGTCGCGGGCGCTCGGATCCGGCGGTTCCGCGCTTCGCACGTCGAGATTCGACGTTTGAATGGTGGAAACGCCGCGAACGCAACGGTAATACTCGTATAGACGATACATTAGTACGAAGTTATACGATAGATTCGACGTTTGAATGGTGGAAACGCCGCGAACGCAAGGATACGACGTTTCCGAGCTTCAAACGGCGAGAATCGACGTTTGAGCGGTGGGAACGTCGCGGGCGCTCGGATCCGGCGGTTCCGCGCTTCGCACGTCGAGATTCGACGTTTGAATGGTGGAAACGCCGCGAACGCAAGGA
>NW_012020457.1:0-467 GCF_000956235.1 Wasmannia auropunctata
CCGCGCGAAAGCAACACGCCGCGCGAGACTTAAGTAAAATTTTCGGGTCGGGTCCGGAGGTAAACCTGGCCGATCGACGCTTCGCACTCCCCGCTGGCGCTCTTAATATTACGTCGATTCGCGTGCCCGCACGTCTATTCGGCCACCCGAGTGCCCCGTGCACCCCGTCGACCGTTCGCCTCGATAGCGGAAAATTTTGGCGCCGGAGGTAAACGCGGCGAAATCAAACGCCGCGCGAAAGCAACACGCCGCGCGGGAATTAGAAAATTTTCGGGTCGAGTCCGGAGGTATACCTGGCCGATCGACGCTTCGCTTCCCCGCTAGCGCCCTTAATATTACGTCGATTCGCGTACCCGCACGTCTATTCGGCCACGCGAGTGCTCCCGTGCACCCCCGTCGTCCGTTAGCCTCGATAGCGGAGAATTTTCGGCGCCGGAGGACTGAGTCGACAAGGCACACAGGGGATA
>NW_012020458.1:0-415 GCF_000956235.1 Wasmannia auropunctata
TAACGTGCGGGCACGCGAATCGGCGTAATATTAAGGGGGCTAGCGGGGAAGCGTCGATCGGCCAGGTTTACCTCCGGACCCGACCGAGCGGAAAATTTTCTAAGTCCCGCGCGGCGTGTTGCTTTCGCGCGGCGTGTTGCTTTCGCCGCGATTACCTCCGGCGCCGAAAATTCTTCGCTATCGGGGCGAACGGACGACGGGGTGCACGGGGTAGGTAGGTGGCCGAAGTAAACGTGCGGGCACGCGAATCGGCGTAACAATAAGGGGGCTAGCGGGGAAGCGTCGATCGGCCAGGTTTACCTCCGGACCCGACCGAGCCGAAAATTTTCTAAGTCCCGCGCGGCGTGTTGCTTTCGCGCGGCGTGTTGCTTTCGCCGCGATTACCTCCGGCGCCGAAAATTCTTCGCTATCGGGG
>NW_012020459.1:0-374 GCF_000956235.1 Wasmannia auropunctata
TCTCGCCGTTTTGAAGCTCGGAAAACGTCGTATCCTTGCGTTCGCGGCGTTTCCAACCATTCAAAACGTCGAAATCTCGACGTGCGAAAGCGCGGAACCGCCGGATCCGAGCGCCCGCGACGTTCCCACCGCTCCAAAACGTCGATTCCTTCGCCGTTGAAGCTCGGAAACGTCGATCCTTGCGTTCGCGGCGTTTCCACCATTCCAAACGTCGAATCTCGACGTGCGAAGCGCGGAACCGCCGGATCCGAGCGCCCGCGACGTTCCCACCGCTCAAACGTCGATTCTCGCCGTTTGAAGCTCGGAAACGTCGTATCCTTTGCGTTCGCGGCGTTTCCACCATTCAAAACGTCGAATCTCGACGTGCGAAGCGC
>NW_012020460.1:0-457 GCF_000956235.1 Wasmannia auropunctata
ATACGAAGTTATTACGTGCTCGGAAACGTCGTATCCTTGCGTTCGCGGCGTTTCCACCATTCAAACGTCGAATCTCGACGTGCGAAGCGCGGAACCGCCGGATCCGAGCGGCCCGCGACGTTCCCACCGCTCAAACGTCGATTCTCGCCGTTTGAAGCTCGGAAACGTCGTATCCTTGCGTTCGCGGCGTTTCCACCATTCAAACGTCGAATCTCGACGTGCGAGCGATCGAGTAACTCGTATAAGGTGTAGTGCTATACGAAGTTATTACGTTGCGTTCGCGGCGTTTCCACCATTCAAACGTCGAATCTCGACGTGCGAAGCGCGGAACCGCCGGATCCGAGCGCCGCGACGTTCCCACCGCTCAAACGTCGATTCTCGCCGTTTGAAGCTCGGAAACGTCGTATCCTTGCGTTCGCGGCGTTTCCACCATTCAAACGTCGAATCTCGACGTGAC
>NW_012020461.1:0-361 GCF_000956235.1 Wasmannia auropunctata
AAACGGCGAGAATCGACGTTTGAGCGGTGGGAACGTCGCGGGCGCTCGGATCCGGCGGTTCCGCGCTTCGCACGTCGAGATTCGACGTTTGAATGGTGGAACGCCGCGAACGCAAGGATTACGACGTTTCCGAGCTTCAAACGGCGGGAATCGACGTTTGGAGCGGTGGGAACGGTGCGGGCGCTCGGATCCGGCGGTTCCGCGCTTCGCACGTCGAGATTCGACGTTTGAATGGTGGAAACGCCGCGAACGTCAAGGATTACGACGTTTCCGAGCTTCAAACGGCGGGAATCGACGTTTGGGAGTCGGGTGGGAACGGTGCGGGCGCTCCGATCCGGCGGTTCCGCGCTTCGCACGTCGA
>NW_012020462.1:0-398 GCF_000956235.1 Wasmannia auropunctata
TTCAAACGTCGAATCTCGACGTGCGAAGCGCGGAACCGCCGGATCCGAGCGCCCGCGACGTTCCCACCGCTCAAACGTCGATTCTCGCCGTTTGAAGCTCGGAAACGTCGTATCCTTGCGTTCGCGGCGTTTCCACCATTCAAACGTCGAATCTCGACGTGCGAAGCCGCGGAACCGCCGGGATCCGAGCGCCCGCGACGTTCCCACCGCTCAAACGTCGATTCTCGCCGTTTGAAGCTCGGAAACGTCGTATCCTTGCGTTCGCGGCGTTTCTACCATTCAAACGTCGAATCTCGACGTGCGAAGCGCGGAACCGCCGGATCCGAGCGCCCGCGACGTTCCCACCGCTCAAACGTCGATTCTCGCCGTTTGAAGCTCGGAAACGTCGTATCCTTGCG
>NW_012020463.1:0-407 GCF_000956235.1 Wasmannia auropunctata
TTCCCACCGCTCAAACGTCGATTCTCGCCGTTTGAAGCTCGGAAACGTCGTATCCTTGCGTTCGCGGCGTTTCCACCATTCAAACGTCGAATCTCGACGTGCGAAGCGCGGAACCGCCGGATCCGAGCGCCCGCGACGTTCCCACCGCTCAAACCGTCGATTCGTCGTCCGTTTGAAGCTCGGAAACGTCGTATCCTTGCGTTCGCGGCGTTTCCACCATTCAAACGTCGAATCTCGACGTGCGAAGCGCGGAACCGCCGGATCCGAGCGCCCGCGACGTTCCCACCGCTCAAACGTCGATTCTCGCCGTTTGAAGCTCGGAAACGTCGTATCCTTGCGTTCGCGGCGTTTCCACCATTCAAACGTCGAATCTCGACGTGCGAAGCGCGGAACCGACCGGATCCGAA
>NW_012020464.1:0-388 GCF_000956235.1 Wasmannia auropunctata
CGGTTACGGCGCTTCGCACGTCGAGATTCGACGTTTGAATGGTAGAAACGCCGCGAAACGGCAAGGGATACGACGTTTCCGAGCTTCAAACGGCGAGAATCGACGGTTTGAGCGGTGGGAACGTCGCGGGCGCTCGGATCCGGCGGTTCCGCGCTTCGCACGTCGAGATTCGACGTTTGAATGGTGGAAACGCCGCGAAACGCAAGGGATACGACGTTTCCAGCTTCAAACGGCGAGAATCGACGTTTGAGCGGTGGGAACGTCGCGGGCGCTCGGATCCGGCGGTTCCGCGCTTCGCACGTCGAGATTCGACGTTTGAATGGTGGAAACGCCGCGAACGCAAGGGATACGACGGTTTCCTCGCTTCAAACGGCGAGAATCGACGTTT
>NW_012020465.1:0-314 GCF_000956235.1 Wasmannia auropunctata
GGATCCGGCGGTTCGGCGCTTCGCACGTCGAGATTCGACGTTTGAATGGTAGAAACGCCGCGAACGCAAGGATACCGAACGTTTCCCGAGCTTCAAACGGTCGAGAATCGACGTTTTGAGCGGTGGGAACGTCGCGGGCGCTCGGATCCGGCGGTTCGGCGCTTCGCACGTCGAGATTCGACGTTTGAATGGTAGAAACGCCGCGAACGCATGGATACGACGTTTCCGAGCTTCAAACGGCGAGAATCGACGTTTGAGCGGTGGGAACGACGCGGGCGCTCGGATCCGGCGGATCGGCGCTTCGCACGTCGAGA
>NW_012020466.1:0-341 GCF_000956235.1 Wasmannia auropunctata
ATGCTATACGAAGTTATTACGTGTTTCTTCGCTTCAAACGGCGAGAATCGACGTTTGAGCGGTGGGAACGTCGCGGGCGCTCGGATCCGGCCGTTCCGCGCTTCGCACGTCGAGACTTCGACCGTTTGAATGGTACGTAAACGCCGCGAACGCTAAGGATACGACTTTTCCGAGCTTCAAACGGCGTAGTAATCGACGTTTGAGCGGTGGGAACGTCGCGGGCGCTCGGATCCGGCGGTTCCGCTCTTCGCACGTCGAGATTCGACGTTTGAATGGTAGAAACGTTGCGAACGCAAGGATACGACGTTTCCGAGCTTCAAACGGCGAGAATCGACGTTTGA
>NW_012020467.1:0-482 GCF_000956235.1 Wasmannia auropunctata
TTTTCCACCATTCAAACGTCGAATCTCGACGTGCGAAGCGCGGAACCGCCGGATCCGAGCGCCCGCGACGTTCCCACCGCTCAAACGTCGATTCTCGCCGTTTGAAGCTCGGAAACGTCGTATCCTTGCGTTCGCGGCGTTTCCACCATTCAAACGTCGAATCTCGACGCGCGAAGCGCGGAACCGCCGGATCCGAGCGCCCGCGACGTTCCCACCGCTCAAACGTCGATTCTCGCCGTTTGAAGCTCGGAAACGTCGTATCCTTGCGTTCGCGGCGTTTCCACCATTCAAACGTCGAATCTCGACGTGCGAAGCGCGGAACCACCGGGATCCGAGCGCCCGCGACGTTCCCACCGCTCAAACGTCGATTCTCGCCGTTTGAAGCTCGGAAACGTCGTATCCTTGCGTTCGCGGCGTTTCCACTATTCGAAACGTCGAATCTCGACGTTGCGAAGAGCGGAACCGCCGGATCACGTAATAAC
>NW_012020468.1:0-383 GCF_000956235.1 Wasmannia auropunctata
TTGGCCGAATAAACGTGCGGGCACGCGAATCGGCGTAACAATAAGGGGGCTAGCGGGAAGCGTCGATCGGCCAGGTTTACCTCCGGACCCGACCGAGCCGAAAATTTTCTAAGTCCCGCGCGGCGTGTTGCTTTCGCGCGGCGTGTTGCTTTCGCCGCGATTACCTCCAGCGCCGAAATTCTTCGCTAAGTCGGGCAACGGACGGACGGGTGCACGGGGTGTAGGGTGGCCGAATAAACGTGCGGGCGCGCGAATCGACGTAACATTAAGGGCGCTAGCGGGGAANCGTCGAACGGCCAGGTTTACCTCCGGACCGACCGAGCCGAAAATTTTCAAGTCCCGCGCGGCGTGTTGCTTTCGCGCGGCGTGTTGCTTTCGCCGCG
>NW_012020469.1:0-428 GCF_000956235.1 Wasmannia auropunctata
TTATACGAAGTTATACGATCGCGGCGTTTCCACCATTCAAACGTCGAATCTCGACGTGCAAAGCGCGGCACCGCCGGATCCGAGCGCCCGCGACGTTCCCACCGCTAAAACGCCGATTCTCGCCGTTTGAAGCTCGGAAACGTCGTATCCTTGCGTTCGCGGCGTTTCCACCATTCAAACGTCGAATCTCGACGTGCGAAGCGCGGCACCGCCAAATCCGAGTGCCCGCGACGTTCCCACCGCTCAAACGTCGATTCTCGCCGTTTGAAGCTCGGAAACGTCGTATCCTTGCGTTCGTGGCGTTTCCACCATTCAAACGTCGAATCTCGACGTGCGAGGGCGGCACCGCCGATCCGAGCGCCCGCGACGTTCCCACCGCTCAAACGTCGATTCTCGCCGTTTGAAGCTCGGAAACGTCGTATCCTTGC
>NW_012020470.1:0-353 GCF_000956235.1 Wasmannia auropunctata
CGTCGAATCTCGACGTGCGAAGCGTCGAACCGCCGGATCCGAGCGCCCGCGACGTTCCCACCGCTCAAACGTCGATTCTCGCGTTGAGCTACGGAACGTCGTATCCGGTTGCGGTTCGCGGCGTTTCTACCATTCAAACGTCGAATCTCGACGTGCGAAGCGCGGAACCGCCGGATCCGAGCGCCCGCGACGTTCCCACCGCTCAAACGTCGATTCTCGCGTTGAGCTCGGAACGTCGTATCCTTGCGTTCGTCGGCGTTTCCACCAATTCAAACGTCGAATCTCGACGTGCGAAGTCGCGGAACCGCCGGATCCGAGCGCCGCGACGTTCCCACCGGCTCGAACGTCGATTC
>NW_012020471.1:0-311 GCF_000956235.1 Wasmannia auropunctata
TGCGAAGCGCGGAACCGCCGGATCCGAGCGCCCGCGACGTTCCCACCGCTCAAACGTCGATTCTCGCCGTTTGAAGCTCGGAAACGTCGTATCCTTGCGTTCGCGGCGTTTCCACCATTCAAACGTCGAATCTCGACGTGCGAAGCGCGGAACCGCCGGATCCGAGCGCCGCGACGTTCCACCGCTCAACGTCGATTCTCGCCGTTGAAGCTCGGAAACGTCGTATCCTTGCGTTCGCGGCGTTTCCACCAGTTCAAACGTCGAATCTCGACGTGCGAAGCGCGGAACCGCCGGATCCGAGCGCCCGCGAC
>NW_012020472.1:0-382 GCF_000956235.1 Wasmannia auropunctata
TATCCCCTGTGTGCCTTGTCGACTCAGTCTAGCCTGACCGAGCGCTAACCTGACCGAGCGCTAACCTGACCGGAGGCTAACCTGACCGAGCGCTGGCCCGACGTGTCAGGCGAGGTACTTGGCCGCGGAGCGCCTGTCGGCCCCGTCGGCAAAAGCAACACGCGGCGAGGGAATTAGCCGCGCGCCCAGCCCCGTGAAGCGAAAGCAACACGCGGCGAGGGAATTAGCCGCGCGCCCAGCCCCGTGAAGCGAAAGCAACACGCGGCGAGGGACTTAGCCGCGCGCCCAGCCCCGTCGGCGAAAGCAACACGCGGCGTGGAACTTGGCCGCCGACCGCTCGTCAGCCCCGCCGGCGGTAGGCCCGACGTACGCGCTAGCCTGA
>NW_012020473.1:0-364 GCF_000956235.1 Wasmannia auropunctata
TATCCCCTGTGTGCCTTGTCGACTCAGTACCTGACCACCGAGCGCGAGACCGAACGAGCGCTAACCTGACCGAGCGCTAACCTGACCGAGTGCTAACCTGACCGAGCGCGAGCCCGACGGGTCAGGCGAGGTACTTGGCCGCGGAGCGCCTGTCGGCCCCGTCGGCGAAAGCAACACGCGGCGAGAAAGCAACACGCCGCGAGGGACTTAGAAAATTTTCGGCTCGGTCGGGTCCGGAGGTAAACCTGGCCGATCTACGCTTCCCCGCTAAAGCCCTTAATGTTACGTCGATTCGCGTGCCCGCACGTTTATTCGGCCACCCTAGTGCCCCCGTGCACCCCCGTCGTCCGTTCGCCACGATAGA
>NW_012020474.1:0-444 GCF_000956235.1 Wasmannia auropunctata
TTCTCCACGTCAGTCCTCCAGGGCCTCGCTGGAGTATTTGCTACTACCACCAAGATCTGCACCGACGGCGGCTCCAGGCAGGCTCGCGCCCAGACCCTTCTGCGCACACCGCCGCGACCATCCTACTCGTCAGGGCTTCGTGGCGGCGCGTACGGCGCGCGTGAACGCCCCGCACGGCCGCCCCACTTGCCGCTGACGGCAGAGTATAGGCTCGACGCTTCAGCGCCATCCATTTTCAGGGCTAGTTGCTTCGGCAGGTGAGTTGTTACACACTCCTTAGCGGATTCCGACTTCCATGGCCACCGTCCTGCTGTCTTAAGCAACCAACGCCTTTCATGGTGTCCCATGAGCGTCGAGTTGGGCGCCTTAACTCTGCGTTTGGTTCATCCCACAGCGCCAGTTCTGCTTACCAAAAATGGCCCACTTGGCACTCTGATCCGATAA
>NW_012020475.1:0-362 GCF_000956235.1 Wasmannia auropunctata
TCGTTATTTTTCGTCACTACCTCCCCGTGCCGGGAGTGGGTAATTTGCGCGCCTGCTGCCTTCCTTGGATGTGGTAGCCGTTTCTCAGGCTCCCTCTCCGGAATCGAACCCTATTCCCCGTTACCCGTTACAACCATGGTAGGCGCAGAACCTACCATCGACAGTTGATAAGGCAGACATTTGAAAGATGCGTCGCCGGTGCTAGGACCGTGCGATCAGCACAAAGTTATTCAGAGTCACCAAAATAAACGGTGGACGGACGGAGACCGCCCGCCACCGATTGGTTTTGATCTAATAAAAGCGTCCCTTCCATCACTGGTCGGGACTCTGTTTTACTGAGTCGACAAGGCACACAGGGGATA
>NW_012020476.1:0-425 GCF_000956235.1 Wasmannia auropunctata
GTGGGAACGGCGCGGGCGCTTGGATCCGGCAATTCCGCGCTTCGCACGTCGAGATTCGACGTTTGAATGGTGGAAACGCCGCGAACGCAAGGATACGACGTTTCCGAGCTTCAAACGGCGATAATCGACGTTTGAGCGGTGGAACGGCGCGGGCGCTCGGATCCGACGTTTCCGCGCTTCGCACGTCGAGATTCGACGTTTGAATGGTGGAAACGCCGCGAACGCAAGGATACGACGTTTCCGAGCTTCAAACGGCGAGAATCGACGTTTGAGCGCTGGGAACGTCGCGGGCGCTCGGATCCGGCGGTTCCGCGCTTCGCACGTCGAGATTCGACGTTTGAATGGTGGAAACGCCGCGAACGCAAGGATACGACGTTTCCGAGCTTCAAACGGCGAGAATCGACGTTTGAGCGGTGAGAACGTCG
>NW_012020477.1:0-405 GCF_000956235.1 Wasmannia auropunctata
TCGAGCGCCCGCGACGTTCCCACCGCTCAAACGTCGATTCTCGCCGTTTGAAGCTCGGAAACGTCGTATCCTGGCGTTCGCGGCGTTTCCACCAATTCAAACGTCGAATCTCGACATGCGAAGCGCGGAACCGCCGGATCCGAGCGCCCGCGACGTTCCGACCGCTCAAACGTCGATTCTCGCCGTTTGAAGCTCGGAAACGTCGTATCCTTGCGTTACGCGGGCGTTCCACCAGGTCTAAACGTCGAATCTCGACGTGCGAAGCGCGGAACCGCCGAATCCGAGCGCCCGCGACGTTCCGACGCTCAAACGTCGATTCTCGCCGTTTGAAGCTCGGAAACGTCGTATCCTTGGCGTTTCGCGGGCGTTTTCCACCATTCAAAACGTCGAATCTCGACGTGCGAA
>NW_012020478.1:0-352 GCF_000956235.1 Wasmannia auropunctata
GCGAGAATCGACGTTTGAGCGGTGGGAACGTCGCGGGCGCTCGGATCCGGCGGTTCCGCGCTTCGCACGTCGGAGATTCGACGTTTGAATGGTAGAAACGCCGCGAACGCAAGGATACGACGTTTCCTCGCTTCAAACGGCGAGAATCGACGTTTGAGCGGTGGGAACGTCGCGGGCGCTCGGATCCGGCGGTTCCGCGCTTCGCACGGTCGGAGATTCGACGTTTGAATGGTAGAAACGCCGCGAACGCAAGGATACTACGTTTCCTCGCTTCAAACGGCGAGAATCGACGTTTGAGCGGTGGGAACGTCGCGGGCGCTCGGAACTGAGTCGACAAGGCACACAGGGGATA
>NW_012020480.1:0-338 GCF_000956235.1 Wasmannia auropunctata
TAGAAACACGCCGCGCGAAAGAAACACGCCGCGCGGGACTTTGAAAATTTTCGGGTCGGGTCCGGAGGTAAACCTGGCCGATCGACGCTTCCCCGCAGCGCCCTTAATATTACGTCGATTCGCGTGCCCGCACGTCTATTTGGCCACCCGAGTGCCCCCGTGCTACCCCCGTCGTCCGTCGCCTCGATAGCGGAGATTTTGGCGCCGGAGGTAAACGCGGCGAAAGGCAACACGCCGCGCGAAAGCAACACGCCGCGCGAGATTTAGAAAATTTTCGGGTCGGGTCCGGAGGTAAACCAGGCCGATCGACGCTTCCCCCGTAAGCGCCCTTAATATTA
>NW_012020481.1:0-529 GCF_000956235.1 Wasmannia auropunctata
TCACCGGCTCAAACGTCGATTCTCGCCGTTTGAAGCTCGGAAACGTCGTAATCCTTGCGTTCGCGGCGTTTCCACCATTCAAACGTCGAATCTGACGTGCGAAGCCGCGGAACCCGTCCGGATTCCGACGTCGCCGCGACGTTCCGACCGCTCAAAACGTCGATTCTCGCCGTTTGAAGCTCGGAAACGTCGTATCCTTGCGTTCGCGGCGTTTCCACCATTCAAACGTCGAATCTCGACGTGCGAAGCGCGGAACCGCCGGATCCGAGCGCCCGCGACGTTCCGACCGCTCAAAACGTCGATTCTCGCCGTTTGAAGCTCGGAAACGTCGTATCCTTGCGTTCGCGGCGTTTCTACCATTCAAACGTCGAATCTCGACGTGCGAAGCGCCGAACCGCCGGATCCGAGCGCCCGCGACGTTCGACCGCTCAAACGTCGATTCGTCGCCGTTTGAAGCTCGGAAACGTCGTATCCTTGCGTTCGCGGCGTTTTCTACCATTCAAACGTCGAATCTCGACGTGCGAAGCGC
>NW_012020482.1:0-427 GCF_000956235.1 Wasmannia auropunctata
TTCTAAACGGCGAGAATCGACGTTTGAGCGGCGGGAACGTCGCGGGCGCTCGGATCCGGCGGTTTTCGCGCTTCGCACGTCGAGATTCGACCGTTTGAACTGGTGAACGCCGTCGACGCAGATCGACGTTTCCTCGCTTCAAACGGCGAGAATCGACGTTTGAGCGGTGGGAACGTCGCGGGCGCTCGGATCCGGCGGTTCCGCGCTTCGCACGTCGAGATTCGACGTTTGAATGGTGGAAACGCCTCGAACGCAAGGATACGACGTTTCGAGCTTCAAACGGGCAGAATCGGGACGTTTTGGAGCGGTGGAAACGTCGCGGGCGCTCGGATCCGGCGGCTTCCGCGCTTCGCACGTCGAGATTCGACGTTTGAATGGTAGAAACGCCGCGAACGCAAGGATACAACGTTTCCGAGCTTCAAACGGC
>NW_012020483.1:0-404 GCF_000956235.1 Wasmannia auropunctata
TGGGGCTGGGCGCGCGGCTAAGTCCCTCGCCGCGTGTTGCTTTCGCTTCACGGGCTGGGCGCGCGGCTAATTCCCTCGCCGCGTGTTGCTTTCGCCTCGACGGGCGTGGGCGCGCGGCTAACTTCCCTCGCCGCGTGTTGCTTTCGGCCGACGGGGCCGACGAGGCGCTCCGCGGCCAAGTACCTCGCCTGACACGTCGGGCCAGCGCTCGGTCAGGTTAGCCTCCGGTCAGGTTAGCGCTCGGTCAGGTTAGCACTCGGTCAGGCTAGCGCGTACGTCGGGCCTACCGCCGGCGGGGCTGACGAGCGGTCGGCGGCCAAGTTCCACGCCGCGTGTTGCTTTCGCCGACGGGGCTGGGCGCGCGGCTAAGCCCTCGCCGCGTGTTGCTTTCGCTTCACGGGGCT
>NW_012020484.1:0-477 GCF_000956235.1 Wasmannia auropunctata
CGTTCCCACCGCTCAAACGTCGATTCTCGCCGTTTGAATCTCGGAAACGTCGTATCCTTGCGTTCGCGGCGTTTCCACCATTCAAACGTCGAATCTCGACGTGCGAAGCGCGGAACCGCCGGATCCGAGCGCCCGCGACGTTCCCACCGCTCAAACGTCGATTCTCGCCGTTTGAAGCTCGGAAACGTCGTATCCTTGCGTTCGCGGCGTTTCCACCATTCAAACGTCGAATCTCGACGTGCGAAGCGCGGAACCGCCGGATCCGAGCGCCCGCGACGTTCCCACCGCTCAAACGTCGATTCTCGCCGTTTGAAGCTCGGAAACGTCGTATCCTTGCGTTCGCGGCGTTTCCACCATTCAAACGTCGAATCACGACGTGCGAAGCGCGGAACCGCCGGATCCGGAGCGCCCGCGACCGTTCCCACCGCTCAAAACGTCGATTCTCGCCGTTTGAAGCTCGGAAACGTCGTATCCTTG
>NW_012020485.1:0-428 GCF_000956235.1 Wasmannia auropunctata
CCGGATCCGGCGGTTCCCGCGCTTCGCACGTTCGAGATTTCGGACCGTTTGAATGGTGGAAACGCCGTCGAACGCAAGGATACGACGTTTCCGAGCTTCAAACGGCGAGAATCGACGTTTGAGCGGTGGGAACGTCGCGGGCCGCTCCCGGATTCCGGCGGTTCCCGTCGGCTTCGCACGTCGAGATTCGACGTTTGAATGGTGGAAACGCCGCGAACGCAAGGATACGACGTTTCCGAGCTTCAAACGGCGAGAATCGACGTTTGAGCGGTGGGAACGTCGCGGGCGCTCGGATCCGGCGGTTCCGCGCTTCGCACGTCGAGATTTACCGTTATAAACTTCGGTAGTAAATCGTATAGCTAGTACGAAGTTATTTACGTGCTTCAAACGGCGAGAATCGACGTTTGAGCGGTGGGAACGTCGCGGGA
>NW_012020486.1:0-460 GCF_000956235.1 Wasmannia auropunctata
TCCGCGATTACCTCCGGCGCCGAAAATTCTTCGCTATCGGGGCGAACGGACGACGGGGGTGCACGGGGGTGGTAGGGTGGCCGAATAACGTGCGGGACGTGGCGAATCGGACGTAATATTAAGGGGGCTAGCGGGGAATCGTCGATCGGCCAGGTTTACCTCCGGACCCGACCGAGCCGAAAATTTTCTAAGTCCCGCGCGGCGTGTTGCTTTCGCGCGGCGTGTTGCTTTCGCGCGATTACCTACCGGCGCCGAAAATTCGGTTCGCGTATCGGGGCGAACGGACGACGGGGGTGCACGGGGGTGGTAGGGTGGCCGAATAAACGTGCGGGCACGCGAATCGGCGTAATATTAAGGGGGCTAGCGGGGAATCGTCGATCGGCCAGGTTTACCTCCGGACCCGACCGAGCCGAAAATTTTCTAAGTCCCGCGCGGCGTGTTGCTTTCGCGCGGCGTGTTG
>NW_012020487.1:0-458 GCF_000956235.1 Wasmannia auropunctata
GTTCCCACCGCTCAAACGTCGATTCTCGCCGTTTGAAGCTCGGAAACATCGTATCCTTGCGTTCGCGGCGTTTCCACCATTCAAACGTCGAATCTCGACGTGCGAAGCGCGGAACCGCCGGATCCGAGCGCCCGCGACGTTCCCACCGCTCAAACGTCGATTCTCGCCGTTTGAAGCTCGGAAACGTCGTATCCTTGCGTTCGCGGCGTTTCAACCATTCAAACGGTCGAATCTCGACGTGCGAAGCGCGGAACCGCCGGATCCGAGCGCCCGCGACGTTCCCACCGCTCAAACGTCGATTCTCGCCGTTTGAAGCGAGGAAACGTCGTATCCTTGCGTTCGCCGCGTTCGTACCACTTCAAACGGTCGAAGTCTCGACGTGCGAAGCGCGGAACCGCCGGGATCCGAGCGCCCGCGACGTTCCCTCCGCTCAAACGTCGATTCTCGCCGTTTGAAGC
>NW_012020488.1:0-423 GCF_000956235.1 Wasmannia auropunctata
GGAACCGCCGGATCCGAGCGCCCGCGACGTTCCCACCGCTCAAACGTCGATTCTCGCCGTTTGAAGCTCGGAAACGTCGTATCCTTGTCGTTCGCGGCGGTTTCCTACCACTTCAAACGTACGAATCTCGACGTGCGAAGCGCGGAACCGCCGGATCCGAGCGCCCGCGACGTTCCGACCGCTCAAACGTCGATTCTCGCCGTTTGAAGCTCGGAAACATCGTATCCTTGCGTTCGCGGCGTTTCCACCATTCAAACGTCGAATCTCGACGTGCGAAGCGCGGAACCGCCGGATCCGAGCGCCCGCGACGTTCCCACCGCTCAAACGTCGATTCTCGCCGTTTGAAGCTCGGAAACGTCGTATCCTTGCGTTCGCGGCGTTTCCACCATTCAAACGTCGAATCTCGACGTGCGAAGCGCGGAA
>NW_012020489.1:0-444 GCF_000956235.1 Wasmannia auropunctata
TATCCCCTGTGTGCCTTGTCGACTCAGTCCCGCGCGGCGTGTTGCTTTCGCCCGGAGTGTTGCTTTCGCCGCGTTTACCTCCGGCGCCGAAAATTCTCCGCTATCGAGGCGAACGGTCGACGGGGGTGCACGGGGGCACTCGCGTGGCCGAATAGACGTGCGGGCACGCGAATCGACGTAATATTAAGGACGCTATCGGGGAAGCGTCGATCGGCCAGGTTTACCTCCGGACCCGACAGAGCCAAAATTTTCTAAGTCACGCGCGGCGTGTTGCTTTCGCGCGGCGTGTTTCTTTCGCCGCTTTACCTCCGGCGCCAAAAATTTTCCGCTATCGAGCGAACGGACGACGGGGTGGCACGGGGCGACTCGGTGGCCAAATAGACGTGCGGGCACGCGAAGTCGACGTAATATTAAGGGCGCTTGCGGGGAAGCGTCGATCGGCCA
>NW_012020490.1:0-430 GCF_000956235.1 Wasmannia auropunctata
TGGCCAGGTTTACCTCCGGACCCGACAGAGCCAAAAATTTTCTAAGTCACGCGCGGCGTGTTGCTTTCGCGCGGCGTGTTTCTTTCGCCGCTTTTGCCTCCGGCGCCAAAAATTTTCCGCTATCGAGGCGAACGGACGACGGGGGTGCACGGGGGCACTCGGGTGGCCAAATAGACGTGCGGGCACGCGAATCGACGTAATATTAAGGGCGCTTGCGGGGAAGCGTCGATCGGCCAGGTTTACCTCCGGACCCGACAGAGCCAAAAATTTTCTAAGTCACGAGCGGACGTTGTTGCTTTCGCGCGGCGTGTTTCTTCGCCGCGTTTACCTCCGGCGCCGAAATTCTCCGCTATCGAGGCGAACGGACGACGTGGGTGCACGGGGGCACGTCGCGTGGCCAAATGACGTGCGGGCACGCGAATCGACGTAA
>NW_012020491.1:0-356 GCF_000956235.1 Wasmannia auropunctata
TGTTTCTTTCGCCGCGTTTACCTCCGGCGCCGAAAATTATCCGCTATCGAGGCGAACGGACGACGGGGGTGCACGGGGAGCACGTCGCGTAGGCCGAATAGACGGTGCGGGCACGGAATCGACGTAATATTAAGGCGCCAGCGGGAAGTCGAAGACGTCGATCGGCCAGGTATACCTCCGGGACCCAACCCGAAAATTTTCGTAAGTCCCGGCGCGGCGTGTTGCTTTCGCGCGGCGTGTTTCTTTTGCCGCTTTTACCTCCGGCGCCAAAAATTCTCCGCTATCGAGGCGAACGGACGACGGGGGTGCACGGGGGCACTCGGGTGGCCAAATAGACGTGCGGGCACGCGAATCGA
>NW_012020492.1:0-348 GCF_000956235.1 Wasmannia auropunctata
ACGCCGCGCGAAAGCAACACGCCGCGCGGGACTTAGAAAATTTTCGGGTCGTGGTCCGGAGGTAACCTGGCCGATCGACGCTTCGTCCATCCCGCTCGGCGCCTTAATATTACGTCGATTCGCGTGCCGCACGTCTATTCGCGACCGAGTGCCCCGTGCACCCCGTCGTCCGTTCGCCTCGATAGCGGAAAATTTTCGGCGCCGGAGGTAAACGCGGCGAAAGCAACACGCCGCGCGAAAGCAACACGCCGCGTGGGACTTAGAAAATTTTCGGGTCGGGTCCGGAGGTAAACCTGGCCGATCGACGTCTCGCTTTCCCGCTGGCGCCCTTAATATTACGTCGAATCG
>NW_012020493.1:0-463 GCF_000956235.1 Wasmannia auropunctata
TATCCCCTGTGTGCCTTGTCGACTCAGTTTCGCATTCCCGCTGGCGCCCTTAATATTACGTCGATTCGCGTGCCCGCACGTCTATTCGGCCACCCGAGTGCCCCCGTGCACCCCCGTCGTCCGTTCGCCTCGATAGCGGAGAATTTTCGGCGCCGGAGGTAAACGCGGCAAAAGCAACACGCCGCGCGGGACTTAAAAACTTTTTGGCCTCTGTCGGGTCCCGTGGTAAACCTGGTCGATCGACGCTTCCCCGCTAGCGTCCTTAATATTACGTCGATTCGCGTGCCCGCACGTCTATTTGGCCACCCGAGTGCCCCCGTGCACCCCCGTCGTCCGTTCGCCTTGATAGCGGAGAATTTTTGGCGCCGGAGGTAAACGCGGCGAAAGCAACACGCCGCGCGAAAGCAACACGCCGCGCGGGACTTAGAAAATTTTCGGGTCGTGTCCGGAGGTAAACCTGGCC
>NW_012020494.1:0-374 GCF_000956235.1 Wasmannia auropunctata
TTGTTGCTTTCGCGCGGCGTGTTGCTTTCGCCGCGATTACCTCCGGCGCCGAAAATTCTTCGCTATCGGGGCGAACGGACGACGGGGGTGCACGGGGGTGGTAGGGTGGCCGAATAAACGGCGGCGGACGACGATCGGCGTAATAAGTTAAGGGGCTAGCGGGGGAATCGGTCGATCGGCCAGGTTTACCTCGGACCCGACCGAGCCGAAAATTTTCAAGTCCCGCGCGGCGTGTTGCTTTCGCGCGGCGTGTTGCTTTCGCCGCGATTACCTCCGGCGCCGAAAATTCTTCGCTATCGGGGCGAACGGACGACGGGGGTGCACGGGGTGGTAGGGTGGCCGAATAAACGTGCGGGCAACTGAGTCGACAAGGC
>NW_012020495.1:0-516 GCF_000956235.1 Wasmannia auropunctata
TATCCCCTGTGTGCCTTGTCGACTCAGTCATACATTATACGAAGTTATACGATATCGACGTTTGAGCGGTGGGAACGTCGCGGGCGCTCGGATCCGGCGGTTCGGCGCTTCGCACGTCGAGATTCGACGTTTGAATGGTAGAAACGCCGCGAACGCAAGGATACGACGTTTCCGAGCTTCAAACGGCGAGAATCGACGTTTGAGCGGTGGGAACGTCGCGGGCGCTCGGATCCGGCGGTTCGGCGCGTTCGCACGTCGGAGAGTTCGACGTTTGAATGGTAGAAACGCCGCGAACGCAAGGATACGACGTTTCCGAGCTTCAAACGGCGAGAATCGACGTTTGAGCGGTGGGAACGTCGCGGGCGCTCGGATCCGGCGGTTCGGCGACGTTCGCACGTCGGAGAGTTCGACGTTTGAATGGTAGAAACGCCGCGAACGCAAGGATACGACGTTTCCGAGCTTCAAACGGCGAGAATCGACGTTTGAGCGGTGGAACGTCGCGGGCGCTCGGAACTG
>NW_012020496.1:0-340 GCF_000956235.1 Wasmannia auropunctata
TCGCTCCGCGGCTAAGTCCCGCGCCGCGTGTTGCTTTCGCCGACGGGGCCGACAGGCGCTCAGCGGCCAAGTGCCTCGCCTGACACGTCGGGCTAGCGCTCGGTCAGGTTAGCGCTCGGTCAGGTTAGCGCTCGGTCAGGTTAGCGCTCGTTCGGTCTCGCGCTCGGTCAGGTTAGCGCTCGGTTAGGCTAGCGCGTACGTCGGTCCTACCGCCGGACGGGGTCTCGTCGCGGCGCGTCCGCGGCTAAGTCCCGCGCCGCGTGTTGCTTTCGCCGACGGGGCCGACCAGGCGGCTCAGCGGCCAAGTGCCTCGCCTGACACGTCGGGCTAGCGCTCGGTC
>NW_012020497.1:0-383 GCF_000956235.1 Wasmannia auropunctata
TGGCCGATCGACGCTTCGCTTTCCCGCTGGCGCCCTTAATATTACGTCGAATCGCGTGACCGCACGTCTATTCGGCCACCCGAGTGCCCCCCGTGCACCCCCGTCGTCCGTTCGCTTCGATACGCGGAGAATTTTTGGCGCCGGAGGTCGTGGCGAAAGCAACAACGTCCGACGCGTAAAGCAACACGCCGCGCGGGACTTAGAAAATTTTCGGGTCGGGTCCGGAGGTAACCTGGCCGATCGACGCTTCCCCGCTAGCGCCCTTAATATTACGTCGATTCGCGTGCCCGCTCGTCTATTCGGCCACCCGAGTGCCCCCGTGCACCCCCGTCGTCCGTTCGCCTCGATAGCGGAAAATTTTCGGCGCCGGAGGTAAACGCGGA
>NW_012020498.1:0-456 GCF_000956235.1 Wasmannia auropunctata
TCGGGGCGAACGGACGACGGGGGTGCACGGGGGTGGTAGGGTGGCCGAATAAACGTGCGGGCACGCGAATCGGCGTAACAATAAGGGGGCTAGCGGGGAAGCGTCGATCGGCCAGGTTTACCTCCGGACCCGACCGAGCCGAAAATTTTCTAAGTCCCGCGCGGCGTGTTGCTTTCGCGCGGCGTGTTGCTTTCCGACCGCCCGAGTTACCTCCGGCGTCCGAAAGTTCTTCGCGTATCGGGGCGAACGGACGACGGGGGTGCACGGGGGTGGTAGGGTGGCCGAATAAACGTGCGGGCGCGCGAATCGACGTAACATTAAGGGGCGCTAGGCGGGAAGCGTCGAACGGCCAGGTTTACCTCCGGACCCGACCGAGCCGAAAATTTTCTAAGTCCCGCGCGGCGTGTTGCTTTCGCGCGGCGTGTTGCTTTCGCCGCGATTACCTCCGGCGCCGAA
>NW_012020499.1:0-520 GCF_000956235.1 Wasmannia auropunctata
TCGGAGGTAAACCTGGCCGATCGACGCTTCCCCGCAAGCGCCCTTAATATTACGTCGATTCGCGTGCCCGCACGTCTATTTGGGAACCCGAGTGCCCCCGTGCACCCCCGTCGTCCGTTCGCCTCGATAGCGGAGAATTTTTGGCGCCGGAGGTAAACGCGGCGAAAGCAACACGCCGCGCGAGACTTAGAAAATTTCGGATCGGGTCCGGAGGTAAACCTGGCCGATCGACGCTTCGCTTCCCCGCTGGCGCCATTAATATTACGTCGATTTCCGTGCCCTCACGTCTATTCGGCCACCCGAGTGCCCTCGTGCACCCCCGCCGTCTGTTCGCCACGATAGCGTAGAATTTTCGGCGCCGGAGTTAAACGCGGCGAAAGCAACACTCCGCGCGAAAGCAACACGCCGCGCGGGACTTAGAAAATTTTCGAGTCGGGTCCGGAAGTAAACCTGGCCGATCGACGCTTCGCTTCCCCGCTGGCGCCCTTAATAACTGAGTCGACAAGGCACACAGGGGATA
>NW_012020500.1:0-486 GCF_000956235.1 Wasmannia auropunctata
GTAATATTAAGGGCGCTTAGCGGGGAAGCGTCGATCGGCCAGGTTTACCTCCGGACCCGACCCGAAAATTTTCTAAGTCCCGCCGCGGCGTGTTGCTTTCGCGCGGCGTGTTGCTTTCGCCGCCTTTACCTCCGACACCGAAAATTCTCCGCTATCGAGGCGTAACGGACGACGGTGGTGCACGGGGGCACTTGAGTGGCCGAACAGACGTGCGGGCACGCGAATCGACGTAATATTAAGGGCGCTGGCGGGGAAGCGTCGATCGGCCTGGTTTACCTCCGGACCCGACCCGAAAATTTTACTTAAGTCTCGCGCGGCGTGTTGCTTTCGCGCGGCGTGTTGCTTTCGCCGCGTTTACCTCCGGCGCCGAAAATTCTCCGCTATCGAGGCGAACGGTCGACGGGGTGGCACGGGGCGACTTGAGTGGCCGAACAGACGTGCGGGCGACGCGAATCGACGTAATATTAAGGGCGGCTAGCGGGAAAG
>NW_012020501.1:0-346 GCF_000956235.1 Wasmannia auropunctata
TTCCGGACCCGACCGAGCCGAAAATTTTCTAAGTCCCGCGCGGCGTGTTGCTTTCGCGCGGCGTGTTGCTTTCGCCGCGATTACCTCCGGCGCCGAAATTCTTCGCTATCGGGGCGAACGGACGACGGGTGCACGGGGTGTAGGTGCCGTAATAAACGTAGTCGGGCACGCGAATCGGCGTAACGATAAGGGGCTAGGCGGGAAGGCGTCGATCGGCCAGGTTTACCTCCGGACCCGACCGAGCCGAAAATTTTTCTAAGTCCCGCGCGGCGTGTTGCTTTCGCGCGGCGTGTTGCTTTCGCCGCGATTACCTCCGGCGCCGAAATTCTTCGCTATCGGGGCGAAA
>NW_012020502.1:0-370 GCF_000956235.1 Wasmannia auropunctata
CTTGCGTTCGCGGCGTTTCCACCATTCAAAACGTCGAATCTCGACGTGACGGAAGCGCGGAACCGGGCCGGAGTCCGAGCGCCCGCGACGTTCCCACCGCTCAAACGTCGATTCTCGCCGTTTGAAGCTCGGAAACGTCGACTCCTTGCGTTCGCGGCGTTTCCACCATTCAAAACGTCGAATTTCGACGTGCGAAGCGCGGAACCGCCGGATCCGAGCGCCCGCGACGTTCCACCGCTCAAACGTCGATTCGTCGCCGTTTGAAGCTCGGAAACGTCGTATCCTTGCGTTCGCGGCGTTTCCACCATTCAAACGTCGAATCTCGAACGTGCGAAGACGNGTAAACCGCCGGATCCGAGCGCCGCGACTT
>NW_012020503.1:0-522 GCF_000956235.1 Wasmannia auropunctata
TCGGACGACGGGGGTGCACGGGGCACTAGGGTGGCCGAATAAACGTGCGGGCACGCGAATCGACGTAACTATTAAGGGCTTAGCGGGGAAGCGTAGATCGGCCAGGTTTAACCGTCCGGATCCGACCGGGAGCCGGAAATTTTCTAAGTCCCGCGCGGCGTGTTGCTTTCGCGCGGCGTGTTGCTTTCGCCGCGATTACCTCCGGCGCCGAAAATTCTCCGCTATCGAGGCGAACGGACGACGGGGGTGCACGGGGGCACTAGGGTGGCCGAATAAACGTGCGGGCACGCGAATACGTCGTAACATAGGCTTTAGCGGGAGCGTAGATACGGGCCAGGTTACCTCCGGGGATCCGGACCGAGCCGAAATTTTTCTAAGTCCCGCGCGGCGTGTTGCTTTCGCGCGGCGTGTTGCTTTCGCCGCGATTACCTCCGGCGCCGAAAATTCTCCGCTATCGAGGCGAACGGACGACGGGGGTGCACGGGGGCACTAGGGTGGCCGAATAAACGTGCGGGCACGACG
>NW_012020504.1:0-361 GCF_000956235.1 Wasmannia auropunctata
TCCGAGCTTCAAACGGCGAGAATCGACGTTTGAGCGGTGGGAACGTCGCGGGCGCTCGGATCCGGCGGTTCCGCGCTTCGCACGTCGAGATTCGACGTTTGATAGTGGAAACGGCCGCGAACGCAAGGATACGACGTTTCCGAGCTTCAAACGGCGAGAATCGACGTTTGAGCGGTGGGAACGTCGCGGGCGCTCGGATCCGGCGGTTCCGCGCTTCGCACGTCGAGATTCGACGTTAGATGTGAAACGGCCGACGGAACGCAAGGATACGACGTTTCCGAGCTTCAAACGGCGAGAATCGACGTTTGAGCGGTGGGAACGTCGCGGGCGCGTCGGATCCGGCGGTTCGCGCTTCGCACGC
>NW_012020505.1:0-572 GCF_000956235.1 Wasmannia auropunctata
TCGAATCTAAACGTGCGAAGCGCCGAACCGCCGGATCCGAGCGCCCGCGACGTTCCCACCGCTCAAACGTCGATTCTCGCCGTTTGAAGCTCGGAAACGTCGTATCCTTGCGTTCGCGGCGTTTCTACCATTCAAACGTCGAATCTCGACGTGCGAAGCGCGTAACGCCGGATTCCGAGCGCCCGCGACGTTCCACGGCTCAAACGTCGGATTCNCGCCGTTTGAAGCTCGGAAACGTCGTATCCTTGCGTTCGCGGCGTTTCTACCATTCAAACGCCGAATCTCGACGTGCGAAGAGCGGAACCGCCGGATCCGAACGCCCGCGACGTTCCCACCGCTCAAACGTCGATTCTCGCCGTTTGAAGCTCGGAAACGTCGTATCCTTGCGTTCGCGGCGTTTCTACCATTCAAACGTCGAATCTCGACGTGCGAAGCGTCGGAACCGCCGGATCCGGAGTCGCCCGCGACGTTCCCACCGCTCAAACGTCGATTCTCGCCGTTTGAAGCTCGGAAACGTCGTATCCTTGCGTTCGCGGCGTTTCTACCATTCAAACGTCGAATCTCGACGTGCG
>NW_012020506.1:0-436 GCF_000956235.1 Wasmannia auropunctata
TCCTGTTAATAGTTTGCGCAACGTTGTTGCCATTGCTACAGGCATCGTGGTGTCACGCTCGTCGTTTGGTATGGCTTCATTCAGCTCCGGTTCCCAACGATCAAGGCGAGTTACATGATCCCCCCATGTTGTGCAAAAAAGCGGTTAGCTCCTTCGGTCCTCCGATCGTTGTCAGAAGTAAGTTGGCCGCAGTGTTATCACTCATGGTTATGGCAGCACTGCATAATTCTCTTACTGTCATGCCATCCGTAAGATGCTTTTCTGTGACTGGTGAGTACTCAACCAAGTCATTCTGAGAATAGTGTATGCGGCGACCGAGTTGCTCTTGCCCGGCGTCAATACGGGATAATACCGCGCCACATAGCAGAACTTTAAAAGTGCTCATCATTGGAAAACGTTCTTCGGGGCGAAAACTCTCAAGGATCTTACCGCTGTT
>NW_012020507.1:0-520 GCF_000956235.1 Wasmannia auropunctata
TTTATCAGCAATAAACCAGCCAGCCGGAAGGGCCGAGCGCAGAAGTGGTCCTGCAACTTTATCCGCCTCCATCCAGTCTATTAATTGTTGCCGGGAAGCTAGAGTAAGTAGTTCGTCCAGTTAATAGTTTGCGCAACGTTGTTGCCATTGCTACAGGCATCGTGGTGTCACGCTCGTCGTTTGGTATGGCTTCATTCAGCTCCGGTTCCCAACGATCAAGGCGAGTTACATGATCCCCCATGTTGTGCAAAAAAGCGGTTAGCTCCTTCGGTCCTCCGATCGTTGTCAGAAGTAAGTTGGCCGCAGTGTTATCACTCATGGTTATGGCAGCACTGCATAATTCTCTTACTGTCATGCCATCCGTAAGATGCTTTTCTGTGACTGGTGAGTACTCAACCAAGTCATTCTGAGAATAGTGTATGCGGCGACCGAGTTGCTCTTGCCCGGCGTCAATACGGGATAATACCGCGCCACATAGCAGAACTTTAAAAGTGCTCATCATTGGAAAACGTTCTTCGGA
>NW_012020508.1:0-344 GCF_000956235.1 Wasmannia auropunctata
CGTCGAGATTCGACGTTTGAATGGTAGAAACGCCGCGAACGCAAGGATACGACGTTTCCGAGCTTCAAACGGCGAGAATCGACGTTTGAGCGGTGGGAACGTCGCGGGCGCTCGGATCCGGCGGTTCGGCGCTTCGCACGTCGAGATTCGACGTTTGAATGGTAGAAACGCCGCGAACGCAAGGATACGACGTTTCCGAGCTTCAAACGGTACGAGAATCGACGTTGAGCGGTGGAACGTCGACGGCGACTCGGATCCGGCGGTTACGGCGCTTCGCGACGTCGAGATTCGACGTTTGAATGGTAGAAACGCCGCGAACGCAAGGATACGACGTTTCCGAGCTT
>NW_012020509.1:0-360 GCF_000956235.1 Wasmannia auropunctata
TGTGTTGCTTTCGCCGCCTTTACCACCGACGCCGAAAATTCTCCGCTATCGAGGCGAACGGACGATGGTGGTGCGACGGGGCACTTGAGTGGCCGAACAGACGTGCGGGCACGCGAATCGACGTAATATTAAGGCGCGTAGCGGGAAGCGTCGATCGGGCCAGGTTTACCTCCGGACCCGACCCGAAAATTTTCTAAGTCCCGCGCGGCGTGTTGCTTTCGCGCGGCGTGTTGCTTTCGCCGCCTTTACCTCCGACGCCGAAAACTTCTCCGCTATCGAGGCGAACGGTCGACGGTGGTGCACGGGGGCACTTGAGTGGCCGAACATACGTGCGGGCACGCGAATCGACGTAATATTAAG
>NW_012020510.1:0-535 GCF_000956235.1 Wasmannia auropunctata
CATTATACGAAGTTATACGATTTCAAACGTCGAATCTCGACGTGCGAAGCGCGGAACCGCCGGATCCGAGCGCCCGCGACGTTCCCACCGCTCAAACGTCGATTCTCGCCGTTTGAAGCTCGGAAACGTCGTATCCTTGCGTTCGCGGCGTTTCCACCATTCAAACGTCGAATCTCGACGTGCGAAGCGCGGAACCGCCGGATCCGAGCGCCCGCGACGTTCCCACCGCTCAAACGTCGATTCTCGCCGTTTGAAGCTCGGAAACGTCGTATCCTTGCGTTCGCGGCTTTCACATCAAACGGTCAATCTCGGATGCGAAGCGCGGAACCGCCGGATCCGAGCGCCCGCGCCGTTTCCCACCGCTCAAAACGTCGATTCTCGCCGTTTGAAGCTCGGAAAACGTCGTATCCTTGCGTTACGCGGCGTTTCCACCGATTCGAAACGTCGAATCTCGGACGTGCGAAAGCGCGGAACCGCCGGTATCCGAGCGCCCGCGAACGTTCCCACCGCTCAAAACGTCGATTCTCGCCGTTTG
>NW_012020511.1:0-329 GCF_000956235.1 Wasmannia auropunctata
TGAGAATTTTTGGCGCCGGAGGTAAACGCGGCGAAAGAAACACGCCGCGCGAAAGCAACACGCCGCGCGTGACTTAGAAAATTTTTGGCTCTGTGGGGTCCGGAGGTAAACCTGGCCGATCGACGCTTCGCTTCCCCGCTGGCGCCCTTAATATTACGTCGATTTCCGTGCCCACACGTCTATTCGGCCACCCGAGTGCCCCCGTGCACCCCCGTCGACCGTTCGCCTCGATAGCGGAAATTTTTTGGCGCCGGAGGTAAACGCGGCGAAAGCAAACGCCGCGCGAAAGCAACACGCCGCGCGGGACTTAGAAAATTTTCGGGTCGGGT
>NW_012020512.1:0-441 GCF_000956235.1 Wasmannia auropunctata
TCGGGTCGGGTCCGGAGGTAAACCAGGCCGATCGACGCTTCCCCGCTAGCGCCCTTAATATTACGTCGATTCGCGTGCCCGCACGTCTGTTCGGCCACTCAAGTCGCCCCGTGCCTCCACCATCGTCCGTTCTCCTCGATAGCGGAGAATTTTCGGCGTCGGAGGTAAAGGCGGCGAAAGCAACACGCCGCGCGAAAGCAACACGCCGCGCGGGACTTAGAAATTTCGGTCGGTCCGGAGGTAACCTGGCCGATCGACGCTTCCCCGCAAGCGCCCTTAATATTACTTCGATTCGCGTGCCCGCACGTCTATTTGGCCACCCGAGTGCCCCCGTGCACCCCCGTCGTCCGTTCGCCTCGATAGCGGAGAATTTTTGGCGCCGGAGGTAAACGCGGCGAAAGAAACACGCCGCGCGAAAGCAACACGCCGCGCGTGACTTAA
>NW_012020513.1:0-326 GCF_000956235.1 Wasmannia auropunctata
TATCCCCTGTGTGCCTTGTCGACTCAGTTTTCGCCGCGTTTACCTCCGGCGACGAAAATTATCCGCTATCGTGGCGAACGGACGACGGGGGTGCACGGGGGCACTCGCGTGGCCGAAAAGACGTGCGGGCACGCGAATCGACGTAATATTAAGAGCGCTAGCGGGGAAGCGTCGATCGGCCAGGTTTACCTCCGGACCCGACCCGAAAATTTTCTAAGTCCCGCGCGGCGTCGTTGCTTTCGCGCGGCGTGTTGCTTTCGCCGCGTTTACCTCCGACGCCGAAAATTCTCCGCTATCGAGGCGAACGGTCGACGGGGGTGCACGGA
>NW_012020514.1:0-344 GCF_000956235.1 Wasmannia auropunctata
CGCGGGCGCTCGGATCCGGCGGTTCCGCGCTTCGCAGTCCGAGATTCGACGTTTGAATGGTGGAAACGCCGCGAACGCAAGGATACGACGTTTCCGAGCTTCAAACGGCGAGAATCGACGTTTGAGCGGTGGGAACGTCGCGGGCGCTCGGATCCGGCGGTTCCGCGCTTCGCACGTCGAGATTCGACGTTTGAATGGTGGAAACGCCGCGAACGTAAAGATACGACGTTTCCTCGCTTCAAACGGCGAGAATCGACGTTTGAGCGGTGGGAACGTCGCGGGCGCTCGGATCCGGCGGTTCCGCGCTTCGCACGTCGAGATTCGACGTTTGAATGGTGGAAACG
>NW_012020515.1:0-321 GCF_000956235.1 Wasmannia auropunctata
GGTCGGGTCCGGAGGTAAAACCTGGCCGATCGACGCTTCCCCGCTAGCCCCCTTAATATTACGTCGATTCGCGCGCCCGCACGTTTATTCGGCCACCCTACACCCCCGTGCACCCCCGTGTCCGTTCGCCCCGATAGCGGAAGAATTTTCGGCGCCGGAGGTAATCGCGGCGAAAAGCAACACGCCGCGCGAAAGCAACACGCCGCGCGGGACTTAGAAAATTTTCGGCTCGGTCGGGTCCGGAGGTAAATCTGGCCGATCGACGATTCCCCGCTAGCCCCCTTAATATTACGCCGATTCGCGTGCCCGCACGTTATTCGG
>NW_012020516.1:0-336 GCF_000956235.1 Wasmannia auropunctata
GGCCCACCCGAGTGCCCCCGTGCACCCCCGTCGTCCGTTCGCCTCGATAGCGGAGAATTTTTGGGCGCCGGAGGTAAACGCGGCGAAAAGCAACACGCCGCGCGAAAAGCAACACGCCGCGCGAGACTTAGAAAATTTTTCGGGTCGGGTCCGGAGGTAAACCTGGCCGATCGACGCTTCCCCGCTAGCGCCCTTAATATTACGTCGATTTGCGTGCCCGCACGTCTATTCGGCCACGCGAGTGCCCCCGTGCACCCCCGTCGACTGTTCGCCACGATAGCGGAGAATTTTCGGCGCCGGAGGTAAACGCGGCGAAAGCAACACGCCGCGCGAAAG
>NW_012020517.1:0-306 GCF_000956235.1 Wasmannia auropunctata
TACGACGTTTCCGAGCTTCAAACGGCGAGAATCGACGTTTGAGCGGTGGGAACGTCGCGGGCGCTCGGATCCGGCGGTTCCGCGCTTCGCACGTCGAGATTCGACGTTTGAATGGTGGAAACGCCGCGAACGCAAGGATACGACGTTTCCGAGCTTCAAACGGCGAGAATCGACGTTTGAGCAATGGAAACGTCGCGGGCGCTCGGATCCGGCGGTTCCGCGCTTCGCACGTCGAGATTCGACGTTTGAATGGTGGAAACGCCGCGAACGCAAGGATACAACTGAGTCGACAAGGCACACAGGGGA
>NW_012020518.1:0-447 GCF_000956235.1 Wasmannia auropunctata
TTCCCACCGCACAAACGTCGATTCTCACCGTTTGAAGCTCGGAAACGTCGTATCCTTGCGTTCGCGGCGTTTCCACCATTCAAACGTCGAATCTCGACGTGCGAAGCGCGGAACCGCCGGATCCGAGCGCCCGCGACGTTCCCACCGCTCAAACGTCGATTCTCGCCGTTTGAAGCTCGGAAACGTCGTATCCTTGCGTTCGCGGCGTTTCCGACCACTTCAAACGTCGAATCTCGACGTGCGAAGCGCGGAACCGCCGGATCCGAGCGCCCGCGACGTTCCCACCGCTCAAACGTCGATTCTCGCCGTTTGAAGCTCGGAAACGTCGTATCCTTGCGTTCGCCGGCGTTTCCACCATTCAAACGTCGAATCTCGACGTGCGAAGCGCGGAACCGCCGGATCCGAGCGCCCGCGACGTTCCCACCGCTCAAACGTCGATTCTCGCCG
>NW_012020519.1:0-354 GCF_000956235.1 Wasmannia auropunctata
TCCCCGCTGGCGCCCTTAATATTACGTCGATTCGCGTGCCCGCACGTCTATTCGGCCACCCGAGTGCCCCCGTGCAACCCCGTCGTCCGTTCGCCTCGATAGCGGAAAATTTTCGGCGCCGGAGGTAAACGCGGCGAAAGCAACACTCCGCGCGAAAGAACACGCCGCGCGGGACTTAGAAAATTTTCGGGTCGGGTCCGGAGGTAAACCTGGCCGATCGACGCTTCCCCGCTAGCGCCCTTAATATTACGTCGATTCGCGTGCCCGCACGTCTGTTCGGCCACTCAAGTGCCCCCGTGCACCCCCTCGTCCGTTCGCCTCGATAGCGGAGAATTTTCGGCGTCGGAGGTAAAA
>NW_012020520.1:0-431 GCF_000956235.1 Wasmannia auropunctata
TACACACGAGGCGTTCACTCGACGATAGCAAGCAGTCGACTGACTTTGTTGGTTACGTTTGCAGCGCTGTCGAAACGCGAACATGTGATTCTAAGGCTTTAACCGATACAAGTATTTGATTTATTTTTAATAATTTAAATGATTTATTTGATTAATTATTTTTAATAAATTTTTTATTTTTATAATTTGCAAACTTCAAGCGAGTATTTTATGTTTTATAATTATTTTATTAAGTATTTATTAAGTATTTATTACTTTTAATAAAAGTAATAAACTTTTACTTTTTAATAAAAGTAATAAATACTTAATAAAATATTTATAAAAACNTAAAATACTCGCTTGAAGTTTGCAAATTATAAAATAAAAATTTNTTAAAAATATTAATCAAATAAATCATTTAAATTATTAAAAATAAATCAAATACTTGTATA
>NW_012020521.1:0-369 GCF_000956235.1 Wasmannia auropunctata
TGAGCCGAAAATTTTCTAAGTCCCGCGCGGCGTGTTGCTTTCGCGCGGCGTGTTGCTTTCGCCGCGATTACCTCCGGCGCCGAAAATTCTTCGCTATCGGGGCGAACGGACGACGGGGTGCACGGGGTAGGTAGGTGGACCGAAGGTAAACGTAGGCGGGCACGCGAATCGGCGTAATATTAAGGGGCTAGCGGGGAATCGTCGATCGGCCAGATTTACCTCCGGACCCGACCGAGCCGAAAATTTTCTAAGTCCCGCGCGGCGTGTTGCTTTCGCGCGGCGTGTTGCTTTCGCCGCGATTACCTCCGGCGCCGAAAATTCTTCGCTATCGGGGCGAACGGAATGAGTCGACAAGGCACACAGGGGATA
>NW_012020522.1:0-306 GCF_000956235.1 Wasmannia auropunctata
TATCCCCTGTGTGCCTTGTCGACTCAGTTCCGGCGCCAAAAATTCTCCGCTATCGAGGCGAACGGACGACGGGGGTGCACGGGGGCACTCGGGTGGCCAAATAGACGTGCGGGCACGCGAATCGACGTAATATAAAGGGCGCTTGCGGGGAAGCGTCGATCGGTCAGGTTTACCTCCGGACCCGACCCGAAAATTTTCTAAGTCCCGCGCGGCGTGTTGCTTTCGCGCGGCGTTTGCTTTCGCCGCGTTTACCTCCGGCGCCAAAAATTTTCCGCTATCGAGGCGAACGGACGACGGGGGTGCACA
>NW_012020523.1:0-367 GCF_000956235.1 Wasmannia auropunctata
AAAATTCTCCGCTATACGTGGCTAACGGACGACGGGGGTGCACGGGGGCACTCGCGTGGCCGAATAGACGTGCGAGCACGCGAATCGACGTAATATTAAGGGCGCTAGCGGGGAAGCGTCGATCGGCCAGGGTTACCTCCGGACCCGACCCGAAAATTTTCTAAGTCTCGCGCGGCGTGTTGCTTTCGCGCGGCGTGTTGCTTTCGCCGCGTTTACCTCCGGCGCCAAAAATTCTCCGCTATCGAGGCGAACGGACGACGGGGGTGCACGGGGGCACTCGGGTGGCCAAATAGACGTACGGGCACGCGAATCGACGTAATATTAAGGGCGCTTGCGGGGAAGCGTCGACTGAGTCGACAAGGCACAC
>NW_012020524.1:0-397 GCF_000956235.1 Wasmannia auropunctata
CCGTTTGAAGCTCGGAAACGTCGTATCCTTGCGTTCGCGGCGTTTCCACCATTCAAACGTCGAATCTCGACGTGCGAAGCGCGGAACCGCCGGATCCGAGCGCCCGCGACGTTCCCACCGCTCAACGTCGATCTCGGCCGTTTGAAGCGTCGGAAACGGTCGTATCCTTGCGTTCGCGGCGTTTCCACCATTCAAACGTCGAATCTCGACGTGCGAAGCGCGGAACCGCCGGATCCGAGCGCCCGCGACGTTCCCACCGCTCAACGTCGAGTCTCGCCGTTGAAGCGTCGAAACGGTCGATCCTTGCGTTCGCGGCGTTTCCACCATTCAAACGGTCGAATCTCCGGACTGCGAAGCGCGGAACCGCCGGATCCGAGCGCCCGCGACGTTCCCACCG
>NW_012020525.1:0-493 GCF_000956235.1 Wasmannia auropunctata
GTTATCCCCTGATTCTGTGGATAACCGTATTACCGCCTTTGAGTGAGCTGATACCGCTCGCCGCAGCCGAACGACCGAGCGCAGCGAGTCAGTGAGCGAGGAAGCGGAAGAGCGCCCAATACGCAAACCGCCTCTCCCCGCGCGTTGGCCGATTCATTAATGCAGCTGGCACGACAGGTTTCCCGACTGGAAAGCGGGCAGTGAGCGCAACGCAATTAATGTGAGTTAGCTCACTCATTAGGCACCCCAGGCTTTACACTTTATGCTTCCGGCTCGTATGTTGTGTGGAATTGTGAGCGGATAACAATTTCACACAGGAAACAGCTATGACCATGATTACGCCAAGCTTGCATGCCTGCAGGTCGACTCTAGAGGATCCCCGGGTACCGAGCTCGAATTCACTGGCCGTCGTTTACAACGTCGTGACTGGGAAAACCCTGGCGTTACCCAACTTAATCGCCTTGCAGCACATCCCCCTTTCGCCAGCTGGCGA
>NW_012020526.1:0-545 GCF_000956235.1 Wasmannia auropunctata
GAAAATACCGCATCAGGCGCCATTCGCCATTCAGGCTGCGCAACTGTTGGGAAGGGCGATCGGTGCGGGCCTCTTCGCTATTACGCCAGCTGGCGAAAGGGGGATGTGCTGCAAGGCGATTAAGTTGGGTAACGCCAGGGTTTTCCCAGTCACGACGTTGTAAAACGACGGCCAAGTGAATTCGAGCTCGGTACCCGGGGATCCTCTAGAGTCGACCTGCAGGCATGCAAGCTTGGCGTAATCATGGTCATAGCTGTTTCCTGTGTGAAATTGTTATCCGCTCACAATTCCACACAACATACGAGCCGGAAGCATAAAGTGTAAAGCCTGGGGTGCCTAATGAGTGAGCTAACTCACATTAATTGCGTTGCGCTCACTGCCCGCTTTCCAGTCGGGAAACCTGTCGTGCCAGCTGCATAATGAATCGGCCAAAACGCGCGGGGAGAGGCGGTTTTGACGTATTGGGGCGCTCTTCCCGCTTCCTCGCTCACTGACTCGCTGCGCTCGGTCGTTCGGCTGCGGCGAGCGGTATCAGCTCACTCAAA
>NW_012020527.1:0-347 GCF_000956235.1 Wasmannia auropunctata
TGGTGGGAACGTCGCGGGCGCTCGGATCCGGCGGTTCGGCGCTTCGCACGTCGAGATTCGACGTTTGAATGGTAGAAACGCCGCGAACGCAAGGATACGACGTTTCCGAGCTTCAAACGGCGAGAATCGACGTTTGAGCGGTGGGAACGTCGCGGGCGCTCGGATCCGGCGGTTCGGTGCTTCGCACGTCGAGATTCGACGTTTGAATGGTAGAAACGCCGCGAACGCAAGGATACGACGTTTCCGAGCTTCAAACGGCGAGAATCGACGTTTGAGCGGTGGGAACGTCGCGGGCGCTCGGGATCCTTCGGTTCGGCGCTTCGCACGTCGAGAATCGTATAACTTCG
>NW_012020528.1:0-335 GCF_000956235.1 Wasmannia auropunctata
CGATTCTCGCCGTTTGAAGCTCGGAAACGTCGTATCCTTGCGTTCGCGGCGTTTCCACCATTCAAACGTCGAATCTCGACGTGCGAACGCCGCGGAACCGCCGGATCCGAGCGCCCGCGACGTTCCCACCGCTCAAACGTCGATTCTCGCCGTTTGTAAGCTCGGAAACGTACGTATCCTTGCGTTCGCGGCGTTTCCTACCATTCAAACGTACGAATCTCGACGTGCGAAGCGCGGAACTTGCCGGATCCGAGCGCCCGCGACGTTCCCACCGCTCAAACGTCGATTCTCGCCGTTTGAAGCTCGGAAACGTCGTATCCTTGCGTTCGCGGCGT
>NW_012020529.1:0-309 GCF_000956235.1 Wasmannia auropunctata
CTCCGCGCTTGCGTTCCCGGCGTTTCCACCATTCAAACGTCGAATCTCGACGTGCGAAGCGCGGAACCGCCGGATCCGAGCGCCCGCGACGTTCCCACCGCTCAAACGTCGATTCTCGCCGTTTGAAGCTCGGAAACGTCGTATCCTTGCGTTTCGCGGCGTTTCCAACCATTCAAACGTCGAATCTCGACGTGCGAAGCGCGGAACCGCCGGATCCGGAGCGCCCGCGACGTTCCCACCGCTCAAACGTCGATTCTCGCCGTTTGAAGCTCGGAAACGTCGTATCCTTGCGTTCGCGGCGTTTCCACC
>NW_012020530.1:0-329 GCF_000956235.1 Wasmannia auropunctata
CGCGACGTTTGAGCGGTGGGAACGTCGCGGGCGCTCGGATCCGGCGGTTCCGCGCTTCGCACGTCGAGATTCGACGTTTGAATGGTGGAAACGCCGCGAACGCAAGGATACGACGTTTCCGAGTTTCTAACGGACGAGAATCGACGTTTGAGCGGTGGGAACGTCGCGGGCGCTCGGATCCGGCGGTTCCGCGCTTCGCACGTCGAGATTCGACGTTTGAATGGTGGAAACGCCGCGAACGCAAGGATACGACGTTTCCGAGCTTCAAACGGCGAGAATCGACGTTTGAGCGGTGGGAACGTCGCGGGCGCTCGGATCCGGCGGTTCCG
>NW_012020531.1:0-381 GCF_000956235.1 Wasmannia auropunctata
TACCCCCGTCGTCCGTTCGCCCCGATAGCGAAGAATTTTCGGCGCCGGAGGTAATCGCGGCGAAAGCAACACGCCGCGCGAAAGCAACACGCCGCGCGGGACTTAGAAAATTTTCGGCTCGGTCGGGTCCGGAGGTAAACCTGGCCGATCGACGCTTCCCCGCTAGCCCTANATAACGGTCATCACGGGTGCCGGCACGTTATTCGGCCACCCTACCACCCCCGTGCACCCCCGTCGTCCGTTCGCCCCGATAGCGAAGAATTTTCGGCGCCGGAGGTAATCGCGGCGAAAGCAACACGCCGCGCGAAAGCAACACGCCGCGCGGGACTTAGAAAATTTTCGGCTCGGTCGGGTCCGGAGGTAAACCTGGCCGATCGACGC
>NW_012020532.1:0-446 GCF_000956235.1 Wasmannia auropunctata
TTGTGCCACAATTGCTGGCAACAAAAGTATGGATTTCTAGTGATAGACAAGGACAGCGCACTTGTCAGTGGGCGTTATAGAAAAGGATTTAATGACTTTGTGGTACTGTAACATAGTTAGTTGTTGTCGATACATCGATTGTGCAACATTCCCGACATGGACGATCGCGAAAGAATAGTGCAGCAGATTGAAAAAACGAGCGATTCCATTCGCAAAAAATATCGCGCCTTGAAAACTGGTAGAATGGAAGAAGATATCGCGCTGGAGAGACACTTTAAGCCCATCATCGAGCCTCTAAAACGAATTGCTGAAAATATCGCCGACGATGAATTGGTCGAGAACGAATCGTTCTTTTCGGGAGTAGACGAAGGATATATGAAACCAACACTCAAACGAAAAAAATCAAGCGCCTCGTTAGACAATTCTATACTGGCTTCCACTCCGGT
>NW_012020533.1:0-317 GCF_000956235.1 Wasmannia auropunctata
GAACGGACGACGGGGTTGCACGGGGGCACTAGGGTGGCCGAATAAACGTGCGGGCACGCGAATCGACGTAACATTAAGGGCTTTAGCGGGGAAGCGTAGATCGGCCAGGTTTACCTCCGGACCCGACCGAGCCGAAAATTTTCTAAGTCCCTCGCGGCGTGTTGCTTTCTCGCCGCGTGTTGCTTTCGCCGACGGGGCCGACAGGCGCTCCGCGGCCAAGTACCTCGCCTGACCCGTCGGGCTCGCGCTCGGTCAGGTTAGCGCTCGGTCAGGTTAGCGCTCGGTCAGGACTGAGTCGACAAGGCACACAGGGGATA
>NW_012020534.1:0-436 GCF_000956235.1 Wasmannia auropunctata
TATCCCCCTGTGTGCCTTGTCGACTCAGTCCCGACCCGAATATTTTCTAAGTCTCGCGCGGCGTGTTGCTTTCGCGCGGAGTGTTGCTTTCGCCGCGTTTACCTCCGGCGTCGAAAATTTTCCGCTATCGTGGCGAACGGACGACGGGGGTGCACGGGGGCACTCGGGTAGCCGAATAGACGTGCGGGCACGCGAATCGACGTAATATTAAGGGCTCCAGCGGGGATGCGAAGCGTCGATCGGCCAGGTTTACCTCCGGACCCGACCCGAAAATTTTCTAAGTCTCGCGCGGCGTGTTGCTTTCGCGCGGCGTGTTGCTTTCGCCGCGTTTACCTCCGGCGCCAAAATTCTCCGCTATCGAGGCGTACGGACGACGGGGGTGCACGGAGGCACTCGGGTGGCCAAATAGACGTGCGGGCAAGCGAATCGACGTAAT
>NW_012020535.1:0-389 GCF_000956235.1 Wasmannia auropunctata
TATCCCCTGTGTGCCTTGTCGACTCAGTCCGCTATCGATGCGAACGGACGACGGGGGTGCACGGGGGCACTCGCGTGGCCGAATAGACGTGCGGGCACGCGAATCGACGTAATATTAAGGACGCTATCGGGGAAGCGTTGATCGGCCAGGTTTACCTCCGGACCCGACAGAGCCAAAAATTTTCTAAGTCACGCGCGGCGTGTTTCTTTCGCCGCTTTTGCCTCCGGCGCCAAAAATTTTCCGCTATCGAGGCGAACGGACGACGGGGGTGCACGGGGGCACTCGGGTGGCCAAATAGACGTGCGGGCACGCGAATCGACGTAATATTAAGGGCGCTTGCGGGGAAGCGTCGATCGGCCAGGGTTTACCTCCGGACCCGACAGAGCCGA
>NW_012020536.1:0-326 GCF_000956235.1 Wasmannia auropunctata
AAACGTCGTATCCTTGCGTTCGCGGCGTTTCCACCATTCAAACGTCGAATCTCGACGTGCGAAGCGCGGAACCGCCGGATCCGAGCGCCCGCGACGTTCCCACCGCTCAAACGTCGATTCTCGCCGTTTGAAGCTCGGAAACGTCGTATCCTTGCGTTCGCGGCGTTTCCACCATTCAAACGTCGAATCTCGACGTGCGAATCGCGGAACCACCGGATCCGAGCGCCCGCGACGTTCCCACCGCTCAAACGTCGATTCTCGCCGTTTGAAGCTCGGAAACGTCGTATCGTTGCGTTCGCGGCGTTTCTACCATTCAAACGTCGAAT
>NW_012020537.1:0-333 GCF_000956235.1 Wasmannia auropunctata
TCCGGACCCCGACCGAGCCGAAAATTTTCTAAGTCCCGCGACGGCGTGTTGCTTTCGCCGGCGATTACCTCCGGCGCCGAAAACTTCTCCGCTATCGAGGCGAACGGACGACGGGGGTGGCACGGGGGCGATTCGCGTGGCCGAATAGACGTGCGGGCACGCGAATCGACGTAATATTAAGGGCGCTAGCGGGGAAGCGTCGATCGGCCAGGTTTACCTCCGGACCCGACCCGAAAATTTTCTAAGTCCCGCGCGGCGTGTTGCTTTCGCGCGGCGTTTGCTTTCGCCGCGTTTACCTCCGGCGCCGAAAATTTTCCGCTATCGAGGCGAACA
>NW_012020538.1:0-303 GCF_000956235.1 Wasmannia auropunctata
GTGTGCCTTGTCGACTCAGTACGGCGAGAATCGACGTTTGAGCGGTGGGAACGTCGCGGGCGCTCGGANCCGGCGGTTCCGCGCTTCGCACGTCGAGATTCGACGTTTGAATGGTAGAACGCCGCGAACGCCAAGGATACGACGTTTCCTCGCATCAAACGGCGAGAATCGACGTTTGAGCGGTGGGAACGTCGCGGGCGCTCGGATCCGGCGGTTCCGCGCTTCGCACGTCGAGATTCGACGTTTGAATGGTAGAAACGCCGCGAACGCAAGGATACGACGTATCCTCGCTTCAAACGGCGA
>NW_012020539.1:0-304 GCF_000956235.1 Wasmannia auropunctata
TCGACGTGCGAAGCGCGGAACCGCCGGATCCGAGCGCCCGCGACGTTCCCACCGCTCAAACGTCGATTCTCGCCGTTTGAAGCTCGGAAACGTCGTATCCTTGCGTTCGCGGCGTTTCCACCATTCAAACGTCGAATCTCGACGTGCGAAGCGCGGAACCGCCGGATCCGAGCGCCCGCGACGGTTACCCACCGGCTCAAACGTCGATTCTCGCCGTTTGAAGCTCGGAAACGTCGTATCCTTGCGTTCGCGGCGTTTCCACCATTCAAACGTCGAATCTCGACGTGCGAAGCGCGGAACCGCC
>NW_012020540.1:0-388 GCF_000956235.1 Wasmannia auropunctata
GGCGCCGGAGGTAAACGCGGCGAAAGAACACGCCGCGCGAAAGCAACACGCCGCGCGTGACTTAGAAAATTTTTGGCTCTGTGGGGTCCGGAGGTAAACCTGGCCGATCGACGCCTTCCCGTACTACGCGTCCTTAACTATTACGTCGACTTCGCTTGCCCGCACGTCTATTGGCCACCCGACGTGCCCCCGTCGCACCCCCGTCGTCCGTACGCCTCGATAGCGGAGAATTTTGGCGCCGGAGGTAAACGACGGCGAAAGCAACACGCCGCGCGAAAGCAACACGCCGCGCGAGTACTTAGAAAATTTTCGGGTCGGGTCCGGAGGTAAAACCTGGCCGATCGACGTTTCGCATCCCCGCTGGAGCCCTTAATATTACGTCGAATCG
>NW_012020541.1:0-372 GCF_000956235.1 Wasmannia auropunctata
TGAAGTTTGAGCGGTGGGAACGGCGCGGGCGCTCGGATCCGGCGGTTCCGCGCTTCGCACGTCGAGATTCGACGTTTGAATGGTGGAAACGCCGCGAACGCAAGGATACGACGTTTCCGAGCTTCAAACGGCGTAGAATCGACGTTTAGAGCGGTGGGAACGTCGCGGGCGCTCGGATCCGGCGGTTCCGCGCTTCGCACGTCGAGATTCGACGTTTGAATGGTGGAAACGCCGCGAACGCAAGGATACGACGTTTCCGAGCTTCCAAACGGCGTAGAATCGACGTTTGAGCGGTGGGAACGTCGCGGCGCTCGGGATCCGGGCGGTTCCGCGCTTCGCACGTCGAGATTCGACGTTTGAATGGTGGAAACG
>NW_012020542.1:0-345 GCF_000956235.1 Wasmannia auropunctata
TGCGAAGCGTCGATCGGCCAGGTTTACCTCCGGACCCGACCCGAAAATTTTCTAAGTCTCGCGCGGCGTGTTGCTTTCGCGCGGCGTGTTGTCTTTCGCCGTCGTTTACCTCCGGCGCCAAAATTCTCCGCTATCGAGGCGAACGGACGACGGGGTGCGACGGGGCACGTCGGGTGGCCGAATAGACGTGCGGGCACGCGAATCGAGGTAATATTAAGGACGCTATCGGGGAAGCGTTGATCGGCCAGGTTTACCTCCGGACCCGACAGAGCCGAAAATTTTCTAAGTCACGCGCGGCGTGTTGCTTTCGCGCGGCGTGTTTCTTTCGCCGCGTTTACTTCCGGA
>NW_012020543.1:0-400 GCF_000956235.1 Wasmannia auropunctata
TATCGACGTAATATTAAGGGCGCCAGCGGGGATGCGAAGCGTCGATCGGCCAGGTTTACCTCCGGACCAGACCCGAAAATTTTCTAAGTCCCGCGCGGCGTGTTGCTTTCGCGCGGCGTTTGCTTTCGACGCGTTTACCTCCGGCGCCATAAATTTTCCGCTATCAAAACGAATACGTCGACGGGGTGCACGGGGCACTCGGGTGGCCGAATAGACGTGCGGTCACGCGATTCGACGTAATATTAAGGGCGCCAGCGGGGAAAGCGAAGCGTCGATCGGCCAGGTTTACCTCCGGACCCGACCCGAAAATTTTCTAAGTCCCGCGCGGCGTGTTGCTTTTCGCGCGGCGTGTTGCTTTTCGCCGCGTTTACCTCCGGCGCCGAAAATTTCTCCGCTATCG
>NW_012020544.1:0-417 GCF_000956235.1 Wasmannia auropunctata
GGGGCGAACGGACGACGGGGGGTGCACGGGGGTGGTAGGGTGGCCGAATAAACGTGCGGGCACGCGAATCGACGTAATATTAAGGGGGCTAGCGGGGAAGCGTCGATCGGCCAGGTTTACCTCCGGACCCGACCGAGCCGAAAATTTTCTAAGTCCCGCGCGGCGTGTTGCTTTCGCGCGGCGTGTTCGCTTTCCGCCGCGTAGTTACCTTCCGGCGCCGAAATTCTTCGCTATCGGGGCGAACGGACGACGGGGGTGCACGGGGGTGGTAGGGTGGCCGAATAAACATGCGGGCGCGCGAATCGACGTAACATTAAGGGGCGCTAGGCGGGGAAGCGTCGAACGGCCAGGTTTACCTCCGGACCCGACCGAGCCGAAAATTTTCTAAGTCCCGCGCGGCGTGTTGCTTTCGCGCGA
>NW_012020545.1:0-367 GCF_000956235.1 Wasmannia auropunctata
TGAAAATTTTCGGGTCGGGTCCGGAGGTAAACCTGGCCGATCATCGCTTCGCTTCCCGGCTGGCGCCCTTAATATTACGTCGAATCGCGTGACCGCACGTCTATTCGGACACCCGAGTGCCCCCGTGCACCCCCGTCGACCGTTCGCCTCGATAGCGGAAAATTTTGGCGCCGGAGGTAAACGCGGCGAAAGCAAACGCCGCGCGAAAGCAACACGCCGCGCGGGTACTTAGAATATTTTACGGGTCGGGTCCGGAGGTAAACCTGGCCGATCGACGCTTCGCTTCCCCGCTGGCGCCCATAATATTACGTCGATTCGCGTGCCCGCACGTCTATTCGGCCACCCGAGTGCCCCCCGTGCACCCCCC
>NW_012020546.1:0-312 GCF_000956235.1 Wasmannia auropunctata
CGTAGATTCGACGTTGAATGGTGGAAACGCCGCGAACGCAAGGATACGACGTTTCTCGTTCAAACGGCGAGAATCGACGTTTGAGCGGTGGGAACGTCGCGGGCGCTCGGATCCGGCGGTTCCCGCGCCTTTCGCACGTCCGAGATTCGACGTTTGAATGGTGGAAACGCCGCGAACGCAAGGATACGACGTTTCCGAGCTTCAAACGGCGAGAATCGACGTTTGAGCGGTGGGAACGTCGCGGGCGCTCGGATCCGGCGGTTCCGCGCTTCGCACGTCGAGATTCGACGTTTGAATGGTGGAAACGCCGCA
>NW_012020547.1:0-425 GCF_000956235.1 Wasmannia auropunctata
CCGGAGGTAAACCTGGCCGATCGACGCTTCGCTTCCCCGCAGGCGCCCTTAATATTACGTCGATTTCCGTGCCCGCACGTCTATTCGGCCACCCGAGTGCCCCCGTGCACCCCCGTCGTCCGTTCGCCACGATAGCGGAGAATTTTCGGCGCCGGAGGTAAACGCGGCGAAAGCAACACGCCGCGCGGGACTTAGAAAATTTTCGGGTCGGGTCCGGAGGTAAACCTGGCCGATCGACGCTTCGCTTTCCCGCTGGCGCCCTTAATATTACGTCGAATCGCGTGACCGCACGTCTATTCGGCCACCCGAGTGCCCCCGTGCACCCCCGTCGTCCGTTCGCTTCGATAGCGGAAATTTTTGGCGCCGGAGGTCGTGGCGAAAGCAACACGCCGCGCGAACTGAGTCGACAAGGCACACAGGGGATA
>NW_012020548.1:0-329 GCF_000956235.1 Wasmannia auropunctata
TCGTATCCTTGCGTTCGCGGCGTTTCCACCATTCAAACGTCGAATCTCGACGTGCGAAGCGCGGAACCGCCGGATCCGAGCGCCCGCGACGTTCCCACCGCTCCAAACGTCGATTACTCGCCGTTTGAAGCTCGGAAACGTCGTATCCTTGCGTTCGCGGCGTTTCTACCATTCAAACGTCGAATCTCGACGTGCGAAGCGCGGAACCGCCGGATCCGAGCGCCCGCGACGTTCCCACCGCTCAAACGTCGATTCTCGCCGTTTGAAGCTCGGAAACGTCGTATCCTTGCGTTCGCGGCGTTTCCACCATTCAAACGTCGAATCTCGAC
>NW_012020549.1:0-377 GCF_000956235.1 Wasmannia auropunctata
TCGCGGCGTTTCCACCATTCAAACGTCGAATCTCGACGTGCGAAAGCGCGGAACCGCCGGGATCCGAGCGCCCGCGACGTTTCCCACCGCTCAAAACGTCGATTCTCGCCCGTTTTGAAAGCTCGGGAAAACGTCGTATCCCTTGCGTTTCGCGGCGTTTTCCACCATTCAAACGTCGAATCTCGACGTGCGAAGCGCGGAACCGCCGGATCCGAGCGCCCGCGACGTTCCCACCGCTCCAAACGTCGATTACTCGCCGTTTCGAAGCTCGGAAACGTTCGTATCCTTGCGTTCGCGGCGTTTCCACCATTCAAACGTCGAATCTCGACGTGCGAAGCGCGGAACCGCCGGATCCGAGCGCCCGCACCGTTCCCACC
>NW_012020550.1:0-374 GCF_000956235.1 Wasmannia auropunctata
AAACGTTCGTATTCCTTGCGTTCGCGGCGTTTCCACCATTCAAACCGTCGAATCTCGACGTGCGAAGTCGCGGAACCGCCGGATCCGAGCGCCCGCGACGTTCCCACCGCTCAAACGTCGATTCTCGCCGTTTGAAGCTCGGAAACGTCGTATCCTTGCGTTCGCGGCGTTTCCACCATTCAAACGTCGAATCTCGACGTGCGAAGCGCGGAACCGCCGGATCCGAGCGCCCGCGACGTTCCCACCGCTCAAACGTCGATTCTCGCCGTTTGAAGCTCGGAAACGTCGTATCCTTGCGTTCGCGGCGTTTCCACCATTCAAACGTCGAATCTCGACGTGCGAAAGCGCGGAACCGCCGGGATCCGAGCGCCCGA
>NW_012020551.1:0-377 GCF_000956235.1 Wasmannia auropunctata
GTCGACTCAGTTCTCGCGCGGCGTGTTGCTTTCGCGCGGCGTGTTGCTTTCGCCGCGTTTACCTCCGGCGCCAAAAATCTCCGCTATCGAGGCGAACGGACGACGGGGGTGCACGGGGGCACTCGGGTGGCCGAATAGACGTGCGGGCACGCGAATCGAGGTAATATTAAGGACGCTATCGGGGAAGCGTTGATCCGGCCACGGTTTACCCTCCGGACCCGACAGAGCCGAAAATTTCTAAGTCACGCGCGGCGTGTTGTCTTCGCGCGGCGTGTTCTTTCGCCGCGTTTACTCCGGCGCCAAAAATTCTCCGCTATCAAGGCGAACGGACGACGGGGGTGCACGGGGGCACTCGGGTGGCCAAATAGACGTGCGGA
>NW_012020552.1:0-301 GCF_000956235.1 Wasmannia auropunctata
TGATAGCGGAGAATTTTCGGCGCCGGAGGTAAACGCGGCGAAAGCAACACGCCGCGCGAAAGCAACACGACCGACGCGAGACTTAGAAATTTTCGGGTCGGTCCGGAGGTAAACCTGGCCGATCGACGCTTCGCATCCCCGCTGGCGCCCTTTAATATTACGTCGATTCGCGTGCCCGCACGGTCTAGTTCGGCCACTCAAGTGCCCCCGTGCACCACCGTCGTCCGTTCGCCTCGATAGCGGAGAATTTTCGGCGTCGGAGGTAAAGGCGGCGAAAGCAACACGCCGCGCGAAAGCAACA
>NW_012020553.1:0-329 GCF_000956235.1 Wasmannia auropunctata
GATCGGCCAAGTTTACCTCCGGACCCGACCCAAAAATTTTCTAAGTCCCGCGCGGCGTGTTCTCTCGCGCGGCGTGTTGCTTTCGCCGCGTTTACCTCCGGCGCCGAAAATTCTCCGCTATCGAGGCGAACGGACGACGGGGGTGCACGGGGGCACTCGGGTGGCCGAATAGACGTGCGGGCACGCGAATCGACGTAATATTAAGGGCGCTAGCGCGGAAGCGTCGATCGGCCAAGTGTACCTCCGGACCCGACCCGAAAATTTTCCAAGTCCCGCGCGGTGTGTTGCTTTCGCGCGGCGTGTTTCTTTCGCCGCGTTTACCTCCGGCG
>NW_012020554.1:0-358 GCF_000956235.1 Wasmannia auropunctata
TTTTTATTTTATTAATTACAATTTATACGCAGGTTTACAATTTTTGAAAACACATCGAGATTCGAACCTGAGATCCCTTGAACATCAAACTTATACCCTAACGCTGAGCTAATGATACTTCGATACGAAGGATTTATTCTTTCCAGTCTATATTTTATTATATATTATATATTTTTATTATTTAGTAGATGTTATTGTTATGCTACGAATTCGGATATTTAATTTGCAATATATAACATTTTTATAGATTATTATGTCTTTAAATAATTTTTTTATCTAAAGATATATATTTTTTTATTTTTGAAAATCAAATAAATTTAAATTTATTAATTATTCTTTTAATTTCATTCTTAATTTA
>NW_012020555.1:0-324 GCF_000956235.1 Wasmannia auropunctata
TCGCGTGCCCGCACGTTTATTCGGCCACCCTACCACCCCCGTGCACCCCCGTCCGTCCGTTCGCCCCGACTAGCGAAGAATTTTCGGTCGCCGAGGTAAGTCGCGACGGAAGACAACACGGCGCGGCGAAAGCAACACGCCGCGCGGGACTTAGAAAATTTTCCGCTCGGTCGGGTCCGGAGGTAAACCTGGCCGATCGACGCTTCCCCGCTAGCCCCCTTAATATTACGCCGATTTCGCGTGCCCGCACGTTTATTCGGCCACCCTACCACCCCCGTGCACCCCCGTCGTCCGTTCGCCCCGATAGCGAAGAATTTTCGGCAC
>NW_012020556.1:0-353 GCF_000956235.1 Wasmannia auropunctata
GAAACGCCGCGAACGCAAGGATACGACGTTTCCGAGCTTCAAACGGCGAGAATCGACGTTTGAGCGGTGGGAACGTCGCGGGCGCTCGGATCCGGCGGTTCCGCGCTTCGCACGTCGAGATTCGACGTTTGAATGGTAGAAACGCCGCGAACGCAAGGATACGACGTTTCCGAGCTTCAAACGGCGAGAATCGACGTTTTAGACGGTGGAACGTCGCGGGCGCTCGGATCCGGCGGTTCCGCGCTTCGCACGTCGAGATTCGACGTTTGAATGGCGGAAACGCCGCGAACGCAAGGATACGACGTTTCCGAGCTTCAAACGGCGAGAATCGACGTTTGAGCGGTGGGAACGTC
>NW_012020557.1:0-365 GCF_000956235.1 Wasmannia auropunctata
GAAGCGCGGAACCGCCGGATCCGAGCGCCCGCGACGTTCCCACCGCTCAAACGTCGATTCTCGCCGTTTGAAGCTCGGAAACGTCGTATCCTTGCGTTCGCGGCGTTTCCACCATTCAAACGTCGAATCTCGACGTGCGAAGCGCGGAACCGCCGGATCCGAGCGCCCGCGACGTTCCCACCGCTCAAACGTCGATTCTCGCCGTTTGAAGCTCGGAAACGTCGTATCCGTTGCGTTCGCGGGCGTTTTCCGACCATTCAAACGTCGAATCTCGACGTGCGAAGCGCGGAACCGCCGGATCCGAGCGCCCGCGACGTTCCCACCGCTCAAACGTCGATTCTCGCCGTTTGAAGCTGGAACGTCGA
>NW_012020558.1:0-416 GCF_000956235.1 Wasmannia auropunctata
ACGTTCCCACCGCTCAAACGTCGATTCTCGCCGTTTGAAGCTCGGAAACGTCGTATCCTTGCGTTCGCGCGTTTACACCATTCAAACGTCGAATCCTCGACCGTGCGAAGCCGTCGGAACCGCCGGATACGAGCGCCCGCGACGTTCCCACCGCTCAAACGTCGATTCTCGCCGTTTGAAGCTCGGAAACGTCGTATCCTTGCGTTCGCGGCGTTTCCACCATTCAAACGTCGAATCTCGACCGTGCGAAGCCGCGGAACCGCCGGATCGAGCGCCCGCGACGTTCCCACCGCTCAAACGTCGATTCTCGCCGTTTGAAGCTCGGAAACGTCGTATCCTTGCGTTCGCGGCGTTTCCACCATTCAAACGTCGAATCTCGACGTGCGAAGCGCGGAACCGACGTAATAACTTCGTAT
>NW_012020559.1:0-403 GCF_000956235.1 Wasmannia auropunctata
TTTAAGGGCGCTAGCGGGGAAGCGTCGATCGGCCAGGTTTACCTCCGGAACCGACAGAGCCGAAAATTTTATAAGTCCCGCGCGGCGTGTTGCTTTCGCGCGGCGTGTTGCTTTCGCCGCGTTTACCTCCGGCGCCGAAAATTTCTCCGCTACCGAGGCGAACGGACGACGGGGTGCAAGGGGCACTCGGTGCCGAATGACGTGCGGCACGCGAATCGACGTAATATTAAAGGCGCCAGCGGGAAAGCGAAGGCGTCGATCGGCCAGGTCTACCTCCGGACCCGACCCGAAAATTTTCTATGTCCCGCGCAACGTGTTCCTTTCGCGCGGCGTGTTGCTTTCGCCGCGTTTACCTCCGGCGCCGAAAATTTTCCGCTATCGAGGCGAACGGACGACGGAGGTG
>NW_012020560.1:0-334 GCF_000956235.1 Wasmannia auropunctata
TCCCTTTCTATCCGTGTAATTCCATGAAAGATCAGTAGGATCGTTTTCTTAAGTATCAATTTGGAAAGTAGAGATTTCAAGCTGTAAAATGGTTTTTTGATCATCCCGATACGATCATTTTTGACGAAGTTACACTCTCTTGAATTTTGCCTATTTTTGGATGGTAGAGTAAGATGATCTTTTATTTTTGGCATATGTATTCTATAATTTTAAACTAGACAAGCTTTAAATGAGTGTAACTTCGTCAAAATGATCGTATCGAGATATTCAAAAAGCATTTTACAGCTTGAAATCTCTACTTTTCAGATCGACACTTTAGAAAAGAATCCTATTT
>NW_012020561.1:0-387 GCF_000956235.1 Wasmannia auropunctata
TGACGTGCGGGCACGCGAATCGACGTAATATTAAGGGCGCCAGCGGGGATGCGAAGCGTCGATCGGCCAGGTTTACCTCCGGACCCGACCCGAAAATTTTCTAAGTCTCGCGCGGCGTGTTGCTTTCGCGCGGCGTGTTGCTTTCGCCGCGTTTACCTCCGGCGCCAAAATTCTCCGCTATCGAGGCGAACGGACGACGGGGGTGCACGGGGGCACTCGGGTGGCCAAATAGACGTGCGGGCACGCGAATCGACGTAATATTAAGGACGCTATCGGAGAAGCGTCGATCGGCCAGGTTTACCTCCGGACCCGACAGAGCCAAAAATTTTCTAAGTCACGCGCGGCGTGTTGCTTTCGCGCGGCGTGTTTCTTTCGCCGCGTTTACCT
>NW_012020562.1:0-348 GCF_000956235.1 Wasmannia auropunctata
CGCAAGGATACGACGTTTCCGAGCTTCAAACGGCGAGAATCGACGTTTGAGCGGTGGGAACGTCGCGGGCGCTCGTATACGGCGGTTCCGCGCTTCGCACGTCGAGATTCGACGTTTGAATGGTAGAAACGCCGCGGAACGCAAGGATACGACGTTTCCGAGCTTCAAACGGGCGAGAATCGACGTTTGAGCGGTGGGAACGTCGCGGCGCTCGGATCCGGCGGTTCCGCGCTTCGTCACGTCGTAGATTCGACGTTTGAATGGTAGAAACGCCGCGGAAACGCGAAGGATACGACGTTTCCGAGCTTCAAACGGGAGAATCGATGTTCGAGCGGTGGGAACGTCGCG
>NW_012020563.1:0-459 GCF_000956235.1 Wasmannia auropunctata
TACGTCGAGATTCGACGTTTGAATGGTAGAAACGCCGCGAACGCAAGGATACGACGTTTCCGAGCTTCAAACGGCGAGAATCAACGTTTGAGCGGTGGGAACGTCGCGGGCGCTCGGATCCGGCGGTTCCGCGCTTCGCACGTCGAGATTCGACGTTTGAATGGTAGAAACGCCGCGGAACGCAAGGATACGACGTCTTCCGAGCTTACAAACGGCGAGAATCGTACGTTTGAGCGGTGGGAACGTCGGCGGGCGCTCGGATCCGGCGGTTCCGCGCTTCGCACGTCGAGATTCGACGTTTGAATGGTAGAAACGCCGGCGAAACGGCAAGGATACGACGTTTCCGAGCTTCAAACGGCGAGAATCGACGTTTGAGCGGTGGGAACGTCGCGGGCGCTCGGATTCGGCGGTTCCGCGCTTCGCACGTCGAGACTGAGTCGACAAGGCACACAGGGGATA
>NW_012020564.1:0-455 GCF_000956235.1 Wasmannia auropunctata
GCGGTTCAAAACGGCGAGAATCGACGTTTGAGCGGTGGGAACGTCGCGGGCGCTCGGATCCGGCGGTTCCGCGCTTCGCACGTCGAGATTCGACGTTTGAATGGTAGAAACGCCGCGAACGCAAGGATACGACGTTTCCTCGACTTCAAACGGCGAGAATCGACGTTTGAGCGGTGGGAACGTCGCGGGCGCTCGGATCCGGCGGTTCCGCGCTTCGCACGTCGAGATTACGACGTTTGAATGGTAGAAACGCCGCGAACGCAAGGATACGACGTTTCCTCGCTTCAAACGGCGAGAATCGACGTTTTAGCGGTGGGAACGTACGCGGGCGCTCGGATCCGGCGGTTCCGCGCGTTCGCACGTCGAGATTCGACGTTTGAATGGTAGAAACGCCGCGAACGCAAGAATACGACGTTTACCTACGCTTCAAACGGCGAGAATCAACGTTTGAGCGG
>NW_012020565.1:0-343 GCF_000956235.1 Wasmannia auropunctata
TCGCTTCAAACGGCGAGAATCGACGTTTAAGCGGTGGGAACGTCGCGGGCGACTCGGATCCGGCGGTTCCGCGCTTCGCACGTCGAGATTCGACGTTTGAATGGTGGAAACGCCGCGAACGCAAGGATACGACGTTTCCTCGCTTCAAACGGCGAGAATCGACGTTTGAGCGGTGGGAACGTCGCGGGCGCTCGGATCCGGCGTTCCGCGACTTCGCAACGTCGAGATTCGACGTTTGAATTGGTGGAAACGCCGCGAACGCAAGGGATAACGGACGTTTCCACGCGGTTCAAAACGGGCGAGAATCGACGTTTGAGCGGTGGGAAACGTCGCGGGCGCTCGG
>NW_012020566.1:0-312 GCF_000956235.1 Wasmannia auropunctata
CTTCGCACGTCGAGATTCGACGTTTGAATGGTAGAAACGCCGCTAACGCAAGGATACGACGTTTCCGAGCTTCAAACGGCGAGATCGACGTTTGAGCGGTGGAAACGTCGCGGGCGCTCGGATCCGGCGGTTCCGCGCTTCGCACGTCGAGATTCGACGTTTGAATGGTAGAAACGCCGCGAACGCAAGGATACGACGTTTCCTCGCTTCAAACGGCGAGAATCGACATTTAAGCGGTGGGAACGTCGCGGGCGCTCGGATCCGGCGGTTCCGCGCTTCGCACGTCGAGATTCGACGTTTGAATGGTAGAAA
>NW_012020567.1:0-357 GCF_000956235.1 Wasmannia auropunctata
CGGAGGTAAACGTCGGCGAAAGCAACACGCCGCGCGGGACTTAAAAATTTTCGGCTCTGTCGGTCCGAGGTAACCTGGCGATCGACGCTTCCCCGCTAGCGCCCTTAATATTACGTCGATTCGCGTGCCCGCACGTCTGTTCGGCCACTCAAGTACCCCCGTGCACCGCCGTCGTCCGTTCGCCTCGATAGCGGAGAATTTTTCGGCGTCGGAGGTAAAGGCGGCGAAAGCAACACGCCGCGCGAAAGCAACACGCCGCGCGGGACTTAGAAAATTTTCGGGTCGGTCCGGAGGTAAACCTGGCCGATCGACGCTTCCCCGCTAGCGCCCTTAATATTACGTCGATTCGCGTCGCCC
>NW_012020568.1:0-357 GCF_000956235.1 Wasmannia auropunctata
TTTGAGCGGTGGGAACGTCGCGGGCGCTCGGATCCGGCGGTTCGGCGCTTCGCACGTCGAGATTCGACGTTTGAATGGTAGAAACGCGACGACGCAAGGATACGACGTTTCCGAGCTTCAAACGGCGAGAATCGACGTTTGAGCGGTGGGAACGTCGCGGGCGCTCGGATCCGGCGGTTCGGCGCTTCGCACGTCGAGATTCGACGTTTGAATGGTAGAAACGCGACGAACGCAAGGATACGACGTTTCCGAGCTTCAAACGGTCGTAGAAATCAACGTTTAGAGACGGTGGAACGTCGTCGGCGCTCGGATACGGCGTTCGGCGCGTTCGCGACGTCGAGATTCGACGTTTGAATG
>NW_012020569.1:0-322 GCF_000956235.1 Wasmannia auropunctata
TTCGCGGCGTTTCCACCATTCAAACGTCGAATCTCGACGTGCGAGGCGCGGAACCGCCGGACTCCGAGCGCCCCGCGACGTTCCCACCGCTCAAACGTCGATTCTCGCCGTTTGAAGCTCGGAAACGTCGTATCCTTGCGTTCGCGGCGTTTCCACCATTCAAACGTCGAATCTCGACGTGCGAAGCGCGGAACCGCCGGATCCGAGCGCCCGCGCCGTTCCCACCGCTCAAACGTCGAATATCGCCGTTTGAAGCTCGGAAACGTCGTATCCTTGCGTTCGCGGCGTTTCCACCATTCAAACGTCGAATCTCGACGTGCGA
>NW_012020570.1:0-370 GCF_000956235.1 Wasmannia auropunctata
TTTGAATGGTGGAAACGTTGCGAACGCAAGGATACGACGTTTCCTCGCTTCAAACGGCGAGAATCGACGTTTGAGCGGTGGGAACGTCGCGGGCGCTCGGATCCGGCGGTTCCGCGCTTCGCACGTCGAGATTCGACGTTTGAATGGTGGAAACGCCGCGAACGCAAGGATACGACGTTTCCTCGCTTCAAACGGCGAGATTCGACGTTTGAATGGTGGAAACGCCGCGAACGCAAGGATACGACGTTTCCGAGCTTCAAACGGCGAGAATCGACGTTTGAGCGGTGGGAACGTCGCGGGCGCTCGGATCCGGCGGTTCCGCGCTTCGCACGTCGAGATTCGACGTTTGAATGACGTAATAACTTCGTAT
>NW_012020571.1:0-311 GCF_000956235.1 Wasmannia auropunctata
CTAGCGCCCCTTAATGTTACGTCGATTCGCGCGCCCGCACGTTTATTCGGCCACCCTACCACCCCCGTGCACCCCCGTCGTCCGTTCGCCCCGATAAGCGAAGAATTTTCGGCGCCGGAGGTAATCGCGGCGAAAGCAACACGCCGCGCGAAAGCCAACACCGCCGCGCGGGACTTAGAAATTTCGCTCGGTCGGTCGAGGTAACCTGCCGATCGACGCTCCCGCTAGCCCCCTTAATNTTACGTCGATTCGCGTGCCCGCACGTTTATTCGGCCACCCTACCACCCCCGTGCACCCCCGTCGTCCGTTCA
>NW_012020572.1:0-351 GCF_000956235.1 Wasmannia auropunctata
TTACGACGTTTCCGAGCTTCAAACGGCGAGAATCGACGTTTGAGCGGTGGGAACGTCGCGGGCGCTCGGATCCGGCGGTTCCGCGCTTCGCACGTCGAGATTCGACGTTTGAATGGTAGAAACGCCGCGAACGGCAAGGATACGACGTTTCCGTAGCTTCAAACGGACGAGAATCGACGTTTGTAGCGGTGGGAACGGTCGCGGGCGGCTCGGATCCGGCGGTTCCGCGCTTCGCACGTCGAGATTCGACGTTTGAATGGTAGAAACGCCGCGAACGCAAGGATACGACGTTTCCGAGCTTCAAACGGCGAGAATCGACGTTTGAGCGGTGGGAACGTCGCGGGCGCTGGA
>NW_012020573.1:0-317 GCF_000956235.1 Wasmannia auropunctata
TGTATGCTATACGAAGTTATTACGTGCGCTTCGCACGTCGAGATTCGACGTTTGAATGGTGGAAACGCCGCGAACGCAAGGATACGACGTTTCCGAGCTTCAAACGGCGAGAATCGACGTTTGAGCGGTGGGAACGTCGCGGGCGCTCGGATCCGGCGGTTCCGCGCTTCGCACGTCGAGATTCGACGTTTGAAGTGGTGGAAACGCCGGCGAACGGCAAGGATACGACGTTTCCGAGCTTCAAACGGCGAGAATCGACGTTTGAGCGGTGGGAACGTCGCGGGCGCTCGGATCCGGCGGTTCCGCGCTTCGCACGT
>NW_012020574.1:0-340 GCF_000956235.1 Wasmannia auropunctata
CACGTTTATTCGGCCACCCTACCACCCCCGTGTACCCCCGTCCGTCCGTTCGCCCCGACTAGCGAAGAATTTTCGGCGCCGGAGGTAATCGCGGCGAAAGCAACACGCCGCGCGAAAGCAACACGCGCGCGGACTAGAAATTTCGCTCGGTCGGGTCCGGAGGTAACCTGGCCGATCGACGATTCCCCGCTAGCCCCCTTAATATTACGTCGATTCGCCAGCCCGCACGTTTATTCGGCCACCCTACCACCCCCGTGCACCCCCGTCGTCCGTTCGCCCCGATAGCGAAGAATTTTCGGCGCCGGAGGTAATCGCGGCGAAAGCAACACGCCGCGCGAAA
>NW_012020575.1:0-387 GCF_000956235.1 Wasmannia auropunctata
CCTATCCCCTGTGTGCCTTGTCGACTCAGTTCGCCGTTTGAAGCTCGGAAACGTCGTATCCTTGCGTTCGCGGCGTTTCTACCATTCAAACGTCGAATCTCGACGTGCGAAGCGCGGAACCGCCGGATCCGAGCGCCGCCACGTTCCACGCTCAACGTCGATCTCGCCGTTTGAAGCTCGGAAACGTCGTATCCTTGCGTTCGCGGCGTTTCTACCATTCAAACGTCGAATCTCGACGTGCGAAGCGCGGAACCGCCGGATCCGAGCGCCCGCGACGTTCCCACCGCTCAAACGTCGATTCTCGCCGTTTGAAGCTCGGAAACGTCGTATCCTTGCGTTCGCGGCGTTCCTACCATTCAAACGTCGAATCTCGACGTGCGAAGCGCA
>NW_012020576.1:0-437 GCF_000956235.1 Wasmannia auropunctata
TAGATTCGACGTTTGAATGGTGGAAACGCCGCGAACGCGAGGATACGACGTTTCCGAGCTTCAAACGGCGAGAATCGACGTTTGAGCGGTGGGAACGTCGCGGGCGCTCGGATCCGGCGGTTCCGCGCTTCGCACGTCGAGATTCGACGTTTGAATGGTGGAAACGCCGCGAACGCGAGGATACGACGTTTCCGAGCTTCAAACGGCGAGAATCGACGTTTGAGCGGTGGGAACGTCGCGGGCGCTCGGATCCGGCGGTTCCGCGCTTCGCACGTCGAGATTCGACGTTTAGAATGGTGGAACGCGCGAACGCAAGGNTACGACGTTCGGAGCGTTCAAACGGCGAGAATCGACGTTTGAGCGGTGGAACGTCGCGGGCGCTCGGATCCGGCGGTTCCGCGGCTTCGCACGTCGAGATTCGACGTTTGAATGGTGAC
>NW_012020577.1:0-353 GCF_000956235.1 Wasmannia auropunctata
CCGCGCTTCGCACGTCGAGATTCGACGTTTGAAATGATGGAAACGCCGCGAACGCGAGGATTCGACGTTTCCGAGCTTCAAACGGCGAGAATTGACCGTTTGACGCGGTGGGAACGTCGCGGGCGCTCGGATCCGGCGGTTCCGCGCTTCGCACGTCGAGATTCGACGTTTGAATGATGGAAACGCCGCGAACGCGAGGATACGACGTTTCCGAGCTTCAAACGGCGAGAATCGACGTTTGAGCGGTGGGAACGTCGCGGCGCTCGGATCCGGCGGTTCCGCGCTTCGCACGTCGAGATTCGACGTTTGAATGGTGGAAACGCCGCGAACGCAAGGATACGACGTTTCCGAGC
>NW_012020578.1:0-351 GCF_000956235.1 Wasmannia auropunctata
CGCTCGGATCCGGCGGTTCCGCGCTTCGCACGTCGAGATTCGACGTTTGAATGGTGGAAACGCCGCGAACGCAAGGTTACGACGTTTCCGAGCTTCAAACGGCGAGAATCGACGTTTGAGCGGTGGGAACGTCGCGGGCACTCGGATCCGGCGGTTCCGCGCTTCGCACGTCGAGATTCGACGTTTGAATCGATGGAAACGCCGCGAACGCGAGGATACGACGTTTCCGAGCTTCAAACGGCGAGAATCGACGTTTGAGCGGTGGGAACGTCGCGGGCGCTCGGATCCGGCGGTTCCGCGCTTCGCACGTCGAGATTCGACGTTTGAATGATGGAAACGCCGCGAACGCGA
>NW_012020579.1:0-424 GCF_000956235.1 Wasmannia auropunctata
CATTCAAATGTCGAATCTCGACGTGCGAAGCGCGGAACCGTCGGATCCGAGCGCCCGCGACGTTCCCACCGCTCAAACGTCGATTCTGCCGTTTGAACGCTCCCGGAAACGTCGTANCCCTTTGCGTTCGCGCGTTTCTAACATACAAACGTCGAATCTCGACGTGCGAAGCGCGGAACCGCCGGATCCGAGCGCCCGCGACGTTCCCACCGCTCAAACGTCGATTCTCGCCGTTTGAAGCTCGGAAACGTCGTATCCTTGCGTTTGCGGCGTTTCTACCATTCAAACGTCGAGTCTCGACGTGCGAAGCGCGGAACCGACGGATACCGAGCGTCCGCGACGTTCCACCGCTCAAACGTCGATTCTCGGCCGTTTGGAAGCTCGGAAACGTCGTATCCTTGCGTTTCGCGGCGTTTTCTACCAA
>NW_012020580.1:0-468 GCF_000956235.1 Wasmannia auropunctata
GAAGCTCGGAAACGTCGTAATCCTTGCGTTCGCGCGTTCCACCATTCAAACGTCGAATCTCGACGTGCGAAGCGCGGAACCGCCGGATCCGAGCGCCCGCGACGTTCCCACCGCTCAAACGTCGATTCTCGCCGTTTGAAGCTCGGAAACGTCGTATCCTTGCGTTCGCGGCGTTTCCACCATTCAAACGTCGAATCTCGACGTGCGAAGCGCGGAACCGCCGGATCCGAGCGCCCGCGACGTTCCCAACCGCTCAAAACGTCGAATTCTCGCCGTTTGAACGCTCGGTAAACGTCGTAATCCTTGCCGTTCGCCGGCGTTTCCACCATTCAAACGTCGAATACTCGACGTGCGAAAGCGCGGAACCGCCGGATCCGAAGCGCCCGCGACGTTCCCACCGCTCAAACGTCGATTCTCGCCGTTTGAAGCTCGGAAAACGTCGTATCCTTGCGTTCGCGGCGTTTCCAC
>NW_012020581.1:0-441 GCF_000956235.1 Wasmannia auropunctata
TTCGAATCTCGACGTGCGAAGCGCGGAACCGCCGGATCCGAGCGCCCGCGACGTTCCCACCGCTCAAACGTCGATTCTCGCCGTTTGAAGCGAGGAAACGTCGTATCCTTGCGTTCGCGGCGTTTCCACCATTCAAACGTCGAATCTCGACGTGCGAAGCGCGGAACCGCCGGATCCGTAGCGCCCGCGACGATCCCACGCTACAAACGTCGATTCTCGCCGTTTGAAGCGAGGAAACGTCGGTATCCTTGCGTTCGCGGCGTTTCTACCATTCAAACGTCGAATCTCGACGTGCGAAGCGCGGAACCGGATCCGAGCGCCGCGACGGTTCCACCGGCTCAAACGTCGATTCTCGCCTTTGAAGCGAGGAAACGTCGTATCCTTGCGTTCGCGGCGTTTCTACCATTCAAACGTCGAATCTCGACGTGCGAAGCGCGGAAC
>NW_012020582.1:0-451 GCF_000956235.1 Wasmannia auropunctata
CCGCGAACGCAAGGATACGACGTTTCCGAGCTTCAAACGGCGAGAATCGACGTTTGAGCGGTGGGAACGTCCGCGGGCGCTCGGATCCGGCGGTTCGGCGCTTACGCACGTCGAGATTCGACGTTTGAATAGGTAGTAAACGCCGCGAACGCAAGGATACGACGTTTCCGAGCTTCAAACGGCGAGAATCGACGTTTGAGCGGTGGGAACGTCGCGGGCGGCTCGGATCCGGCGGTTCGGCGCTTCGCACGTCGAGATTCGACGTTTGAATGGTAGAAACGCCGCGAACGCAAGGATACGACGTTTCCGAGCTTCAAACGGCAGAATCGACGTTTGAGCGGTGGGAACGTCGACGGGCGACTCGGATCCGGTCGGTTCGGCGCTTACGGCACGTCGAGATTCGACGTTTGAATGGTAGAAACGCCGGCGAACGGCAAGGATACGACGTTTA
>NW_012020583.1:0-474 GCF_000956235.1 Wasmannia auropunctata
TATTTTCGGCGCCGGAGGTAATCGCGGCGAAAGCAACACGCCGCGCGAAAGCAACACGCCGCGCGGGACTTAGAAAATTTTCGGCTCGGTCGGGTCCGGAGGTAAACCTGGCCGATCGACGCTTCCCCGCTAGCCCCCTTATTACGTCGATTCGCGCGCCCGCACGTTTATTCGGCCACCCTACCACCCCCGTGCACCCCCGTCGTCCGTTCGCCCCGATAGCGAAGATTTCGCGCCGAGTAATCGGCGCGAAAGCAACACGCCGCGCGAAAGCAACACGCCGCGCGGGACTTAGAAAATTTTCGGCTCGGTCGGGTCCGGAGGTAAACCTGGCCGATCGACGCTTCCCCGCTAGCCCCCTTAATATTACGCCGATTCGCGTGCCCGCACGTTTATTCGGCCACCCTACCACCCCCGTGCACCCCCGTCGTCCGTTCGCCCCGATAACTGAGTCGACAAGGCACACAGGGGATA
>NW_012020584.1:0-401 GCF_000956235.1 Wasmannia auropunctata
TCGCCTCGATAGCGGAGAATTTTTGGCGCCGGAGGTAAACGCGGCGAAAGCAACACGCCGCGCGAAAGCAACACGCCGCGCGAGACTTAGAAATTTTCGGGCGGGTCCGGAGGTAAACCTGGCCGATCGACGCTTCGCACTCCCCGCTGGCGCTCTTAATATTACGTCGATTCGCGTGCCCGCACGTCAGTTCGGCCACCCGAGTGCCCCGTGCACCCCGTCGACCGTTCGCCTCGATAGCGGAAAATTTTTGGCGCCGGAGGTAAACGCGGCGAAATCAAACGCCGCGCGAAAGCAACACGCCGCGCGGGAATTAGAAAATTTTCGGGTCGAGTCCGGAGGTATACCTGGCCGATCGACGCTTCGCTTCCCCGCTAGCGCCCTTAATATTACGTCGATTA
>NW_012020585.1:0-331 GCF_000956235.1 Wasmannia auropunctata
TCCCGCGCGGCGTGTTGCTTTCGCGCGCGTAGTTAGTCTTTCGCCGCGATTACCTCCGGTCGCCGAAAATTCTTCGCTATCGGGGCGAACGGACGACGGGGTGCACGGGGGTGGTAGGGTGGCCGAATAAACGTGCGGGCACGCGAATCGGCGTAATATTAAGGGGGTTAGCGGGGAATCGTCGATCGGCCAGATTTACCTCCGGACCCGACCGAGCCGAAAATTTTCTAAGTCCCGCGCGGCGTGTTGCTTTCGCGCAGCGTGTTGCTTTCGCCGCGATTACCTCCGGCGCCGAAAATTCTTCGCTATCGGGGCGAACGGACGACGGGGA
>NW_012020586.1:0-345 GCF_000956235.1 Wasmannia auropunctata
CAAACGTCGATTCTCGCCGTTTGAAGCTCGGAAACGTCGTATCCTTGCGTTCGCGGCGTTTCCACCATTCAAACGTCGAATCTCGACGTGCGAAGCGCGGAACCGCCGGATCCGAGCGCCCGCGACGTTCCCACCGCTCAAACGTCGATTCTCGCCGTTTGAAGCTCGGAAACCGACGTACCTAACTTCGTATACGTCAGTACATTATACGAAGTTATAACGATATTCTCGCCGTTTGAAGCGAGGAAACGTCGTATCCTTGCGTTCGCGGCGTTTCCACCATTCAAACGTCGAATCTCGACGTGCGAAGCGCGGAACCGCCGGATCCGAGCGCCCGCGACGTTC
>NW_012020587.1:0-306 GCF_000956235.1 Wasmannia auropunctata
AATCGACGTATTGAGCGGGTGGGAACGTCGCGGGCGTTCGGATCCGGCGGTCCCGCGATTCGCACGTCGAGATTCGACGTTTGAATGGTATAAACGCCGCGAACGCAAGGATACGACGTTTCCGAGATTCAAACGGCGAGAATCGACGTTTGAGCGGTGGGAACGTCGCGGGCGCTCGGATCCGGCGGTTCCGCGCTTCGCACGTCGAGATTCGACGTTTGAATGGTAGAAACGCCGCGAACGCAAGGATACGACGTTTCCGAGCTTCAAACGGCGAGAATCGACGATTGAGCGGTGGGAACGTCG
>NW_012020588.1:0-309 GCF_000956235.1 Wasmannia auropunctata
TACAAGCTTTAAATGAGTGTAACTTCGTCAAAAATGATCGTATCGAGATGTTCAAAAAGCATTTTACAGCTTGAAATCTCTACTTTTCAGATCAACACTTTAGAAAAGAATCCTATTTATTTTTTATAGAATTACATAAGTCCAAATGAAAATGCGTCAAATCTCCAAAAATGTGTACTAAATTTAAAGGTTTCATGGCATAAACTAAAATCGTCACAACAAATTCGCAGTTTACGTTGTCTTTCAAAGAGAGAATCTTTACCTTTCAATTTTGCTTTTTTAGTTTGAGACGTTGATCGTATAACTTCG
>NW_012020589.1:0-380 GCF_000956235.1 Wasmannia auropunctata
CGTTTCCACCATTCAAACGTCGAATCTCGACGTGCGAAGCGCGGAACCGCCGGATCCGAGCGCCCGCGACGTTCCCACCGCTCAAACGTCGATTCTCGCCGTTTGAAGCTCGGAAACGTCGTATCCTTGCGTTCGCGGCGTTTCCACCATTCAAACGTCGAATCTCGACGTGCGAAGCGCGGAACCGCCGGATCCGAGCGCCCGCGACGTTCCCACCGCTCAATACGTCGATTCTCGCCGTTTGAAGCTCGGAAACGTCGTATCCTTGCGTTCGCGGCGTTTCCACCATTCAAACGTCGAATCTCGACGTGCGAAGCGCGGAACCGCCGGATCCGAGCGCCCGCTCCGTTCCCACCGCTCAAACGTCGATTCTCGCCGTT
>NW_012020590.1:0-336 GCF_000956235.1 Wasmannia auropunctata
TTGTCTAGTTTAAAATTATAGAATACATATGCCAAAAATAAAAGATCACCTTACTCTATTATCCAAAAAATAGGCAAAATTCAAGAGAGTGTAACTTCATCAAAAATGATCGTATCGAGATGATCAAAAAGCATTTTACAGCTTGAAATCTCTACTTTCCAAATCAATACTTAAGAAAACGATTCTACTGATCTTTCATGGAATTACACGGATAGAAAAGGAGACCCGACGAATCTCAAAATTTTTTACAAACTTTGACAAGTTTCATGGCGCGAATAAAAAATCGCATGCAAATGCAGTTTATTGTTTTCGAAAGAGTGAATTTTTACCTTTAAT
>NW_012020591.1:0-340 GCF_000956235.1 Wasmannia auropunctata
TATCCCCTGTGTGCCTTGTCGACTCAGTTGTATGCTATACGAAGTTATTACGTGAGCGAACNGGAAAGAGCCCAGCGCCGAATCCCGCGGTTCCGCCGCAGGGAAATGTGGTGTTTGGAGGGTCCGTTTATCCCGAGGTGTCGCGTCGCGTCCAAGTCCATCTTGAATGGGGCCACTTACCCGCAGAGGGTGCCAGGCCCGTAGCGACCGGTGCGCGTCTCGGGAGGATCTCTCCTTAGAGTCGGGTTGCTTGAGAGTGCAGCTCTAAGTGGGTGGTAAACTCCATCTAAGGCTAAATACGACCACGAGACCGATAGCGAACAAGTACCGTGAGGGAAAA
>NW_012020592.1:0-450 GCF_000956235.1 Wasmannia auropunctata
TAAAGCAACACGCCGCGCGAAAGCAACACGCCGCGCGGGACTTAGAAAAATTTCGGCTCGGTCGGATCCGGAGGTAAACCTGGCCGATCTACGCTTCCCCGCTAAAGCCCTTAATGTTACGTCGATTCGCGTGCCCGCACGTTTATCGCACCTAGTGACCCCGTGCACCCCGTCGGGTCCGTTCGGCCTCGATAGCGGAGAATTTTCGGCGCCGGAGGTAATCGCGGCGAAAGCAACACGCCGCGCGAAAGCAACACGCCGCGCGGGACTTAGAAAAATTTCGGCTCGGTCGGATCCGGAGGTAAACCTGGCCGATCTACGCTTCCCCGCTAAAAGCCCTTAATGTTACGTCGATTCGCGTGCCCGCACGTTTATTCGGGCCAACCCTAGTGCCCCCGTGCACCCCCGTGTCCGGTTCGCCTCGATAGCGGAGAATTTTTCGGCGCCGGA
>NW_012020594.1:0-303 GCF_000956235.1 Wasmannia auropunctata
GTTATACGATCCACCGCTCAAAACGTCGATTCTCGCCGTTTGAAGCTCGGAAACGTCGTATCCTTGCGTTCGCGGCGTTTACTACCATTCAAACGTCGAATCTCGACGTGCGAAGCGCCGAACCGCCGGATCCGAGCGTCCGCGACGTTCCCACCGCTCAAACGTCGATTCTCGCCGTTTGAAGTCTCGGAAAACGTCGTTAATCCTTGCGTTCGCGGGCGTTTTCCACCATTCAAAACGTCGAATCTCGACGTGCGAAGCGCGGAACCGCCGGATCCGAGCGCCCGCGACGTTCCCACCGCT
>NW_012020595.1:0-406 GCF_000956235.1 Wasmannia auropunctata
CGCCGGAGGTAATCGCGGCGAAAGCAACACGCCGCGCGAAAGCAACACGCCGCGCGGGACTTAGAAAATTTTCGGCTCGGTCGGGTCCGGAGGTAAACCTGGCCGATCGACGCTTCCCCGCTAGCCCCCTTAATATTACGCCGATTCGCGTGCCCGCTACGTTTAGTCGCCACCCTACCACCCCGTGCACCCCGTCGTCCGTCGCCCGAGTAGCGAAGATTTCGCGCCGAGTATCGCGGCGAAAGCAACACGCCGCGCGAAAGCAACACGCCGCGCGGGACTTAGAAAATTTTCGGCTCGGTCGGGTCCGGAGGTAAACCTGGCCGATCGACGATTCCCCGCTAGCCCCCTTAATATTACGCCGATTCGCGTGCCCGCCCGTTTATTCGGCCACCCTACCACCCCA
>NW_012020596.1:0-306 GCF_000956235.1 Wasmannia auropunctata
TCCGTGAACGCAAGGATACGACGTTTCCGAGCTTCAAACAGCGAGAATCGACGTTTGAGCGGTGGGAACGTCGCGAGCGCTCGGATCCGGCGGTTCCGCGCTTCGCACGTCGAGATTCGACGTTTGAATGGTAGAAACGCCGCGAACGCAAGGATACGACGTTTCCAAGCTTCAAACGGCGAGAATCGACGTTTGAGCGGTGGGAACGCCGCGGGCGCTCGGATCCGGCGGTTCCGCTCTTCGCACGTCGAGATTCGACGTTTGAATGGTAGAAACGCCGCATCGTATAACTTCGTATAATGTATG
>NW_012020597.1:0-355 GCF_000956235.1 Wasmannia auropunctata
TGACTTAGAAAATTTTCGGGTCGGGTCCGGAGGTAAACCTGGCCGATCGACGCTTCCGCTTCCCGCTCGGCGCCCTTAATATTACGTCGATTTCCGTCGCCCGCACGTCTATTCGGCCACCCGAGTGCCCCGTGCTACCCCGCCGTCCGTTCGCCACGATAGCGGAAGAATTTTCGGCGCCGGAGGTAAACGCGGCGAAAGCGAACACGTCCGCGCGAAAGCAACACGCCGCGCGGGACTTAGAAAATTTTCGGGTCGGGTCCGGAGGTAAACCAGGCCGATCGACGCTTCCCCGCTAGCGCCCTTAATATTACGTCGATTCGCGTGCCCGCACGTCTATTCGGCCACGCGAGTA
>NW_012020598.1:0-432 GCF_000956235.1 Wasmannia auropunctata
CGACCGTTCGACCGTCGATAGCGGAAAGAAGTTTTCGGCGCCGGAGGTAAACGCGGCGAAAGCAACACGCCGCGCGAAAGCAACACGCCGCGCGAGACTTAGAAAATTTTCGGGTCGGGTCCGGAGGTAAACCTGGCCGATCGACGCTTCGCATCCCCGCTGGCGCCCTTAATATTACGTCGATTCGCGTGCCCGCACGTCTATTCGGCCACCCGAGTGCCCCCGTGCATCCCCGTCGACCGTTCGCCTCGATAGCGGAGAATTTTCGTCGTCGGAGGTAAACGCGGCGAAAGCAACACGCCGCGCGAAAGCAACACGCCGCGCGTGACTTAGAAAATTTTTGGCTCTGTCGGGTCCGGAGGTAAACCTGTCCGATCGACGCTTCGCTTCCCCGCTGGCGCCCTTAATATTACGTCGATTTCCGTGCCCGCA
>NW_012020599.1:0-739 GCF_000956235.1 Wasmannia auropunctata
ATGTATGCTATACGAAGTTATACGTTTTGAGCGGTGGGAACGTCGCGGGCGCTCGGATCCGGCGGTTCCGCGCTTCGCACGTCGAGATTCGACGTTTGAATGGTGGAAACGCCGCGAACGCAAGGATACGACGTTTCCGAGCTTCAAACGGCGAGAATCGACGTTTGAGCAATGGGAACGTCGCGGGCGCTCGGATCCGGCGGTTCCGCGCTTCGCACGTCGAGATTCGACGTTTGAATGGTGGAAACGCCGCGAACGCAAGGATACAACGTTTCCGAGCTTCAAACGGCGAGAATCGACGTTTGAGCGGTGGGAACGTCGCGGGCGCTCGGATCCGGCGGTTCCGCGCTTCGCACGTCGAGATTCGACGTTTGAATGGTGGAAACGCCGCGAACGCAAGGATACGACGTTTCCGAGCTTCAAACGGCGAGAATCGACGTTTGAGCGGTGGGAACGTCGCGGGCGCTCGGATCCGGCGGTTCCGCGCTTCGCACGTCGAGATTCGACGTTTGGAATGGTGAAACGCCGCGAACGCAAGGATACGACGTTTCCGAGCTTCAAACGGCGAGAATCGACGTTTGAGCGGTGGGAACGTCGCGGGCGCTCGGATCCGGCGGTTCCGCGCTTCGCACGTCGAGATTCGACGTTGGAATGGTGAAACGCCGCGAACGCAAGGATACGACGTTTCCGAGCTTCAAACGGCAGAATCGACGTTTGAGCGGTGGGAACGTCGCGGGCG
>NW_012020600.1:0-470 GCF_000956235.1 Wasmannia auropunctata
AAGCGCGGAACCGCCGGATCCGAGCGCCCGCGACGTTCCCACCGCTCAAACGTCGATTCTCGCCGTTTGAAGCTCGGAAACGTCGTAGTCCTTGCGTTCGGCGGCGTTTTCACCATTCAAACGTCGAATCTCGACGTGCGAAGCGCGGAACCGCCGGATCCGAGCGCCCGCGACGTTCCCACCGCTCAAACGTCGATTCTCGCCGTTTGAAGCTCGGAAACGTCGTAAGTCCTTAGCGTTCGGACGGCGGTTTCCACCATTCAAACGTCGAATCTCGACGTGCGAAGCGCGGAACCGCCGGATCCGAGCGCCCGCGACGTTCCCACCGCTCAAACGTCGATTCTCGCCGTTTGAAGCTCGGGAAACGACGGTATCCTTGCGTTCGCGGCGTTTCTACCATTCAAACGTCGAATCTCGACGTGCGAAGCGCCGAACCGCCGGATCCGAGCGCCCGCGACGTTCCCACCGCT
>NW_012020601.1:0-401 GCF_000956235.1 Wasmannia auropunctata
GTTCCCACCGCTCAAACGTCGGATTCTCGCCTTGAAGCTCGGAAACGTCGTATCCTTGCGTTCGCGGCGTTTCCACCATTCAAACGTCGAATCTCGACGTGCGAAGCCGCGGAACCGCCGGACTTCCGAGCGCCCGACGACGTTCCCCACCGCTCAAACGTCGATTCTCGCCGTTTGAAGCTCGGAAACGTCGTATCCTTGCGTTCGCGGCGTTTCCACCATTCAAACGTCGAATCTCGACGTGCCGAAGCGCGGAACCGCCGGATCCGAGCGCCCGCGACGTTCCCACCGCTCAAACGTCGATTCTCGCCGTTTGAAGCTCGGAAACGTCGTATCCTTGCGTTCGCGGCGTTTCCACCATTCAAACGTCGAATCTCGACGTGCGAAGCGCGGAACCGCCG
>NW_012020602.1:0-484 GCF_000956235.1 Wasmannia auropunctata
TACGTCGAGATTCGACGGTTGAATGGTAGAAACGCCGCGAACGCAACGGATACGACGTTTCCGAGCTTCAAACGGCGAGAATCGACGTTTGAGCGGTGGGAACGTCGCGGGCGCTCGGATCCGGCGGTTCCGCGCTTCGCACGTCGAGACTTCGACGTTTGAATTGGTGGAAACGCCGCGAACGCAAGGATACGACGTTTCCGAGCTTCAAACGGCAAGAACCGACGTTTGAGCGGTGGGAACGTCGCGGGCGCTCGGATCCGGCGGTTCCGCGCTTCGCACGTCGAGATTCGACGTTTGAATGGTAGAAACGCCGCGAACGCAAGGATACGACGTTTCCGAGACTTCAAACGGCGTGGAAATCGGACGTTGAGCGGTGGGAACGTCGCGGGCGCTCGGATCCGGCGGTTCCGCGCTTCGCACGTCGAGATTCGACGTTTGAATCGGTGAAACGCCGCGAACGCAAGGATACGACGTTCCGAGC
>NW_012020603.1:0-365 GCF_000956235.1 Wasmannia auropunctata
TCGCGTGCCCGCACGTCTATTCGGCCACCCGAGTGCCCCCGTGCAACCCCGTCGTCCGTTCGCCTCGATAGCGGAAAATTTCGGCGCCGGAGGTAAACGCGGCGAAAGCAACACTCCGCGCGAAAGCAACACGCCGCGCGGGACTTAGAAAATTTTCGGGTCGGGTCCGGATGTAAACCTGGCCGATCGACGCTTCGCTTCCCCGCTGGCGCCCTCAATATTACGTCGATTCGCGTGCCCGCACGTCTGTTCGGCCACTCAAGTGCCCCCGTGCACCCCCGTCGACCGTTCGCCTCGATAGCGGAGAATTTTCGGCGCCGGAGGTAAACGCGGCGAAACTGAGTCGACAAGGCACACAGGGGATA
>NW_012020604.1:0-304 GCF_000956235.1 Wasmannia auropunctata
TTACTCGGTAGAGCAGTTACCACGCTGCGATCTGTTGAGACTCAGCCCTCGGCTTGGGGATTCGTCTTGTCGGTTAGACGAGACCCCACGCGCGCGCGCCAGCCCCGTCGGCGAAAGCAACACGCGGCGAGGGACTTAGCCGCGCGACAGCCCCGTGGGGCGAAAGCAACACGCGGCGAGGGACTTAGCCGCGCGACAGCCCCCGTGGGGCGAAAAGCAACACGCGGCGAGGGACTTAGCCGCGCGACAGCCCCGTGGGGCAAAAGCAACACGCGGCGAGGGACTTAGCCGCGCGACAGCCCCG
>NW_012020605.1:0-364 GCF_000956235.1 Wasmannia auropunctata
TTTCGACGTTTGAATGGTGGAAACGCCGCGAACGCAAGGATACGACGTTTCCTCGCTTCAAACGGCGAGAATCGACGTTTGAGCGGCGGGAACGTCGCGGGCGCTCGGATCCGGCGGTTTCGCGCTTCGCACGTCAAGATTCGACGTTTGAATGGTGGAAACGCCGACGACGCAAGGATACGACGTTTCCTCGTTCAAACGGCGAGAATCGACGTTTGAGCGGTTGGGAACGTCGCGGGACGCTCGGATCCGGCGGTTCCGCGCTTCGCGACGTCGAGATTCGACGTTTGATGGTGGAAACGCCGCGAACGCAAGGATACGACGTTTCTCGCTTTCAAACGGCGAGAATCGACGTTTGAGCGGT
>NW_012020606.1:0-489 GCF_000956235.1 Wasmannia auropunctata
TCCGAAAATTCTCCGCCATCGAGGCGAACGGACGACGGTGGCGCACGGGGGTACTTGAGTGGCCGAACAGACGTGCGGGCACGCGAATCGACGTAATATTAAGGGCGCTTGCGGGGAAGCGTCGATCGGCCAGGTTTACCTCCGGACCCGACCCGAAAATTTTCTAAGTCCCGCGCGGCGTGTTGCTTTCGCGCGGAGTTTTGCGTTCGCCGCGTTTACCTCCGGCGCCGAAAATTTTCCGCTATCGAGGCGAACGGACGACGGGGGTGAACGGGGGCACTCGGGTGGCCGAATAGACGTGCGGGCACGCGAATCGACGTAATATTAAGGGCGCCAGCGGGGATCGCGAAGCGTCGATCGGCCAGGTTACTCGGACCCGACCCGAAAATTTTCTAAGTCCCGCGCGGCGTGTTTCTTTCGCGCGGAGTGTTGCTTTCGCCGCGTTTACCTCCGGCGCCGAAAATTTTCCGCTATCGAGGCGAACGGACA
>NW_012020607.1:0-310 GCF_000956235.1 Wasmannia auropunctata
TGCGTGTTGCATTCGCGCGGCGTGTTGCTTTCGCCGCCTTTACCTCCGACGCCGAAAATTCTCCGCCATCGAGGCGAACGGACGACGGTGGCGCGACGGGGTACTTGAGTGGCCGAACAGACGTGCGGGCACGCGAATCGACGTAATATTAAGGGCGCTTGCGGGAAGCGTCGATCGGCCAGGTTTACCTCCGGACCCGACCCGAAAATTTTCAAGTCCCGCGCGGCGTGTTGCTTTCGAGCGGAGTTTTGCGTTCGCCGCGTTTACCTCCGGCGCCGAAAATTTTCCGCTATCGAGGCGAACGGACGAA
>NW_012020608.1:0-370 GCF_000956235.1 Wasmannia auropunctata
TATCCCCTGTGTGCCTTGTCGACTCAGTAAAAATTCTCCGCTATCGAGGCGAACGGACGACGGGGGTGCACGGGGGCACTCTGGTGGCCAAATAGACGTGCGGGCACGCGAATCGAAGTAATATTAAGGGCGCTTGCGGGGAAGCGTCGATCGGCCAGGTTTACCTCCGGACCCGACCCGAAAATTTTCTAAGTCCCGCGCGGCGTGTTGCTTTCGCGCGGCGTGTTGCTTTCGCCGCGTTTACCTCCGGCGCCGAAAATTCTCCGCTATCGTGGCGAACGGACGACGGGTGTGCACGGGGGCACTCGGGTGGCCGAATAGACGTGCGGGCACGGAAATCGACGTAATATTAAGGGCGCCAGCAGAGAAG
>NW_012020609.1:0-304 GCF_000956235.1 Wasmannia auropunctata
GAACGCAAGGATACGACGTTTCCTCGCTTCAAACGGCGAGAATCGACGTTTGAGCGGTGGGAACGTCGCGGGCGCTCGGAATCCGGCGGTTCCGCGCTTCGCACGTCGAGATTCGACGTTTGAATGGTGGAAACGCCGCGAACGCAAGGATACGACGTTTCCTCGCTTCAAAACGGCGAGAAATCGACGTTTGAGACGGTGGAACGTCGCGGGACGCTCGGGATCGTGCGGTTCCGCGCTTCGCACGTCGAGATTCGACGTTTGAATGGTGGAAACGACGCGAACGACAAGGATACGACGTTTA
>NW_012020610.1:0-347 GCF_000956235.1 Wasmannia auropunctata
TATACGAAGTTATTACGTCGACGTTTGAGCGGTGGGAACGTCGCGGGCGCTCGGATCCGGCGGTTCCGCGCTTCGCACGTCGGAGATTCGACGTTTGAATGGTGGAAACGCCGCGAACGCAAGGATACGACGTTTCCGAGCTTCAAACGGCGAGAATCGACGTTTGAGCGGTGGGAACGTCGCGGGCGCTCGGATCCGGCGGTTCGGCGACGTTCGCACGTCGGGAGAAGTTCGACGTTTGAATGGTAGAAACGCCGCGAACGCAAGGATACGACGTTTCCGAGCTTCAAACGGCGAGAATCGACGTTTGAGCGGTGGGAACGTCGCGGGCGCTCGACTGAGTCGAC
>NW_012020611.1:0-319 GCF_000956235.1 Wasmannia auropunctata
CGTCGCGGGCGCTCGGATCCGGCGGTTCCGCGCTTCGCACGTCGAGATTCGACGTTTGAATGGATCGTATAACTTCGTATAACTGTATGCTATACGAAGTTATACGTATCGACGTTTGAGCGGTGGGAACGTCGCGGGCGCTCGGATCCGGCGGTTCCGCGCTTCGCACGTCGAGATTCGACGTTTGAATGGTGGAAACGCCGCGAACGCAAGGATACGACGTTTCCGAGCTTCAAACGGCGAGAATCGACGTTTGAGCGGTGGGAACGTCGCGGGCGCTCGGATCCGGCGGTTCCGCGCTTCGCACGTCGAGATTCGA
>NW_012020612.1:0-319 GCF_000956235.1 Wasmannia auropunctata
TATCCCCTGTGTGCCTTGTCGACTCAGTTCTATTCGGCCACCCGAGTGCCCCCGTGCACCCCCGTCGTCCGTTCGCCTCGATAGCGGAGAATTTTCGGCGCCGGAGGTAAACGCGGCGAAAGCAACACGCCGCGCGAAAGCAACACGCCGCGCGGAACCTAGAAAATATTCGGGTCGGTTCCGGAGGTAAACCTGGCCGATCATCGCTTCGATTCCCCGCTGGCGCCCTTAATATTACGTCGTATCGCGTGACCGCACGTCTATTCGGCCACCCGAGTGTTCCCGTGCACCCCGTCGTCCGTTCGCCTCGATAGCGGAA
>NW_012020613.1:0-390 GCF_000956235.1 Wasmannia auropunctata
AAAATTTTTTGGCTCTGTGGGGTCCGGAGGTAAACCTGGCCGATCGACGCTTCCCCGATAGCGTCCTTAATATTACGTCGATTCGCTTGCCCGCACGTCTATTTGGCCACCCGAGTGCCCCCCGTGCACCCCCGTCGTCCGTACGCCTCGATAGCGGAGAATTTTGGCGCCGGAGGTAAACGCGGCGAAAGCAACACGCCGCGCGAAAGCAACACGCCGCGCGTGACTTAGAAAATTTTCGGGTCGGGTCCGGAGGTAAACCTGGCCGATCGACGCTTCGCATCCCCGCTGGAGCCCTTAATATTACGTCGATTCGCGTGCCCGCACGTCTATTCGGCTACCCGAGTGCCCCCGTGCACCCCCGTCGTCCGTACGCCTCGATAGCGGAGA
>NW_012020614.1:0-458 GCF_000956235.1 Wasmannia auropunctata
TTTCCGAGCTTCAAACGGCGAGAATCGACGTTTGAGCGGTGGGAACGTCGCGGGCGCTCGGATCCGGCGGTTCGGCGCTTCGCACGTCGAGATTCGACGTTTGAGTGGTAGAAACGCCGCGAACGCAAGGATACGACGTTTCCGAGCTTCAAACGGCGAGAATCGACGTTTGAGCGGTGGGAACGTCGCGGGCGCTCGGATCCGGCGGTTCGGCGCTTCGCACGTCGAGATTCGACGTTTGAATGGTAGAAACGCCGCGAACGCAAGGATACCACGTTTCCGAGCTTCAAACGGCGAGAATCGACGTTTGAGCGGTTGGAACGTCGCGGGCGCTCGGATCCGGCGGTTCCGCGCTTCGCACGTCGAGATTCGACGTTTGAATGGTAGAAACGCCGCGAAACGCAAGGATACGGACGTTTCCGAGCTTCAAACGGCGAGAATCGACGTTTGAGCGGTGG
>NW_012020615.1:0-511 GCF_000956235.1 Wasmannia auropunctata
TATCCCCTGTGTGCCTTGTCGACTCAGTCGAGGCGAACGGTCGACGGGGGTGCACGGGGGCACTCGGGTGTCCGAATAGACGTGCGGTCACGCGATTCGACGTAATATTAAGGGCGCCAGCGGGGAAGCGAAGCGATGATCGGCCAGGTTTACCTCCGGACCCGACCCGAAAATTTTCAAAGTCCCGCGCGGCGTGTTGCTTTCGCGCGGCGTGTTGCTTTCGCCGCGTTTACCTCCGGCGCCGAAAATTCTCCGCTATCGAGGCGAACGGACGACGGGGGTGCACGGGAACACTCGGGTGGCCGAATAGACGTGCGGTCACGCGATACGACGTAATATTAAGGGCGCCAGCGGGGAAGCGAAGCGATGATCGGCCAGGTTTACCTCCGGAACCGACCCGAAAATTTTCTAGGTTCCGCGCGGCGTGTTGCTTTCGCGCGGCGTGGTGCTTTCGCCGCGTTTACCTCCGGCGCCGAAAATTCTCCGCTATCGAGGCGAACGGACGACGGGG
>NW_012020616.1:0-375 GCF_000956235.1 Wasmannia auropunctata
CTCAGTCGCTCCGCGGCTAAGTCCCGCGCCGCGTGTTGCTTTCGCCGACGGGGCCGACAGGCGCTCAGCGGCCAAGTGCCTCGCCTGACACGTCGGGCTAGCGCTCGGTCAGGTTAGCGCTCGGTCAGGTTAGCGCTCGGTCAGGTTAGCGCTCGTTCGGTCTCGCGCTCGGTGGTCAGGTTAGCGCTCGGTTAGGCTAGCGCGTACGTCGGGCCTACCGCCGGCGGGTCTGTCGCGCGCTCCGCGGCTAACGTCCCGCCGCCGCGTGTTCGCTTTCGCCGACGGGCCGACAGGCGCTCAACGGCCAAGTGCCTCGCCTGACACGTCGGGCTAGCGCTCGGTCAGGTTAGCGCTCGGTCAGGTTAGCGCTCGTTC
>NW_012020617.1:0-407 GCF_000956235.1 Wasmannia auropunctata
TTGTCGACTCAGTCGGCCAGGTTTACCTCCGGACCCGACCGAGCCGAAAATTTTCAAGTCCCGCGCGGCGTGTTGCTTTTCGCGCGGCGTGTTGCTTTCGCCGCGATTACCTCCGGCGCCGAAAATTCTTCGCTATCGGGGCGAACGGACGACGGGGGTGCACGGGGGTGGTAGGGTGGCCGAATAAACGTGCGGGCGCGCGAATCGACGTAACATTAAGGGCGCTAGCGGGGAAGCGTCGAACGGCCAGGTTTACCTCCGGACCCGACCGAGCCGAAAATTTTACTAAGTCCCGCGCGGCGTGTTGCTTTCGCGCGGCGTGTTGCTTTCGCCGCGATTACCTCCGGCGCCGAAAATTCTTCGCTATCGGGGCGAACGGACGACGGGGTGCACGGGGTGTAGGGTGG
>NW_012020618.1:0-446 GCF_000956235.1 Wasmannia auropunctata
TGGGAACATCGCGGGCGCTCGGATCCGGCGGTTCCGCGCCTCGCACGTCGAGATTCGACGTTTGAATGGTGGAAACGCCGCGAACACAAGGATACGACGTTTCTTCGCTTCAAACGGCGAGAATCGACGTTTGAGCGGTGGGAACGTCGACGGGCGCTCGGATCCGGCGGTTCCGCGTCTTCGACTACGTCGAGATTCGACGGTTGAATGGTGGAAACGCCGCGAACGCAAGGATACGACGTTTCCTCGCTTCAAACGGCGAGAATCGACGTTTGAGCGGTGGGAACGTCGCGGGCGCTCGGATCCGGCGGTTCCGCGCTTCGCACGTCGAGATTCGACGTTTGAATGGTGGAAACGCCGCGAACGCAAGGATACGACGTTTCCTCGCTTCAAACGGCGAGAATCGACGTTTGAGCGGTTGGAACGTCGCGGGCGCTCGGATCCGG
>NW_012020619.1:0-395 GCF_000956235.1 Wasmannia auropunctata
GCTCGGATCCGGCGGTTCCGCGCTTCGCACGTCGAGATTCGACGTTTGAATGGTGGAAACGCCGCGAACGCAAGGATACGACGTTTCCGAGCTTCAAACGGCGAGAATCGACGTTTGAGCGGTGGGAACATCGCGGGCGCTCGGATCCGGCGGTTCCGCGCCTCGCACGTCGAGATTCGACGTTTGAATGGTGGAAACGCCGCGAACACAAGGATACGACGTTTCTTCGCTTCAAACGGCGAGAATCGACGTTTGAGCGGTGGGAACGTCGCGGGCGCTCGGATCCGGCGGTTCCGCGCTTCGCACGTCGAGATTCGACGGTTGAAGTGGTGGAAACGCCGCAAACGCAAGGATACGACGTTTCCTCGCTTCAAACGGCGAGAATCGACGTTTGA
>NW_012020620.1:0-320 GCF_000956235.1 Wasmannia auropunctata
AAGGATACGACGTTTCCGAGCTTCAAACAGCGAGAATCGACGTTTGAGCGGTGGGAACGTCGCGGGCGCTCGGATCCGGCGGTTCCGCGCTTCGCACGTCGAGATTTGACGTTTGAATGGTAGAAACGCCGCGAACGCAAGGTTACGACGTTTCCGAACTTCAACGGCGAGAATCGACGTTTGAGTGGTGGGAACGTCGCGGGCGCTCGGATCCGGCGGTTCCGCGCTTCGCACGTCGAGATTCGACGTTTGAATGGTAGAAACGCCGCGAACGCAAGGATACGACGTTTCCGAGCTTCAAACGGCGAGAATCGACGTTT
>NW_012020621.1:0-337 GCF_000956235.1 Wasmannia auropunctata
TCGAACGCAAGGATACGACGTTTCCGACGCTTCCAAACGGCGAGAATTCGACGTTTGAGCGGTGGGAACGTCGCGGGCGCTCGGATCCGGCGGTTCCGCGCTTCGCACGTCGAGATTCGACGTTTGAATGGTAGAAACGCCGCGAACGCAAGGATACGACGTTTCCGTACGCTTCAAACGGCGAGAATCGACGTTTGAGCGGTGGGAACGTCGCGGGCGCTCGGATCCGGCGGTTCCGCGCTTCGCACGTCGAGATTCGACGTTTGAATGGTAGAAACGCCGCGAACGCAAGGTTACGACGTTTCCGAACTTCAAACGGCGAGAATCGACGTTTGAA
>NW_012020622.1:0-322 GCF_000956235.1 Wasmannia auropunctata
CTCAAACGTCGATTCTCGCCGTTTGAAGCGAGGAAACGTCGTATCCTTGCGTTCGCGGCGTTTCCACTATTCAAACGTCGAATCTCAACGTGCGAATCGCGGAACCGCCGAAGTCCGAGCGCCCGCGACGTTCCCACCGCTCAAACGTCGATTCTCGCCGTTTGAAGCTCGGAAACGTCGTATCCTTGCGTCGCGGCGTTTCCACCATTCAAACGTCGAATCTCGACGTGCAAGCGCGGAACCGCCGGATCGAGCGCCGACGGACGTCCACCGCGGTCAAACGGTCGATTCTCGCCGTTTGAAGCTCGGAAACGTCGTATCC
>NW_012020623.1:0-310 GCF_000956235.1 Wasmannia auropunctata
CGAATCTCGACGTGCGAAGCGCGGAACCGCCGGATCCGAGCGCCCGCGACGTTCCCACCGCTCAAACGTCGATTCTCGCCGTTTGAAGCGAGGAAGCGTCGTATCCCTTGCGTTCGCGGTGTTTCCACCATTCAAACGTCGAATCTCGACGTGCGAAGCGCGGAACCGCCGGATCCGAGCGCCCGCGACGTTCCCACCGCTCAAACGTCGATTCTCGCCGTTTGAAGCGAGGAAACGTCGTATCCTTGCGTTCGCGGCGTTTCCACCATTCAAACGTCGAATCTCGACGTGCGAATCGCGGAACCGCCGA
>NW_012020624.1:0-335 GCF_000956235.1 Wasmannia auropunctata
CAACCTGCGTTATTCTTTGACAGATGTACCGCCCCAGTCAAACTCCCCGCCTGGCAGTGTCCTCGAATCGGATCACGCGGGAGTACAAACGGCGATCGGCCGAGGCCTCACGCCACTCTGACACGCTTGGCTACGTAGAACTCCGTGACCGCCGGGGCACGAAGCCCTCGGGGCACGCGCTCCGCCCAACCGAGTAAGTAAGGAAACGATGAAAGTAGTGGTATTTCACCGGCGATGTTGCCATCTCCCACTTATGCTACACCTCTCATGTCTCCTTACAGTGCCAGACTAGAGTCAAGCTCAACAGACTGAGTCGACAAGGCACACAGGGGATA
>NW_012020625.1:0-417 GCF_000956235.1 Wasmannia auropunctata
TTTGAAGCTCGGAAACGTCGTATCCTTGCGTTCGCGGCGTTTCCACCATTCAAACGTCGAATCTCGACGTTCGAAGCGCGGAACCGCCGGATCCGAGCGCCCGCGACGTTCCCACCGCTCAAACGTCGATTCTCGCCGTTTGAAGCTTGGAAACGTCGCATCCTTGCGTTCGCGGCGTTTCTATCATTCAAACATCGAATCTCGACGTGCGAAGCGCGGAACCGCCGGATCCGAGCGCCCGCGACGTTCCCACTGCTCAAAAGTCGATTCTCGCCGTTTGAAGCTCGGAAACGTCGTATCCTTGCGTTCGCGGCGTTTCTACCATTCAAACGACGAATCTCGACGTGCGAAGCGCGGAACCGCCGGATCCGAGCGCCCGCGACGTTCCCACCGCTCAAACGTCGATTCTCGCCGTTT
>NW_012020626.1:0-361 GCF_000956235.1 Wasmannia auropunctata
TGTGTTGCTTTCGCGCGGCGTTTGCTTTCGCCGCGTTTACCTCCGGCGCCAAAAAATTTTCCGCTATCGAGGCGAACGGTCGACGGGGTGCACGGGGCACGTCGGTGGCCGAATAGACGTGTGGGCACGGAAATCGACGTAATATTAAGGCGCCAGCGGGGAAGCGAAGGCGTCGATCGGCCAGGTTTACCTCCGGACCCCACAGAGCCAAAAATTTTCTAAGTCACGCGCGGCGTGTTGCTTTCGCGCGGCGTGTTCTTTCGCCGCGTTTACCTCCGGCGCCAAAAATTCTCCGCTATCGAGGCGAACGGACGACGGGGGTGCACGGGGCGACTCGGGTGGCCAAAGTAGACGTGCGGGC
>NW_012020627.1:0-455 GCF_000956235.1 Wasmannia auropunctata
TTGCGGTGCGCTCGGCTAGCCGAGCGGTACGATGCGGTCGTGCGTACACGTTACTCGTGTCTCGTACGCCCCGTACGGCTTCTCGAACGTATATGAAACACGGACCGTGATCGTTGCGATGCACGTCGGTCGTTCTTCTCGCTATTGAAGCGGAGAAGTCGTCGACTCTCGCACGGAGGGTGATTTACATCGTTAGACGTCTTCGGCGACGAAACGTCCGGTGTTCGCTCGCCGCGGCGGTACATCGCTTCCAGCGGCTAAGTCCCGCGCGCCTCGGTCTATCGACGACCGCGACCATAAGCGGCCGTGCATAAGACCGTGAGTCGCCCGTACCGTCCCTTGTTCCGGTCGGTTCGGGTTACTTATAAGAGGTGTCGAGTGCGCTCGGCTAGCCGAGCGGTACGATGCGGTCGTGCGTACACGTTACTCGTGTCTCGTACGTAATAACTTCGTAT
>NW_012020628.1:0-323 GCF_000956235.1 Wasmannia auropunctata
TCACTAGGGTGGCCGAATAAACGTGCGGGCACGCGAATCGACGTAACATTAAGGGCTTTAGCGGGGAAGCGTAGATCGGCCAGGTTACCTCCGGATACCGTACCGAGACCGAAATTTTTCTAAGTCCCGCGACGGACGTGTTGCTTTCGCGCGGCGTAGGTTGCTTTCGCCGGCGAGTTACCTCCGGCGCCGAAAATTCTCCGCTATCGAGGCGAACGGACGACGGGGGTGCACGGGGGCACTAGTGTGGCCGAATAAACGTGCGGGCACGCGAATCGACGTAACATTAAGGGCTTTAGCGGGGAAGCGTAGATCGACCAGGA
>NW_012020629.1:0-368 GCF_000956235.1 Wasmannia auropunctata
TCGGTTCCGCGCTTTCGCACGTCGAGATTCGACGTTTTGAAATGGTAGAAAACGCCGCGAAACGCCAAGGACTTACGACGTTTTCCTCGCTTCAAACGGCGAGAATCGACGTTTGAGCGGTGGGAACGTCGCGGGCGCTTCGGATCCGGCGGTTCCGCTCTTCGCACGTCGAGATTCGACGTTTGAATGGTAGAAACGCCGCGAAAGCAAGGATACGACGTTTCCTCGCTTCAAACGGCGAGAATCGACGTTTGAGCGGTGGGAACGTCGCGGGCGCTCGGATCCAGCGGTTCCGCGCTTCGCACGTCGAGATTCGACGTTTGAATGGTAGAAACGCCGCGAACGTCAAAGGATACGACGTTTCCGAA
>NW_012020630.1:0-334 GCF_000956235.1 Wasmannia auropunctata
TTCGGCCACCCTACCACCCCCGTTGCACCCCCGTCGTCCGTTCGCCCCGATAGCGAAGAATTTTCGGCGCCGGAGGTAATCGCGGCGATAGCAACACGCCGCGCGAAAGCAACACGCCGCGCGGGACTTAGAAAATTTTCGGCTCGGTCGGGTCCGGAGGTAAACCTGGCCGATCGACGATTCCCCGCTAGCCCCCTTAATATTACGCCGATTCGCGTGCCCGCCCGTTTAATTCGGTCCACCCTTACCACCCCCGTGCACCCCCGTCGTCCGTTCGCCCCGATAGCGAAGAATTTTCGGCGCCGGAGGTAATCGCGGCGAAAGCAACACGCCG
>NW_012020631.1:0-357 GCF_000956235.1 Wasmannia auropunctata
CTATTCGGCCACCCGAGTGCCCCCGTGCACCCCCGTCGTCCGTTCGCCACGATAGCAGAGAATTTTCGGCGCCGGAGGTAAACGCGGCGAAAGCAACACTCCGCGCGAAAGCAACACGCCGCGCGGGACTTAGAAAATTTTCGGGTCGGGTCCGGATGTAAACCTGGCCGATCGACGCTTCGCTTCCCCGCTGGCGCACTCAATACTTACGTCGATTCGCGTGCACGCACGTCTGTTCGGCCACTTCAAGTCGCCCCGTGCCACCCCGTCGACCGTTCGCCTCGATAGCGGAGAATTTTCGGCGTTGGAGGTAAACGCGGCGAAAGCAACACGCCGCGCGAATGCAACACGCCGCGA
>NW_012020632.1:0-328 GCF_000956235.1 Wasmannia auropunctata
TATCCCCTGTGTGCCTTGTCGACTCAGTTTTCGGCGACGGAGGTAAACGCGGCGAAAGTAACACTCCGCGCGAAAGCAACACGCTGCGCGGGACTTAGAAAATTTTCGGGTCGGGTCCGGAGGTAAACCTGGCCGATCGACGCTTCGCTTCCCCGCTGGTGCCCTTAATATTACGTCGATTCGCGTGCCCGCACCTCTGTTCGGCCACTCAAGTGCCCACGTGCATCCCCGTCGACCGTTCGCCCCGATAGCGGAGAATTTTCGGCGCCGGAGGTAAACGCGGCGAAAGCAACACGCCGCGCGAAAGCAACACGACGCGCGGGACTTA
>NW_012020633.1:0-388 GCF_000956235.1 Wasmannia auropunctata
ACGCGAATCGACGTAATATTAAGGGCGCCAGCGGGGATGCGAAGCGTCGATCGGCCAGGTTTACCTCCGGACCAGACCCGAAAATTTTCTAAGTCCCGCGCGGCGTGTTGCTTTCGCGCGGCGTTTGCTTTCGTACGCGTTTACCTCCGGCGCCATAAATTTCCGCTATCCAAACGAATCGTCGACGGGGTGCACGGGGCACTCGGGTGGCCGAATAGACGTGCGGTCACGCGATTCGACGTAATATTAAGGCGCCGAGCGGGAAGCGAAGCGTCGATCGGCCAGGTTTACCTCCGGACCGACCCGAAAATTTTCTAAGTCCCGCGCGGCGTGTTGCTTTCGCGCGGCGTGTTGCTTTCGCCGCGACGTAATAACTTCGTATAGCATA
>NW_012020634.1:0-379 GCF_000956235.1 Wasmannia auropunctata
AAACGTCGATTCTCGCCGTTTGAAGCGAGGAAACGTCGTATCCTTGCGTTCGCGGCGTTTCCACCATTCAAACGTCGAATCTCGACGTGCGAATCGGCGGAACCGCCGGATCCGAGCGCCCGCGACGTTCCCATCGCTACAAACGTCGATTCTCGTCCGTTTAAAGCGAGGAAACGTCGTATCCTTGCGTTCGCGGCGTTTCCACCATTCAAACGTCGAATCTCGACGTGCGAAGCGGCGGAACCGCCGGATCCGAGCGCCGCGACGTTCCCACCGCTCAAACGTCGATTCTCGCCGTTTGAAGCTCGGAAACGTCGTATCCTTGCGTTCGCGGCGTTTCCACCATTCAAAACTGAGTCGACAAGGCACACAGGGGATA
>NW_012020635.1:0-553 GCF_000956235.1 Wasmannia auropunctata
CGTGACCGAACGAGCGCTAACCTGACCGAGCGCTAACCTGACCGAGCGCTAGCCCGACGTGTCAGGCGAGGCACTTGGCCGTTGAGCGCCTGTCGGCCCCGTCGGCGAAAGCAACACGCGGCGCGGGACTTAGCCGCGGAGCGCGACGACAGACCCGCGGCGGTAGGCCCGACGTACGCGCTAGCCTAACCGAGCGCTAACCTGACCACCGAGCGCGAGACCGAACGAGCGCTAACCTGACCGAGCGCTAACCTGACCGAGCGCTAACCTGACCGAGCGCTAGCCCGACGTGTCAGGCGAGGCACTTGGCCGCTGAGCGCCTGTCGGCCCCGTCGGCGAAAGCAACACGCGGCGCGGGACTTAGCCGCGGAGCGCGACGACCAGACCCGCCGGCGGTAGGACCGACGTACGCGCTAGCCTAACCGAGCGCTAACCTGACCGAGCGCGAGACCGAACGAGCGCTAACCTGACCGAGCGCTAACCTGACCGAGCGCTAACCTGACCGAACGCTAGCCCGACGTGTCAGGCGAGGCACTTGGCCGCTGAGCGCCTA
>NW_012020636.1:0-395 GCF_000956235.1 Wasmannia auropunctata
TGGTAGGACCGACGTACGCGCTAGCCTAACCGAGCGCTAACCTGACCGAGCGCGAGACCGAACGAGCGCTAACCTGACCGAGCGCTAACCTGACCGAGCGCTAACCTGACCGAGCGCTAGCCCGACGTGTCAGGCGAGGCACTTGGCCGCTGAGCGCTGTCGGCCCCGTCGGCGAAAGCAACACGCGGCGCGGACTTAGCCGCGGAGCGCGCGACAGACCGCGGCGTAGACCGACGTACGCGCTAGCCTAACCGAGCGCTAACCTGACCGAGCGCGAGACCGAACGAGCGCTAACCTGACCGAGCGCTAACCTGACCGAGCGCTAACCTGACCGAGCGCTAGCCCGACGTGTCAGGCGAGGCACTTGGCCGCTGAGCGCCTGTCGGCCCCGTCGG
>NW_012020637.1:0-362 GCF_000956235.1 Wasmannia auropunctata
TTGCGAAGCGCGGAACCGCCGGATCCGAGCGCCCGCGACGTTCCCACCGCTCAAACGTCGATTCTCGCCGTTTGAAGCTCGGAAACGTCGTATCCTTGCGTTCGCGGCGTTCCACATTCGAACGTCGAACTCTCGACGGTNCGAAGCGCGAACCGCCGGATCCGAGCGCCCGTCGACGTTCCACCGCTACAACGTCGATTCTCGCCGTTTGAAGCTCGGAAACGTCGTATCCTTGACGTTCGCGGGCGTTTCCAACCATTCAAACGTCGAATCGTCGACGTGCGAAGCGCGGAACCGCCGGATCCGAGCGCCGCGACGTTCCACCGCTCAAACGTCGATTCTCGCCGTTTGAACGTAATAAC
>NW_012020638.1:0-382 GCF_000956235.1 Wasmannia auropunctata
TGTATGCTATACGAAGTTATTACGTGAGCGCCCGCGACGTTCCCACCGCTCAAACGTCGATTCTCGCCGTTTGAAGCTCGGAAACGTCGTATCCTTGCGTTCGACGGCGTTCCACCAGTTCAAACGTCGAATCTCGACGTGCGAAGCGCGGAACCGCCGGATCCGAGCGCCCGCGACGTTCCCACCGCTCAAACGTCGATTCTCGCCGTTTGAAGCTCGGAAACGTCGTATCCTTGCGTTCGCGGCGTTCCACATTCGAAACGTCGAATCTCGACGTGCGAAGTCGCGGAACGCCGGATCCGAGCGCCCGCGACGTTCCCACCGCTCAAACGTCGATTCTCGCCGTTTGAAGCTCGGAAACGTCGTATCCTTGCGTTCGCGG
>NW_012020639.1:0-409 GCF_000956235.1 Wasmannia auropunctata
CCTTGTCGACTCAGTTCCGGCGGTTCCGCGCTTCGCACATCCGAGATTCGACGTTTTGAATGGTGAAAACGCCGCGAACGCAAGGATACGACGTTTCCGAGCTTCAAACGGCGAGAATCGACGTTTGAGCGGTGGGAACGTCGCGGGCGCTCGGATCCGGCGGTTCCGCGCTTCGCACGTCGAGATTCGACGTTTGAATGGTAGAAACCCCGCGAACGCAAGGATACGACGTTTCCGAGCTTCAAACGGCGAGAATCGACGTTTGAGCGATGGGAACGTCGCGGGCGCTCGGATCCGGCGGTTCCGCGCTTCGCAGGTCGAGATTCGACGTTTGAATGGTAGAAACGCCGCGAACGCAAGGATACGACGTTTTCCGAGCTTCAAACGGCAAGAATCGACGTTTGAGCGG
>NW_012020640.1:0-411 GCF_000956235.1 Wasmannia auropunctata
CTATCGGGGAANCGTCGATCGGCCAGGTTTACCTCCGGACCCCACAGAGCCAAAAAATTTTCTAAGTCCCGCGCGGCGTGTTGCTCTCGCGCGGTGTGTTGCTTTCGCCGCCTTTTACCACCGACGCCGAAAAATTCTCCGCTATGAGGCGAACGGACGATGGTGGTGCACGGGGGCACTTGAGTGGCCGAACAGACGTGCGTGCACGCGAATCGACGTAATATTAAGGGCGCTAGCGGGGAAGCGTCGATCGGCCTCGGTTTACCTCCGGACCCGACCCGAAAATTTTCTAAGTCCCGCGCGGCGTGTTGCTTTCGCGCGGCGTTTGCTTTCGCCGCGTTTACCTCCGGCGCCAAAAATTTTCCGCTATCGAGGCGAACGGTCGACGGGGTGCACGGGGGCACTCGGGTT
>NW_012020641.1:0-377 GCF_000956235.1 Wasmannia auropunctata
TGGATGCGAAGCGTCGATCGGCCAGGTTTACCTCCGGACCCGACCCGAAAATTTTTCTAAGTCTCGCGCGGCGTGTTGTTTTCGCGCGGCGTGTTGCTTTCGCCGCGTTTACCTCCGGCGCCAAAATTCTCCGCTATCGAGGCGTACGTACGACGGGGGTGCACGGGGGCACTCGGGTGGCCAAATAAACGTGCGGGCAAGCGAATCGACGTAATATTAAGGACGCTATCGGGAAGCGTCGATCGGCCAGGTTTACCTCGGACCCCACAGAGCCAAAAATTTTCTAAGTCCCGCGCGGCGTGTTGCTCTCGCGCGGTGTGTTGCTTTCGCCGCCTTTTACCACCGACGCCGAAAATTCTCCGCTATCGAGGCGAACA
>NW_012020642.1:0-359 GCF_000956235.1 Wasmannia auropunctata
TCGCGTGGCCGAATAGACGTGCGGGCACGGAAATCGACGTAATATTAAGGGCGCCAGCGGGGAAGCGAAGCGTCGATCGGCCAGGTATACCTCCGGACCCGACCCGAAAATTTTCTAAGTCCCGCGCGGCGTGTTGCTTTCGCGCGGCGTGTTCTTTCGCCGCTTTTACCTCCGGCGCCAAAAATTCTCCGCTATCGAGGCGAACGGACGACGGGGTTGCACGGGGGCACTCGGGTGGCCAAATAGACGTGCGGGCACGCGAATCGACGTAATATAAAGGGCGTTTGCGGGGAAGCGTCGATCGGTCAGGTTTACCTCCGGACCCGACAGAGCCAAAAATTTTCTAAGTCACGCGCGGA
>NW_012020643.1:0-428 GCF_000956235.1 Wasmannia auropunctata
CCGAATAAACGTGCGGGCACGCGAATCGGCGTAATATTAAGGGGGCTAGCGGGGAATCGTCGATCGGCCAGGTTTACCTCCGGACCCGACCGAGCCGAAAAATTTTCTAAGTCCCGCGCGGCGTGTTGCTTTCGCGCGGCGTGTTGCTTTCGCCGCGATTACCTCCGGCGCCGAAAATTCTTCGCTATCGGGGCGAACGGACGACGGGGGTGCACGGGGGTGGTAGGGTGGCCGAATAAACGTGCGGGCGCGCGAATCGAACGTAATATTAAGGGGGCTAGCGGGGAAGCGTCGATCGGCCAGGTTTACCTCCGGACCCGACCGAGCCGAAAATTTTCTAAGTCCCGCGCGGCGTGTTGCTTTCGCCGCGATTACCTCCGGCGCCGAAAATTCTCCGCTATCGAGGCGAACGGACGTCGGGGGTGCAA
>NW_012020644.1:0-387 GCF_000956235.1 Wasmannia auropunctata
TATTAAGGGGGCTAGCGGGGAAGCGTCGAACGGCCAGGTTTACCTCCGGACCCGACCGAGCCGAAAATTTTCTAAGTCCCGCGCGGCGTGTTGCTTTCGCGCGGCGTGTTGCTTTCGCCGCGATTACCTCCGGCGCCGAAAATTCTTCGCTAATCGGGGCGAACGGACGTACGGGGTGCACGGGGTGGGTAGGTGGCCGAATAAACGTGCGGGCACGCGAATCGGCGTAATAATTAAGGGGCTAGCGGGGAATCGTCGATCGGCCAGATTTACCTCCGGACCCGACCGAGCCGAAAAATTTTTCAAAGTCCCGCGCGGCGTGTTGCTTTCGCGCGGCGTGTTGCTTTTCGCCGCGATTACCTCCGGCGCCGAAAAATTCTTCGCTAA
>NW_012020645.1:0-362 GCF_000956235.1 Wasmannia auropunctata
CGGGGGTGCACGGGGGTGGTAGGGTGGCCGAATAAACGTGCGGGCACGCGAATCGGCGTAATATTAAGGGGGGCTAGCGGGGGAAGCGTCGATCGGCCAGGTTTACCTCCGGACCCGACCGAGCGGAAAATTTTCTAAGTCCCCGCGCGGCGTGTTGCTTTCCGCGCGGCGTGTTTGCTTTTCCGCCGCGATTACCTCCGGCGCCGAAAATTCTTTCGCTATCGGGGCGAACGGACGACGGGGTGCACGGGGTGGTAGGTGGCCGAATAAACGGCGGGCACGCGAATCGGCGTAATTATTAAGGGGGCGTAGCGGGGAATCGTCGATCGGCCAGGTTTACCTTCCGGACCCGACCGAGCCGA
>NW_012020646.1:0-383 GCF_000956235.1 Wasmannia auropunctata
GTTTGAATGGTGGAAACGCCGCGAACGCAAGGATACGAGTTTCCGAGCTTCAAACGGCGAGAATCGACCGTTTGACCGCGGTGGAACGCTCGGCGCTCGATCCGGCGGTTCCGCGCTTCGCACGTCGAGATTCGACGTTTGAATGGTGGAAACGCCGCGAACGCAAGGATACGACGTTTCCGAGCTTCAAACGGCGAGAATCGACGTTTGAGCGGTGGGAACGTCGCGGGCGCTCGGATCCGGCGGTTCCGCGCTTCGCACGTCGAGATTCGACGTTTGAATGGTGGAAACGCCGCGAACGCAAGGATACGACGTTTCCGAGCTTCAAACGGCGAGAATCGACGTTTGAGCGGTGGGAACATCGTATAACTTCGTATAATGTA
>NW_012020647.1:0-360 GCF_000956235.1 Wasmannia auropunctata
TACGTCGATTCGCGTGCCCGGACGTCTATTTGGCCACCCGAGTGCCCCCGTGCACCCCCGTCGTCCGTTCGCCTCGATAGCGGAAAATTTTTGGCGCCGGAGGTAAAAGCGGCGAAAGAAACACGCCGCGCGAAAGCAACACGCCGCGCGTGACTTAGAAAATTTTTGGCTCTGTCGGGTCCGGAGGTAAACCTGGCCGATCGACGCTTCCCCGATAGCGTCCTTAACTATTACGTCGATTCGCGTGCCCGCACGTCTATTCGGCCACGCGAGTGCCCCCGTGCACCCCCGTCGACCGTTCGCCTCGATAGCGGAGAATTTTCGGCGCCGGAGGTAAACGCGGCGAAAGCAACACTCCGA
>NW_012020648.1:0-536 GCF_000956235.1 Wasmannia auropunctata
TCCTGACCGAGCGCGAGACCGAACGAGCGCTAACCTGACCGAGCGCTAACCTGACCGAGCGCTAACCTGACCGAGCGCTAGCCCGACGTGTCAGGCGAGGCACTTGGCCGCTGAGCGCCTGTCGGCCCCGTCGGCGAAAGCAACACGCGGCGCGGGACTTAGCCGCGGAGCGACGCGACAGTACCCGCCGGCGGTAGGCCCGACGTACGCGCTAGCCTAACCGAGCCGCTAACCTGACCACCGAGCGCGAGACCGAACGAGTCGCTAACCTGACCGAGCCGCTAACCTGACCGAGCGACTAACCTGACCGAGCGCGAGCCCGACGGGTCAGGCGAGGTACTTCGGCCGCGGAGCGACCTGTCGGCCCGTGGCGAAAGCAACACGCGGCGAGAAAGCAACACGCCGCGAGGGACTTAGAAATTTTCGGCTCGGTCGGGTCCGGAGGTAAACCTGGCCGATCTACGCTTCCCCGCTAAAGCCCTTAATGTTACATCGATTCGCGTGCCCGCACGTTTATTCGGCCACCCTAGTGCCCA
>NW_012020649.1:0-557 GCF_000956235.1 Wasmannia auropunctata
TAGACCCGCCGGCGGTAGGACCGACGTACGTGCTAGCCTAACCGAGCGCTAACCTGACCGAGCGCGAGACCGAACGAGCGCTAACCTGACCGAGCGCTAACCTGACCGAGCGCTAACCTGACCGAGCGCTAGCCCGACGTGTCAGGCGAGGCACTTGGCCGCTGAGCGCCTGTCGGCCCCGTCGGCGAAAGCAACACGCGGCGCGGGACTTAGCCGCGGAGCGACGTCGACAGTACCCGCCGGCGGTAGGCCCGACGTACGCGCTAGCCTAACCGAGCCGCTAACCTGACCACCGAGCGCGAGACCGAACGAGCGCTAACCTGACCGAGCGCTAACCTGACCGAGCGCTAACCTGACCGAGCGCGAGCCCGACGGGTCAGGCGAGGTACTTGGCCGCGGAGCGCCTGTCGGCCCCGTCGGCGAAAGCAACACGCGGCGAGAAAGCAACACGCCGCGAGGGACTTAGAAATTTTCGGCTCGGTCGGGTCCGGAGGTAAACCTGGCCGATCTACGCTTCCCCGCTAAAGCCCTTAATGTTACGTCGATTCGCGTGCCCG
>NW_012020650.1:0-378 GCF_000956235.1 Wasmannia auropunctata
ACCTGACCGAGCGCGAGACCGAACGAGCGCTAACCTGACCCGAGCGCTAACCTGACCGAGCGCTAGCCCGACCGTGTCAGGCCGAGGCCACTTGGCCGTTGAGCGCCTGTCGGCCCCGTACGGCGAAAGCAACACGCGGCGCGGGACTTAGCCGCGGAGCGACGCGACAGACCCGCCGGCGGTAAGGCCCGACGTACGCGCTAGCCTAACCGAGCGCTAACCTGACCACCGAGCGCGAGACCGAACGAGCGCTAACCTGACCGAGCGCTAACCTGACCGAGCGCTAACCTGACCGAGCGCTAGCCCGACGTGTCAGGCGAGGCACTTGGCCGCTGAGCGCCTGTCGGCCCCGTCGGCGAAAGCAACACGCGGCGCGGA
>NW_012020651.1:0-376 GCF_000956235.1 Wasmannia auropunctata
TGCGAGAGACATCCTTGGGACCGGCACGGCGCGTTTGTCGTGTACTCGTCGCGTATCCCGCCGGGCGCACTCGATTGTGCCCGCCCCACTGGTGTTTTGCGCCAACGCTCACTCACGCGTCTCTCGACACGTGTTGTCGCCGCCGCCGTCGTCGTAGCGACCGCGACCGATCGACGATTCGCTCCGCTCGTCCACACGAGCGAGCCGAAGTTCGTCTCGCGTCGCGTCGGACGCTGACGCGCGCGCGCGCGCGCGCGCGCGAAGAGAGACAGGGAGAGCGTTCGCATACAAACTTGACGACCTCAGAGCAGGCGAGATCACCCGCTGAATTTAAGCATATTATTAAGCGGAAGAAAGAAACTAACTAGGATTTCCA
>NW_012020652.1:0-378 GCF_000956235.1 Wasmannia auropunctata
TACGACGTTTCCGAGCTTCAAACGGCCGAGAATCGACGTTTGAGCGGTGGAACGTCGTCGGGCGCTCGGGAATCCGGCGGTTCCGCGCTTCGCACGTCGAGATTCGACGTTTGAATGGTGGAAACGCCGCGAACGCAAGGATACGACGTTTCCGAGCTTCAAACGGCGAGAATCGACGTTTGAGCGGTGGGAACGTCGCGGGCGCTCGGATCCGGCGGTTCCGCGCTTCGCACGTCGAGATTCGACGTTTGAATGGTGGAAACGCCGCGAACGCAAGGATGACGACGTTTCCGAGCGTTCAAACGGCGAGAATCGACGTTTGAGCGGTGGGAACGTCGCGGGCGCTCGGATCCGGCGGTTCCGCGCTTCGCACGTCGA
>NW_012020653.1:0-352 GCF_000956235.1 Wasmannia auropunctata
GGATAAGACGTTTCCGAGCTTCAAACGGCGAGAATCGACGTTGACGCGTCGGAACGTCGCGGGCCGCTCGGATCCGACGGTTCCGCGCTTCGCACGTCGAGATTCGACGTTTGAATGGTAGAAACGCCGCGAACGCAAGGATACGACGTTTCCGAGCTTCAAACGGCGAGAATCGACGTTTGAGCGGTCGGGAACGTCGCGGGCGCTCGTATACGGCGGTTCCGCGCTTCGCACGTCGAGATTCGACGTTTGAATGGTAGAAACGCCGCGAACGCAAGGATACGACGTTTCCGAGCTTCAAACGGCGAGAATCGACGTTTGAGCGGTGGGAACGTCGCGGGCGCTCGGATCC
>NW_012020654.1:0-392 GCF_000956235.1 Wasmannia auropunctata
AGTCAACACGCCGCGCGGGACTTAGAAAATTTTCGGGTCGGGTCCGGAGGTAAACCTGGCCGATAGACGCTTCGCTTTCCCGCTGGCGCCCTTAATATTACGTCGAATCGCGTGACCGCACGTCTACTTCGGCCACCCGAGTGCCCACGTGCACCCCCGTCGACCGTTCGTTTTGATAGCGGAAAATTTTATGGCGCCGGAGGTAAACGTGTCGAAAGCAAACGCCGCGCGAAAGCAACACGCCGCGCGGGACTTAGAAAATTTTCGGGTCGGGTCCGGAGGTAAACCTGGCCGATCGACGCTTCCCCGCTAGCGCCCTTAATATTACGTCGATTCGCGTGCCCGCATGTCTATTCGGCCACACGAGTGCCCCGTGCACCCCCGTCGACCGA
>NW_012020655.1:0-438 GCF_000956235.1 Wasmannia auropunctata
GTTTCCGAGCTTCAAACGGCGAGAATCGACGTTTGAGCGGTGGGAACGTCGCGGGCGCTCGTATACGGCGGTTCCGCGCTTCGCACGTCGAGATTCGACGTTTGAATGGTAGAAACGCCGCGAACTCAAGGATACGACGTTTCCGAGCTTCAAACGGCGAGAATCGACGTTTGAGCGGTGGGAACGTCGCGGGCGCTCGTATACGGCGGTTCCGCGGCTTCGCACGTCGAGATTCGACGTTTGAATGGTAGAAACGCCGCGAACGCAAGGATATGACGTTTCCGAGCTTCAAACGGCGAGAATCGACGTTTGAAGCGGTGGAACGTCGCGGGCGCTCGTATAACGGCGGTTCCGCGGCTTCGCAACGTCGAGATTCGAACGTTTGAATGGTAGGAAACGCGCGAACGCAAGGATACGCGTTTCCGAGCTTCAAACGGC
>NW_012020656.1:0-314 GCF_000956235.1 Wasmannia auropunctata
CCGAAAATTCTCCGCTATCGTGGCGAACGGACGACGGGGTGCACGGGGCGACTTGAGTGGCCGAACAGACGTGCGGGCACGCGAATACGACGTATATTAAGGCGCTAGCGGGTAAGCGTACGTATCGGCCAGGTTACCTCCGGACCCGACCCGGAAATTTCCTAAGTACCCGGCGCGGCGTGTTGCATTCGCGCGGCGTGTTGCTTTCGCCGCCTTTACCTCCGACGCCGAAAATTCTCCGCCATCGAGGCGAACGGACGACGGTGGCGCACGGGGGTACTTGAGTGGCCGAACAGACGTGCGGGCACACGAAA
>NW_012020657.1:0-416 GCF_000956235.1 Wasmannia auropunctata
TGTGTGCCTTGTCGACTCAGTCTCCGGCGCCGAAAATTCTCCGCTATCGAGGCGAACGGACGACGGGGGTGCGACGGGGGGCACTCGCGTGGCCGAATAGACGTGCGGGCACGCGAATCGACGTAATATTAAGGGCGCTAGCGGGGAAGCGAACCGTCGATCGGCCAGGTTTACCTCCAGACTCGACCCGAAATTTTCTAAGTCCCGCGCGGCGTGTTTCTTTCGCCGCGTTTACCTCCGGCGACCAAAAATTCTCCGCTATCGAGACGAACGGACGACGGGGGTGCACGGGGGGCACTCGGGGTGGCCAAATTAGACGTGCGGGCACGCGAATCGACGTAATATTAAGGGCGCTTAGCGGGGAAGCGTCGTATCGGCCAGGTTTACCTCCGGACCCGACAGGAGCCAAAAATTTT
>NW_012020658.1:0-493 GCF_000956235.1 Wasmannia auropunctata
GCCGCCACGGAAGCCTCGCAGCAAGGAAGATCCGCGGGAGGCCAAGGCACGGGACCGAGCTCGGATCCCGTGTTCGGCGCGAGAACGCCGAGCGTTCACCTCGCCCAGGCCCGGCACGTCAGCCAGACCCGCTTCCCGACCAAGCCCGACACGCCCCGCTCCTCAGAGCCAATCCTTATTCCGAAGTTACGGATCCAATTTGCCGACTTCCCTTACCTACATTAGTCTATCGACTAGAGGCTCTTTACCTTGGAGACCTGCTGCGGATATGGGTACGAACCGGCGCGACACCTCCACGTGGCCCTCTCCTGGATTTTCAAGGTCCGAGGGGAAGATCCGGACACCGCCGCAACTGCGGTGCTCTTCGCGTTCCAAACCCTATCTCCCTGCTAGAGGTTTCCAGGGAACTCGAACGCTTATACAGAAAAGAAAACTCTTCCCGGATCTCCCGACGGCGTCTCCAGGTCATTTTGGGTTACCCCGACGAACACTA
>NW_012020659.1:0-313 GCF_000956235.1 Wasmannia auropunctata
TGTGTGCCTTGTCGACTCAGTCCATTATTCCATGCACGCAGTATTCAGGCGAGGATAGCCTGCTTTAAGCACTCTAATTTGTTCAAAGTAAACGTACCGGCCCGACTCGACACTCAGTAAAGAGCACCGCGACGGGATATTAGTTGGGCCGCCCCTCGCGAGGCTAAGCCCACCGGTAGGACGTCCCACATCACGCCAGTTAAACACCGCGAGCGGTGAACCGACGGTGTGCGACACAGATTCAAACTACGAGCTTTTTAACCGCAACAACTTTAATATACGCTATTGGAGCTGGAATTACCGCGGCTGCTGA
>NW_012020660.1:0-471 GCF_000956235.1 Wasmannia auropunctata
CTAAGAACGGCCATGCACCACCACCCACCGAATCAAGAAAGAGCTATCAATCTGTCAATCCTTCCGGTGTCTGGGCCTGGTGAGGTTTCCCGTGTTGAGTCAAATTAAGCCGCAGGCTCCACTCCTGGTGGTGCCCTTCCGTCAATTCCTTTAAGTTTCAGCTTTGCAACCATACTTCCCCCGGAACCCAAAAGCTTTGGTTTCCCGGAAGCTGCCCGCCGAGTCATCGGAGGAACTTCGGCGGATCGCTAGCTGACATCGTTTATGGTTAGAACTAGGGCGGTATCTGATCGCCTTCGAACCTCTAACTTTCGTTCTTGATTAATGAAAACATTATTGGCAAATGCTTTCGCTTCTGTCCGTCTTGCGACGATCCAAGAATTTCACCTCTAACGTCGCAATACGAATGCCCCCATCTGTCCCTATTAATCATTACCTCGGGGTTCCGAAAACCAACAAAATAGAACCGAA
>NW_012020661.1:0-381 GCF_000956235.1 Wasmannia auropunctata
TGTGGCGAAAGCAACACGCCGCGCGAAAGCAACACGCCGCGCGGGACTTAGAAAATTTTCGGCGTCTGTCGGGTCCGGAGGTAAACCTGGCCGATCGACGCTTCCCCGCTAGCGCCTTTAATATTACGTCGATTCGCGTGCCCGCACGTCTGTTCGGCCACTCAAGTGCCCCCGTGCACCCCCGTCGTCCGTTCGCCTCGATAGCGGAGAATTTTCGGCGCCGGAGGTAAACGCGGCGAAAGCAACACGCCGCGCAAAAGCAACACGCCGCGCGGGACTTAGAAAATTTTCGGGTCGGGTCCGGAGGTAAACTTGGCCGATCGACGCTTCGCTTCCCCGCTGGCGCCCTTAATATTAACGTCGATTAGCGTGCCCGCACGT
>NW_012020662.1:0-319 GCF_000956235.1 Wasmannia auropunctata
GGGTATGTAGCTATTACGACAGAAGAAATATATTTATTTTATGATTCGTTAAATAATAAAACATTGCACAAACATCATGAACAATTCTTAAAAAGATTATTTCCAACATATGACTTTCAGAAACATCCCGTCATATTTCCTAATGTGCAACGTCAACCAAATTATAGCGACTGTGATGTTTTGCTATAGCTTTTGCGACGTCATTATTATTTAACATTAAACCTGACAAAGTTAAGTATGAACATAAGTTAATGCGTTCGCATTTGATAAAAATTCTTGATACAAATGTAGTTGAGCATTTCCCTCAAGATCCACAATA
>NW_012020663.1:0-317 GCF_000956235.1 Wasmannia auropunctata
TAAGGGCGCTAGCGCGGAAGCGTCGATCGGCCAGGTTTACCTCCGGACCCGACAGAGCCGAAAATTTTCTAAGTCCCGCGAGGCGTGTTCCTTTCGCGCGGCGTGTTGCTTTCGCCGCGTTTACCTCCGGCGCCGAAAATTCTCCGCTATCGAGGCGAACGGACGACGGGGTGCACGGGGCACTCGGTGGCCGAATAGACGTGCGGGCACGCGAATCGGACGTAATATTAAGGGCGCCAGCGGGGAAGCGAAGCGTCGATCGGCCAGGTTTACCTCCGGACCCGACCCGAAAATTTTCTAAGTCCCGCGCGGCGTGA
>NW_012020664.1:0-319 GCF_000956235.1 Wasmannia auropunctata
TCGTCGTTTGAAGCGAGGAAACTTCGTATCCTTGCGTTCGCGGCGTTTCTACCATTCAAACGTCGAATCTCGACGTGCAAAGCGCGGAACCGCCGGATCCGAGCGCCCGCGACGTTCCACCGCTCAAACGTCGATTCTCGCCGTTTGTAAGCGAGGAAACGTACGTATCCTTAGCGTTCGCGGCGTTTCTACCATTCAAACGTCGAATCTCGACGGTGCGAAGCGCGGAACCGCCGGATCCGAGCGCCCGCGACATTCCCACCGCTCAAACGTCGATTCTCGCCGTTTGAAGCGAGGAAACGTCGTATCCTTGCGTTCG
>NW_012020665.1:0-393 GCF_000956235.1 Wasmannia auropunctata
GATTCGACGTTTGAATGGTAGAAACGCCGCGAACGCAAGAATACGACGTTTCCGAGCTCAAACGGCGAAAATCGACGTTTGAGCGGTTGGAACGTCGCGGGCGCTCGGATCCGGCGGTTCCGCGCTTCGCACGTCGAGATTCGACGTTTGAATGGTAGAAACGCCGCGAACGCAAGGATTCGACGTTTCCGAGTTCAAACGGCGAGAATCGACGTTTGAGCGGTGGGAACGTCGCGGGCGCTCGGATCCGGCGGTTCCGCGCTTCGCACGTCGAGATTCGACGTTTGAATGGTGGAAACGCCGCGAACGCAAGGATACGACGTTTCCGAGCTTCAAACGGTGAGAATCGACGTTTGAGCGGATGGGAACGTCGCGACTGAGTCGACAAGGCAC
>NW_012020666.1:0-329 GCF_000956235.1 Wasmannia auropunctata
CCGGAGGTAAACCTGTCCGATCGACGCTTCGCATCCCCGCTGGCGCCCTTAATATTACGTCGATTCGCGTGCCCGCACGTCTATTCGGCCACCCGAGTGCCCCCGTGCACCCCCGTCGTCCGTTCGCCTCGATAACGGAAAATTTTCGGCGCCGGAGGTAAACGCGGCGAAAGCAACACGCCGCGCGAAAGCAACACGCCGCGCGGGACTTAGAAAATTTTCGGGTCGGATCCGGAGGTAAACCTGGCCGATCGACGCTTCGCTTCCCCGCTGGCGCCCTTAATATTACGTCGAATCGCGTGACCGCACGTCTATTCGGCCACCCGAAC
>NW_012020667.1:0-437 GCF_000956235.1 Wasmannia auropunctata
ACGTAACATTAAGGGCGTTTAGTCGGGGAAGGCGTAGATCGGCCAGGTTTACCTCCCGGAGTCCGACCCGAGCCGGAAATTTTTCTTAAGTCCCGCGCGGCGTGTTGCTTTCGCGCGGCGTGTTGCTTTCGCCGCGATTACCTCCGGCGCCGAAAATTCTCCGCTATCGAGGCGAACGGACGACGGGGGTGCACGGGGGCACTAGGGTGGCCGAATAAACGTGCGGGGCACGCGAATCGACGTAACATTAAGGGCTTTAGCGGGGAAGCGTAGAGTCGGTCCAGGTTTACCTCCGGACCCGACCGAGCCCGAAAAATTTTCCTAAAGTCCCCGCGCGGCGTGTTGCTTTCGCCGCGATTACCTCCGGCGCCGAAAAATTCTCCGCTATCGAGGCGAACGGACGTCGGGGGTGCACGGGGGCACTAGGGTGGCCGAAT
>NW_012020668.1:0-438 GCF_000956235.1 Wasmannia auropunctata
TATCCCCCTGTGTGCCTTGTCGACTCAGTCACGCGAATCGACGTAACATTAAGGGCTTTAGCGGGGAAGCGTAGATCGGCCAGGTTTACCTCCGGACCCGACCGAGCCGAAAATTTTCTAAGTCCCGCGCGGCGTGTTGCTTTCGCCGCGATTACCTCCGGCGCCGAAAATTCTCCGCTATCGAGGCGAACGGACGTCGGGGGTACGGGGGCACTAGGGTGGCCGAATAAACGTGCGGGCACGCGAATCGACGTAACATTGAGGGCTTTAGCGGGGAAGCGTAGATCGGCCAGGTTTACCTCCGGACCCGACCGAGCCGAATTTTCTAAGTCCCGCGCGGCGTGTTGCTTTCGCGCGGCGTGTTGCTTTCGCCGCGATTACCTCCGGCGCCGAAAATTCTCCGCTATCGAGGCGAACGGACGACGGGGGTGCACGGGG
>NW_012020669.1:0-618 GCF_000956235.1 Wasmannia auropunctata
TCCGGCGGTTCCGCGCTTCGCACGTCGAGATTCGACGTTTGAATGGTGGAAACGCCGCGAACGCATGGATACGACGTTTCCGAGCTTCAAACGGCGACGAATCGACGTTTGAGCGGTGGGAACGTCGCGGGCGCTCGGATCCGGCGGTTCCGCGCTTCGCACGTCGAGATTCGACGTTTGAATGGTAGAAACGCCGCGAACGCAAGGATACGACCTTTCCGAGCTTCAAACGGCGAGAATCGACGTTAGAGCGGTGGGAACGTCGCGGGCGCTCGGATCCGGCGGTTCCGCGCTTCGCACGTCGAGATTCGACGTTTGAATGGTAGAAACGCCGCGAACGCGAGGATACGACGTTTCCGAGCTTCAAACGGCGAGAATCGACGTTTGAGCGGTGGGAACGTCGCGGGCGCTCGGATCCGGCGGTTCCGCGCTTCGCACGTCGAGATTCGACGTTTGAATGGTGGAAACGCCGCGAACGCAAGGATACGACGTTTCCGGAGCGTTCAAACGGCAGAATCGACGTTTGAGCGGTGGGAACGTCGCGGGCGCTCGGATCCGGCGGTTCCGCGCTTCGCACGTCGAGATTCGACGTTTGAATGGTGGAAACGCCGCGAACGC
>NW_012020670.1:0-335 GCF_000956235.1 Wasmannia auropunctata
GTTCCCACCGCTCAAACGTCGATTCTCGCCGTTTGAAGCTCGGAAACGTCGTATCCTTCGCGTTTCCGCGGCGTTTCCACCATTCAAACGTCGAATCTCGACGTAGTCGAAGCGCGGAACCGCCGGATTCCGAGCGCCCGCGACGTTCCCACCGCTCAAACGTCGATTCTCGCCGTTTGAAGCTCGGAAACGTCGTATCCTTGCGTTCGCGGCGTTTCCACCATTCAAACGTCGAATCTCGACGTGCGAAGCGCGGAACCGCCGGATCCGAGCGCCCGCGACGTTCCCACCGCTCAAACGTCGATTCTCGCCGTTTGAGGCTCGGAAAACGTCGT
>NW_012020671.1:0-352 GCF_000956235.1 Wasmannia auropunctata
GCGCCGGAGGTAAACGCGGCGAAAGCAACACGCCGCGCGAAAGCAACACGCCGCGCGGGACTTAGAAAATTTTCGGGTCGGGTCCGGAGGTAAACCTGGCCGATCGACGCTTCCCCGCTAGCGCCCTTAATATTACGTCGATTCGCGTGCCCGCATGTCTATTCGGCCACACGAGTGCCCCGTGCACCCCGTCGACCGTTCGCCTCGATAGCGGAGAATTTTCGGCGTCGGAGGTAAACGCGGCGAAAGCAACACGCCGCGCGAAAGCAACACGCCGCGCGAGACTTAGAAAATTTTCGGGTCGGTCCGGAGGTAAACCTGGCCGATCGACGCTTCGCATCCCCGCTGGCGT
>NW_012020672.1:0-303 GCF_000956235.1 Wasmannia auropunctata
TGCGGAGAATTTTCGGCGCCGGAGGTAAACGCGGCGAAAGCAACACGCCGCGCGAAAGCAACACGCCGCGCGGGACTAGAAAATTTACGGTCGGTCCGGAGGTAAACCTGGCCGATACGACGCTTCCCCGCTAGCGCCCTTAATAGTTACGTCGGATTCGCGTGCCCGCATGTCTATTCGGCCACACGAGTGCCCCCGTGCACCCCCGTCGACCGTTCGCCTCGATAGCGGAGAATTTTCGGCGTCGGAGGTAAACGCGGCGAAAGCAACACGCCGCGCGAAAGCAACACGCCGCGCGAGACT
>NW_012020673.1:0-328 GCF_000956235.1 Wasmannia auropunctata
TAAACGCGGCGAAAGCAACACTCCGCGCGAAAGAACACGCCGCGCGGGACTTAGAAAATTTCGGGTCGGGTCCGGAGGTAAACCTGGCCGATCGACGCTTCGCAATCCCCGCTGGCGGCCCGTTAATATTACGTCGATTCGCGTGCCCGCACGTCTATTCGGCCACGCGAGTGCCCCCGTGCACCCCCGTCGACCGTACGCCTCGATAGCGGAGAATTTTCGGCGCCGGAGGTAAACGCGGCGAAAGCAACACGCCGCGCGAAAGCAACACGCCGCGCGGGACTTAGAAAATTTTCGGGTCGGGTCCGGAGGTAAACCTGGCCGATAC
>NW_012020674.1:0-360 GCF_000956235.1 Wasmannia auropunctata
TAAGGATACGACGTTTCCGAGCTTCAAACGGCGAGAATCGACGTTTGAGCGGTGGGAACGTCGCGGGCGCTCGGATCCGGCAGGTTCCGCGCTTCGCACGTCGAGATTCGACGTTTGAATGGTGGAAACGCCGCGAACGCAAGGATACGACGTTTCCGAGCTTCAAACGGCGAGAATCGACGTTTGAGCGGTGGGAACGTCGCGGGCGCTCGGATCCGGCGGTTCCGCGCTTCGCACGTCGAGATTCGACGTTTGAATGGTGGAAACGCCGCGAACGCAAGGATACGACGTTTCCGAGCTTCAAAACGGCGAGAATCGACGTTTGAGCGGTGACTGAGTCGACAAGGCACACAGGGGATA
>NW_012020675.1:0-428 GCF_000956235.1 Wasmannia auropunctata
GAATCGACGTTTGAGCGGTGGGAACGTCGCGGGCGCTCGGATCCGGCGGTCCGCGCTTCGCACGTCGAGATTCGACGTTGAATGTGGAAACGCCGCGAACGGCAAGTATACGACGTTTCCGAGCTTCAAACGGCGAGAATCGACGTTTGAGCGGTGGGAACGTCGCGGCGCTCGGAATCGGCGGCTCCGCGCTTCGCGACGTCGAGATTCGACGTTTGAATGGTGGAAACGCCGCGAACGCAAGGATACGACGTTTCCGAGCTTCAAACGGCGAGAATCGACGTTTGAGACGGTGGGAACGTCGCGGCGACTCGGATCCGGCGTACGCGCTCGCGACGTCGGAGATTCGACGTTGAATGGTGGAAACGCCGCGAACGCAAGGATACGACGTTTCCGAGCTTCAAACGGCGAGAATCGACGTTTACGTA
>NW_012020676.1:0-394 GCF_000956235.1 Wasmannia auropunctata
TTATTGGTGAATGTGTATTTAATCTTTTTAAATAAATAAATATTTACTATTAATAAATAATGTATTGTTGGCACGAATTGCATATATTATATTTCCATGAGTTATATATAAAAACGGGCGCGCCAAGTGTGCTGCTGCTGGAGATTTTTCCCCATCTTTGATTTTTCTGTCACGTAATTTGCTACTTGTTATCGATGCAAAATCCCTTTTTAATTCTGCGGCCCTCATTACGCTATCTATTGCATTTCTTTTTTTATTATTACGTATACATTGAAAATAATACAACTTGGATTTTATTGTTTAATTTGATACAATATTTTTTTTCGAGGTATATTATTTTTTTTAGTTTTTAATATAAATATATATATACATATATGTGTGTATATATAATTTA
>NW_012020677.1:0-389 GCF_000956235.1 Wasmannia auropunctata
TAAACCTGGCCGATCGACGCTTCCCCGCTAGCGCCCTTAATATTACGTCGATTCGCGTGCCCGCACGTCTGTTCGGCCACTCAAGTACCCCGTCGCACCACCGTCGTCCGTTCGCCTCGATAGCGGAGAATTTTCGGCGTCGGAGGTAAAGGCGGCGAAAGCAACACGCCGCGCGAAAGCAACACGCCGCGCGGGACTTAGAAAATTTTCGGGTCGGGTCCGGAGGTAAACCTGGCCGATCGACGCTTCCCCGCTAGCGCCCTTAATATTACGTCGATTCGCGTGCCCGCACGTCTGTTCGGCCACTCAAGTGCCCCCGTGCACCCCTCGTCCGTTCGCCTCGATAGCGGAGAATTTTCGGCGTCGGAGGTAAACGCGGCGAAAACACA
>NW_012020678.1:0-318 GCF_000956235.1 Wasmannia auropunctata
TGGAGAGCTTATAAACAAGTATCGAAAAATAAAGGTGCTGCAGGTGTAGATGAGGTCTCGATAACAAAGTTTGAGGAAAATCTAAAAGATAATTTGTACAAACTATGGAATCGGATGTCATCCGGAAGTTATTTTCCCGAGCCAGTAAAAGCTGTTGCAATACCGAAAGATACGGGAGGACAAAGAACTTTATGTGTTCCTTCAGTGTCCGACAGGGTAGCACAAACAGCCGCTACTATGTATCTTGAACCGATAGTAGAGCCGAAATTTCACGAGGATTCATATGGTTATAGACCAAATAAGTCTGCATTGGATGCA
>NW_012020679.1:0-411 GCF_000956235.1 Wasmannia auropunctata
TCTAGCGCGTACGTCGGTCCTACCGCCGGCGGGTCTGTCGCGCGCTCCGCGGCTAAGTCCCGCGCCGCGTGTTGCTTTCGCCGACGGGGCCGACAGGCGTTCAGCGGCCAAGTGCCTCGCCTGACACGTCGGGCGTAGCGCTCGGTCAGGTTAGCGCTCGGTCAGGTTAGCGCTCGGTCAGGTTAGCGCTCGTTCGGTCTCGCGCTCGGTCAGGTTAGCGCTCGGTTAGGCTAGCGCGTACGTCGGTCCTACCGCCGGCGGGTCTGTCGCGCGCTCCGCGGCTAAGTCCCGCGCCGCGTGTTGCTTTCGCCGACGGGGCCGACAGGCGCTCAGCGGCCAAGTGCCTCGCCTGACACGTCGGGCTAGCGCTCTGTCAGGTTAGCGCTCGGTCAGGTTAGCGCTCGGTCAGGT
>NW_012020680.1:0-402 GCF_000956235.1 Wasmannia auropunctata
CCGACCGGTATCCGTCGCCACGCGCGACCCCCGCGAAGAGGCGCGCGCGCGGCGAACGTTTTGCAGGCCTGTCGAAGGTTAAGATATTCTCNCTTACCGCACGACCAACAGCGGGCCAGGCACGGCACGGCGCTAGGTCCGTTAAACGTCCGTGTACCGTGGCGCGCGCTTGCGACGGCCTCGACGCACACTCTGGCGCGCGCACGTCGGAGTCCCTCGCGCTCCCGAGAAGAGCGGTAGAGACTCGCGGCGCGACGAGAGAGCTGCGGCCTGATACCTTGCGTGTACCGCCGGGCAGCAGGCCGGGACGACCGGGGGGTTTGACGCGCGCCGTTTTACCGGCGGCGCGTCAGTCACCGCACCCGGGCCGTAGACCGACACCCAGCGGGTCGCGACGTTATA
>NW_012020681.1:0-390 GCF_000956235.1 Wasmannia auropunctata
TTGTACCGCCGCGGCGAGCGAACACCGGACGTTTCGTCGCCGAAGACGTCTAACGATGTAAATCACCCTCCGTGCGAGAGTCGACGACTTCTCCGCTTCAATAGCGAGAAGAACGACCGACGTGCATCGCAACGATCACGGTCCGTGTTTCATATACGTTCGAGAAGCCGTACGGGGCGTACGAGACACGAGTAACGTGTACGCACGACGGCATCGTACCGCTCGGCTAGCCGAGCGCACCGCACCTCTTATAGTACCCAACCGACCGGACAAGCGGTCGGCGACGCACGGTCTTATGCACGGCCGCTTATGGGCGCGAACGTCGATAGACCGAGGCGCGCGGGACTTAGCCGCTGGAAGCGAGGTACCGCCGCGGCGTGTTGCTTTGGA
>NW_012020682.1:0-332 GCF_000956235.1 Wasmannia auropunctata
TGTTGCTTTCGCGCGGCGTGTTGCTTTCGCCGCGTTTACCTCCGGCGCCGAAAATTTTCCGCGTACCGAGGCGAACGGTCGACGGGGGTGCGACGGGGGCACGTCGGGTGGCCGAATAGACGTACGGGCACGCGAATCGACGTTTTATTAAGGGCGCCAGCGGGAAGTCGAAGCGTCGATCGGCCAGGTTTACCTCCGGACCCGACCAGAAATTTTCTAAGTCCCGCGCGGCGTGTTTCTTTCGCGCGGCGGTGTTGCTTTCGCCGCGTTTACCTCCGGCGCCGAAAATTCTCCGCTATCGAGGCGAACGGACGACGGGGGGTGCACGGGGA
>NW_012020683.1:0-383 GCF_000956235.1 Wasmannia auropunctata
CTTTCGCCGCGTTTACCTCCGGCGCCGAAAATTCTCCGCTAGTCGAGGCGAACGGACGACGGGGGTGCACGGGGGCATTCGGGTGGCCGAATAGACGTGCGGGCACGCGAATCGACGTAATATTAAGGGCGCCAGCGGGGATGCGAAGCGTCGATCGGTCCAGGTTACCCTCCGGACCCGACCGAAATTTTCTAAGTCTCGCGCGGCGTGTTGTTTCGCGCGGTGTGTTGCTTTCGCCGCGTTTACCTCCGGCGCAAAAATTCTCCGCTATCGAGGCGAACGGACGACGGGGGTGCACGGGTGCACTCGGGTGGCCAAATAGACGTGCGGGCACGCGAATCGACGTAATATTAAGGCGCTAGCGGGGAAGCGTCGATCGGCCA
>NW_012020684.1:0-370 GCF_000956235.1 Wasmannia auropunctata
GTATGCAAATTCGAAACAATTATGTCCGTGATATATATAAAATTCTAGCTGTGCTTAAGAAGAAGTCAGAAGTATGTTTAACTCTTGCTAGTAAATACGAAACAGTTGACAAAAAATTAAGTGCATTTTGTGGTAAATCGAAGCATACAGCTTCGTCTGAAAATTATTTTATCAATTTTACATATTGTAACATTTCTTCATCACAACCTTTAATAACGAATACGAAAGGTCAAATTACGAACGTATTACCTGTGATGAATCAAGGACGAGCTAAAAAATCATGGTTATGCGACGATAGCTTTGTGTAAAATAAATTCCATTTTTAATTGAGCGTTATGAAAAATTCCTTGAAGTGATAAGTGCATGTACT
>NW_012020685.1:0-352 GCF_000956235.1 Wasmannia auropunctata
TCCCCCGCGCGATCGCGCGCCGGTTGGAGACGAGAGACGCTCCGCTCGCGCGACGATGTCGTCTCACGTTGTGCCGTAGCCCCCTGCAAACGGGGCGGCGGTCCGCGCGTGCTCGGACGCGCGGCCAGGCTAGATCGAAGGGCCCCCATTTCCCTCGCGAGTGGCGTTGATCCCGGAGGATCCCACTCTCCCCCGTCGACTCTCCGTGCCTCCTCGCGCGCTGCCCGCGCGCCGAGAGAGTGGCCGAGTGGAAGACGAGGAGAGAGAGATGTGAAGCCCCCGGNGAGAGATGGCCACGAGAGAGAGGAGTGAAGCAAATACCGAAACATGTTTGACAGCGTTGCGAAAGCAC
>NW_012020686.1:0-423 GCF_000956235.1 Wasmannia auropunctata
TTTACGCTCTGAGCTGTGGTAATGCAGGACGAAACATATGTCGATAAGATCGATATTGATTTGCTGCATTACCACATGATCTAAGGAAGTTCGCTAACATACGCCTTACGAGCGCGTGGCGCGCGTGGCGCGGTTTGGAATTACAAATCTGCTATATCGACCTCCGTCAAATTTTTCCGACCTTTCAGCATCCTCTTAATATTACGTCGAATCGCGTGACCGCACGTCTATTCGGCCACCCGAGTGCCCCCGTGCACCCCCGTCGACCGTTCGCCTCGATAGCGGAAAATTTTTGGCGCCGGAGGTAAACGCGGCGAAAGCAAACGCCGCGCGAAAGCAACACGCCGCGCGGGACTTAGAAAATTTTCGGGTCGGGTCCGGAGGTAAACCTGGCCGATCGACGCTTCGCATCCCCGCTGGCGA
>NW_012020687.1:0-335 GCF_000956235.1 Wasmannia auropunctata
TACGGGGGTGCACGGGGGCACTCGGGTGGCCGAATAGACGTGCGGGCACGCGAATTGACGTAATATTAAAGGCGCTAGCGGGGAAACGAAGCGTCGATCGGCCAGGTTTACCTCCGGACCCGACAGATCCAAAAATTTTCTAAGTCCCGCGCGGCATCGTTGCTTTCGCGCGGCGTTTAGCTTTCGCCGCGTTTACCTCCTGCGCCTAAATTCTCCGCTATCGAGGCGAACGGACGACGGGGGTGCACGGGGGCACTCGGGTGGACGAATAGACGTGCGGGCACGCGAATCGACGTAATATTAAAGGCGCTAGCAGGGATGCGTCGATCGGCCAG
>NW_012020688.1:0-410 GCF_000956235.1 Wasmannia auropunctata
GTATGCTATACGAAGTTATTACGTACGGCGAGAATCGACGTTTGACGCGGTCGGGAACGTCGCGGGCGTCTCGGATCCGGCGGTTCCGCGCTTCGCACGTCGAGATTCGACGTTTGAATGGTGGAAACGCCGCGAACGCAAGGATACGACGTTCCGAGCTTCAAACGGCGAGAATCGACGGTTTGAAGGCGGTGGGAACGTACGCGGGCGCTCGTATCCGGCGGTTCCGCGCTTCGCACGTCGAGATTCGACGTTTGAATGGTGGAAACGCCGCGAACGCAAGGATACGACGTTCCGAGCTTCAAACGGCGAGAATCGAACGGTTTGAGGCGGTGGGAACGTCGCGGGCGCTCGGATCCGGCGGTTCCGCACTTCGCACGTCGAGATTCGACGTTTGAATGGTGGAAACG
>NW_012020689.1:0-916 GCF_000956235.1 Wasmannia auropunctata
TGTATGCTATACGAAGTTATTACGTGACGTTTGAATGGTGGAAACGCCGCGAACGCAAGGATACGACGTTTCCGAGCTTCAAACGGCGAGAATCGACGTTTGAGCGGTGGGAACGTCGCGGGCGCTCGGATCCGGCGGTTCGCGCTCGCACGTCGAGAGTTCGACGTTTGAATGGTGGAAACGCCGCGAACGCAAGGATACGACGTTTCCGAGCTTCAAACGGCGAGAATCGACGTTTGAGCGGTGGGAACGTCGCGGGCGCTCGGATCCGGCGGTTCCGCGTCTTCGACACGTCGAGATTCGACGTTTGAATGGTGGAAACGCCGCGAACGCAAGGATACGACGTTTTCCGAGCTTCAAACGGCGAGAATCGACGTTTGAAGCCGGTGGGAACGTCGCGGGCGCTCGGATCCGGCGGTTCGGCGCTTCGCACGTCGAGATTCGACGTTTTGAATGGTAGAAAACGCCGCGAACGCAAGGATACGACGTTTCCGAGCTTCAAACGGCGAGAATCGACGTTTGAGCGGTGGGAACGTCGCGGGCGCTCGGATCCGGCGGTTCCGCGCTTCGCACGTCGAGATTCGACGTTTGAATGGTAGAAACGCCGCGAACGCAAGGATACGACGTTTCCGAGCTTCAAACGGCGAGAATCGACGTTGGAGCGGTGGGAACGTCGCGGGCGCTCGGATCCGGCGGTTCCGCGCTTCGCACGTCGAGATTCGACGTTTGAATGGTAGAAACGCTGACGAACGCAAGGATACGTACGTTTCCGAGTTTCAAACGCGAGAATCGACGTTTGTAGCGGTGGGAACGTCGCGGGCGCGTCGGATCCGGCGGGTTCCGCGGCTTCGCACGTCGAGATTCGACGTTTGAATGGTAGAAACGCCGCAAACGCAAGGATACGACGTTTCCGAGC
>NW_012020690.1:0-438 GCF_000956235.1 Wasmannia auropunctata
CTACTTTATTTTTTAAAAAATTCATAGCTCTGTTACTAATAATGCTAGCTAACTGCTTTTTTTTTCAAAATACGCGAAAAAATGTTCTAGTTTACGAGAAAAAAACGAAGATTCCAAAAATGTTTTGTTTTCCATTGTTTATTTAACAATAAACTTTTCAACAATTTTTTTAACAATCGGGAAGAGAGTCGAAAAATTTGAAAAAATATTTTTTATATACTTTCAGTTTTCCTACATCTTAAAAAAAAACTCAAGAACGTGTTTTGCCCAACGACATATATAATAGACCGAGCATTCCTATGCTTTTGATGTGGAGGAGGTGAAGCCGAAAGTTGGCAGAATACGACTGAGAGAGATAGTGCGATTTGAGGGGAATGCTCTCTCTTTTATCTACTGTAAGATGACGCTGGTGTCAATTGACAGCTGTTGACATCGGCC
>NW_012020691.1:0-333 GCF_000956235.1 Wasmannia auropunctata
CCGAAATTTCTAAGTCCGCGCGGCGTGTTGCTTTCGCGCGGCGTTTGGTTTCGACCGCGTTTACCTCCGGCGCCAAAATTTTCCGCTATCGAGGCGAACGGTCGACGGGGTGCACGGGGCACTCGGGTGCCGAATAGACATGCGGTCACGCGATTCGACGTAATATTAAGGGCGCCAGCGGGGAAGCGAAGCGTCGATCGGCCAGGTTACCTCCGGACCCGACCCGAAATTTCTAAGTCTCGCGCGGCGTGTTGCTTTCGCGCGGCGTGTTGCTTTCGCCGCGTTTACCTCCGGCGCCAAAAATTCTCCGCTATCGAGGCGAACGGACGACGA
>NW_012020692.1:0-333 GCF_000956235.1 Wasmannia auropunctata
GAAACGCCGCGAACGCAAGGATACGACGTTTCCGAGCTTCAAACGGCGAGAATCGACGTTTGAGCGGTGGGAACGTCGCGGGCGCTCGGATCCGGCGGTTCCGCGCTTCGCACGTCGAGATTCGACGTTTGAATGGTGGAAACGCCGCGAACGCAAGGATACGACGTTTCCGAGCTTCAAACGGCGAGAATCGACGTTTGAGCGGTGGGAACGTCGCGGGCGGCTCGGGATCCGGCGGTTCCGCGCTTCGCACGTCGAGATTCGACGTTTGAATGGTGGAAACGCCGCGAACGACTAGGATACGACGTTTCCGAGCTTCAAACGGCGTAGAAT
>NW_012020693.1:0-457 GCF_000956235.1 Wasmannia auropunctata
TTCGAAGTGAGGGATTACATTATTAAAAATTTCTTATTGCTTTTCAAGAAATTCAATGTATGTCCTTAAGTCTTCGAAGTGAAAAATTGCATTTTTACAAATATTTATATGCTTTAAAAATATTATACACATAAGCTCGAATTTTCGGAGTGAGTGATTGTTTTTAGAAATATTTATTTGCTTTAATAAAACTATGTGCCGGTCCTCGAGTCTACGAAGTGAGAGATTGCATTTTTAGAAATATTTATTTGCTTTAAAATAATTATATAGATGTCCTCGAGTCTTCGAAGTAACAGATTACATTTTACAGAACTATTCCTTTGCTTTAAAAACATTATATACATGTCCTCGAGTGTTCGAAGTGAGAGATTATATTTATAGAAATTTTTTATTGCTTTTTCAAAAAAATTTATATGCATAAAAAAATAGAAATAATAAAGATATATACTTCGGGCCA
>NW_012020695.1:0-562 GCF_000956235.1 Wasmannia auropunctata
ATCCGAGCGCCCGCGACGTTCCCACGCTCAAACGTCGGATTCTCGCCGTTTGAAGCTCGGAAACGTCGTATCCTTGCGTTCGCGGCGTTTCCACCATTCAAACGTCGAATCTCGACGTGCGAAGCGCGGAACCGCCGGATCCGAGCGCCCGCGACGTTCCCACCGCTCAAACGTCGATTCTCGCCGTTTGAAGCTCGGAAACGTCGTATCCTTGCGTTCGCGGCGTTTCCACAATTCAAACGTCGAATCTAGACGTGCGAAGCGCGGAACCGCCGGATCCGAGCGCCCGCGACGTTCCCACCGCTCAAACGTCGATTCTCGCCGTTTGAAGCTCGGAAACGTCGTATCCTTGCGTTCGCGGCGTTTCCACCATTCAAACGTCGAATCTAGACGTGCGAAGCGCGGAACCGCCGGATCCGAGCGCCCGCGACGTTCCCACCGCTCAAACGTCGATTCTCGCCGTTGAAGCTCGGAAACGTCGGTATCCGTTGCGTTCGCGGCGTTTCTACCATTCAAACGTCGAATCTCGACGTGCGAAGCGCGGAACCGCCGGATCCGAGCG
>NW_012020696.1:0-366 GCF_000956235.1 Wasmannia auropunctata
TTTATTTTTAATAATGTACATATACATAATTATACATATTATCATTTGGAAATTTAAAAAGTAAAAATTATACATATATTTCTTTATATACATAGTTTTTAACTTGTTTATTATCTCGTTGACTGCCAAGATAAACTTTTAATGCTTGCCAAGAACGTACTCGTGAAAAAGCAACATAAAGTTGCCCATGATTAAAAACATCTTTGCGAAGATCTATTCCTACTCTGTCAAATGTCTGGCCTTGTGACTTGTTAATTGTCATTGCAAAAGCTAATTTTATCGGAAACTGTCTTTTTTTAAAAGTAAAGGGATATACATTTTCGCAATACAATGTTATACGGTTTAAGAAGACGACACCTCTTACTT
>NW_012020697.1:0-519 GCF_000956235.1 Wasmannia auropunctata
GATCGGCCAGGTTTACCTCCGGACCCGACCGAGCCGAAATTTTTCTAAGTCCCGCGCGGCGTGTTGCTTTCGCGCGGCGTGTTGCTTTCACCGCGATTACCTCCGGCGCCGAAAATTCTCCGCTATCGAGCGAACGGCGACGGGGTAGGCACGGGGCACGGTAGGTGGCCGATAAACGTGCGGGCACGCGAATCGACGTAACATTAAGGGCTTTAGCGGGGAAGCGTAGATCGGCCAGGTTTACCTCCGGACCCGTACCGACCGTCCGAAAGTTTTTCTAAGTTCCCGCGCGCGTAGTTTGACTTTCCGCGCGGCGTGTTGCTTTCGCCGCGATTACCTCCGGCGCCAAAAATTCTCCGCTATCGAGGCGAACGGACGACGGGGGTGCACGGGGGCACTAGGGTGGCCGAATAAACGTGCGGGCACGCGAATCGACGTAACATTAAGGGCTTTAGCGGGGAAGCGTAGATCGGCCAGGTTTACCTCCGGACCCGACCGAGCCGAAAATTTTCTAAGTAC
>NW_012020698.1:0-403 GCF_000956235.1 Wasmannia auropunctata
TGGACAAGATTGAAAAAAGGGACAAGATTGAAATTTTGCGAAGAAGAAGACGACGATAACGATATAGCAGACCAATAAGAGACCATATAACATTGAAATTTTAACGAAAATTTAGCGAAGAAAAAGACGGCGACAACAAAGCGGCAAAATTATAAATTATAGACGAAAGGGGACAAGATTGAAAAATTTTGCGAAGAAGAAGACGACGACGACGACGACGACGACGACGACGACGACGACGACGACGACGACGACGACGTATCTGAATGACATAAAATCGGGCAAAAAAATGCATACACCTTATGCGCTTGTGCATCAAATGCACTTATGGACATCGCTATTACAGCATTGTGATTGGAAAAATATAGACTTTTTCACAAAATAGGCATTTACCGATAATATA
>NW_012020699.1:0-363 GCF_000956235.1 Wasmannia auropunctata
TTCAATTTTGTACAATAATAGATGTACCGCTTAGATTTTAGTGTTTAATTTTGTACACCTGTTTTTGTTCGAAAAAGAAGATCATAAACATCAAATTTTGTTCGATAATGGATATACCGCTTAGGTCTCATTGTTCAATTTTGTACAACTGTTTTTTGTTCGAAAAGGAGATTATAAACATCAAATTTTGTTCGAGGAGCACGCTAATACTTGGCACCCTTTTTTACTTTTTTTAAAAAAGTACAATTTTGTAACGATTATTCTTCACACGAATAATACGTATCTATACTGTATATTTTATTATTGTCTAGCATTAATTGTTGAGCACGACTAGCATTATTAGCAAATTTTATGTTAGATCAA
>NW_012020700.1:0-380 GCF_000956235.1 Wasmannia auropunctata
GTTACGTCGAATTCGCGTGCCCGCACGTTTATTCGGCCACCCTAGTGCCCCCGTGCACCCCCGACGTCCGTTCGCCTCGATAGCGGAGAATTTTCGGCGCCGGAGGTAATCGCGGCGAAAGCAACACGCCGCGCGGGACTTGAAAAATTTTCGGCTCGGTCGGGTCCGGAGGTAAACCTGGCCGATCGACGCTTCCCCGCTAGCCCCCTTAATATTACGTCGATTCGCGCGCCCGCACGTTTATTCGGCCACCCTACACCCACGTGCACCCCGTCGTCCGTTCGCCCCGATAGCGAAGAATTTTCGGCGCCGGAGGTAATCGCGGCGAAAGCAACACGCCGCGCGAAAGCAACACGCCGCGCGGGACTTAGAAAATTTTA
>NW_012020701.1:0-401 GCF_000956235.1 Wasmannia auropunctata
CGGCGTGTTTCTTTCGCGCGGCGTGTTGCTTTCGCCGCGTTTACCTCCGGCGCCGAAAATTCTCCGCTATCGAGGCGAACGGACGACGGGGGTGCACGGGGGCACTCGGGTGGTCGAATAGACGTGCGGGCACGCGAATCGACGTAATATTAAAGGCGCTAGCAGGGAAGCTACGATCGGCCAGGTTTACCTCGGACCGACCCGAAAATTTTCAAGTCCCGCGCGGTGTGTTGCTTTTGGCGCGGAGTGTTGCTTTCGCCGCGTTTACCTCCGGCGCCGAGAATTCTCCGCTATCGAGGCGAACGGACGACGGGGGTGCACGGGGGTCACTTGGGTGGCCGAATAGACGTGCGGGCACTCAAATCGACGTAATATTAAGAGCGCTAGCGCGGAAGCGTCGA
>NW_012020702.1:0-364 GCF_000956235.1 Wasmannia auropunctata
TTTCGCCGCGTTTACCTCCGGCGCCGAAAATTCTCCGCTACCGAGGCGAACGGACGACGGGGTGCACGGGGCGACTCGGGTGGCCGAATAGACGTGCGGGCACGCGAATCGACGTAATATTAAGGGCGCCAGCGGGAAGCGAAGCGTACGATCGGCCAGGTTTAACCTCCGGACCCGACCAGGAAAATTTTCTAAGTCCCGCGCGGCGTGTTTCTTTCGCGCGGCGTGTTGCTTTCGCCGCGTTTACCTCCGGCGCCGAAAATTCTCCGCTATCGAGGCGAACGGACGACGGGGGTGCACGGGGGCACTCGGGTGGTCGAATAGACGTGCGGGCACGCGAATCGACGTAATATTAAAGGCGCTA
>NW_012020703.1:0-353 GCF_000956235.1 Wasmannia auropunctata
TCCCCTGTGTGCCTTGTCGACTCAGTCGGCGAGAACCGACGTTTGAGCGGTGGGAACGTCGCGGGCGCTCGGATCCGGCGGTTCCGCGCTTCGCACGTCGAGATTCGACGTTTGAATGGTAGAAACGCCGCCGAAACGCCAAGGATACGACGTTTCCGAGCTTCAAACGGCGAAGAATCGACGTTTGAGCGGTGGGAACGTCGCGGGCGCTCGGATCCGGCGGTTCCGCGCTTCGCACGTCGAGATTCGACGTTTGAATGGTAGAAACGCCGCGAACGCAAGGATACGACGTTTCCGAGCTTCAAACGGCGAGAATCGACGTTTGAGCGGTGGGAACGTCGCGGGCGCTCGGA
>NW_012020704.1:0-470 GCF_000956235.1 Wasmannia auropunctata
GTTGCGCGCCACATAAGAGCCATTCGGTCTCTCGACACCGACTCGTGGCAATGCTGTGTTTGTATATAATATTATATTGGACGGCACGCTTCGGCAAGCGCGAGCGAACACCGGACGTTTCGTCGAACGAGTCGCCGAATACGTCGAACGATGTAACTCACCCTCCGTGCGAGAGTCGACGACTTCTCCGCTTCAATAGCGAGAAGAACGACCGACGTGCATCGCAACGATCACGGTCCGTGTTTCATAGACGTTCGAGAAGCCGTACGAGACACGAGTAACGTGTACGCACGACCGCATCGTACCGCTCGGCTAGCCGAGCGCATCGCACCTCTTATAGTACCCAACCGACCGGACAAGCGGTCGGCGACGCACGGTCTTATGCACGGCCGCTTATGGGCGCGGTCGTCGATAGACCGAGGCGCGCGGGACTTAGCCGCTGACTGAGTCGACAAGGCACACAGGGGATA
>NW_012020705.1:0-457 GCF_000956235.1 Wasmannia auropunctata
GTACCAACACTATGTGCGCGCCACATAAGAGCCATTCGGTCTCTCGACACCGACTCGTGGCAATGCTGTGTTTGTATATAATATTATATTGGACGGCACGCTTCGGCAAGCGCGAGCGAACACCGGACGTTTCGTCGAACGAGTCGCCGAATACGTCGAACGATGTAACTCACCCTCCGTGCGAGAGTCGACGACTTCTCCGCTTCAATAGCGAGAAGAACGACCGACGTGCATTCGCAACGATCACGGTCCGTGTTTTCATAGACGTTCGAGAAGCCGTACGAGACACGAGTAACGTGTACGCACGACCGCATCGTACCGCTCGGCTAGCCGAGCGCATCGCACCTCTTATAGTACCCAACCGACCGGACAAGCGGTCGGCGACGCACGGTCTTATGCACGGCCGCTTATGGGCGCGGTCGTCGATAGACCGAGGCGCGCGGGACTTAGCCGCTGA
>NW_012020706.1:0-428 GCF_000956235.1 Wasmannia auropunctata
TCGTAACCTTGCGTTTGCGGCGTTTCTACCATTCAAACGTCGAATCTCGACGTGCGAAGCGCGAAACCGCCGTATCCGAGCGCCCGCGACGTTCCCACCGCTCAAACGTCGATTCTCGCCGTTTGAAGCTCGGAAACGTCGTATCCTTGCGTTCGCGGCGTTTCTACCATTCAAACGTTAAATCTCGACGTGCGAAGCGCGAAACCGCCGTACCGAGCGCTTGCGACGTTACAACCGGCTCAAACGTCGATTCTCGCCGTTTGAAGCTCGGAAACGTCGTATCCTTGCGTTCGCGGCGTTTCTAAAATTCAACGTCGAATCTTCGACGTGTCGAAGCGCGGAACCGCCGTATCCGAGCGCCGCGACGTTCCCACCGGCTCAAACGTCGATTCTCGCCGTTTGAAGCTCGGAAACGTCGTATCCTTGCG
>NW_012020707.1:0-313 GCF_000956235.1 Wasmannia auropunctata
TTTACGTCGATTCGCGTGCCCGCATGTCTATTTGGCCACCCGAGTGCCCCCGTGCACCCCCATCGACCGTTCGCCTCGATAGCGGAGAATTTTCGGCGTCGGAGGTAAACGCGGCGAAAGCAACACGCCGCGCGAAAGCAACACGCCGCGCGGGACTTAGAAAATTTTCGGGTCGGGTCCGGAGGTAAACCTGGCCGATCGACGCTTCCCCGCTAGCGCCCTTAATATTACGTCGATTCGCGTGCCCGCACGTCTGTTCGGCCACTCAAGAGCCCCCCGTGCACCCCCTCGTCCGTTCGCCTCGATAGCGGAG
>NW_012020708.1:0-356 GCF_000956235.1 Wasmannia auropunctata
TAACGCCGCGAACGCAAGGATACGACGTTTCCTCGCTTCAAACGGCGAGAATCGACTTTTGAGCGGTGGAAACGTACGCGGCGCTCGGGATCCGGCGGTTCCGCGCTTCGCACGTCGAGATTCGACGTTTGAATGGTAGAAACGCCGCGAACGCAAGGATACGTACGTTTCCTCGCTTACGAAACGGCGAAGAATCGACGTTTAGAGCGGTAGGGAACGGTCGCGGGCGCTCGGATCGTGGCGGTTCCGCGCTTCGCACGTCGAGATTCGACGTTTGAATTGTAGAAACGCCGCGAACGCAAGGATACGACGTTTCCTCGCTTCAAACGACGAGAATCGACGTTTGAGCGGTGGAA
>NW_012020709.1:0-329 GCF_000956235.1 Wasmannia auropunctata
TTACGACGTTTTCCGAGCTTCAAACGGCGAGTATCGACGTTTTGAGCGGTTGGGAACGTCGCGGGCGCTCGGATCCGGCGGTTCCGCGCTTCGCACGTCGAGATTCGTCGTTTGAATGGTGGAAACGCCGCGAACGCAAGGATACGACGTTTCCGAGTTCTAACGTACGAGAATACGACGTTGTAGCGGTGGGAACGTACGCGGCGCTCGGGATCCGGCGGTCCGCGCTTCGCACGTCGAGATTCGACGTTTGAATGGTGGAAACGCCGCGAACGCAAGGATACGACGTTTCCGAGCTTCAAACGGCGAGAATCGACGTTGAGCGGTGG
>NW_012020710.1:0-350 GCF_000956235.1 Wasmannia auropunctata
CTATTCGGCCACTGAAGTGCCCCCGTGCACCCCCGTCGTCCGTTCGCCTCGATAGCGGAGAATTTTCGGCGCCGGAGGTAAACGCGGCAAAGCAACNCTCCGCGCAAAAAGCAACACGCCGCGCGGGGACTTAGAAAATTTTCGGGTCGGGTCCGGAGGTAAACCTGGCCGATCGACGCTTCCCTGCTAGCGCCCTTAATATTACGTCGATTTCGCGTGCCCGCACGTCTATTCGGCCACCCGAGTGCCCCCCGTGCACCCCCGTCGTCCGTTCGCCTCGATAGCGGAGAATTTTCGGCGCCGGAGGTAAACGCGGCGAAAGCAACACGCCGCGCGAAAGAAACACGCCG
>NW_012020711.1:0-389 GCF_000956235.1 Wasmannia auropunctata
CGAGATTCGACGTTTGAATGGTGGAAACGCCGCGAACGCAAGGATACGACGTTTCCGAGCTTCAAACGGCGAGAATCGACGTTTGAGCGTGGGAACGTCGCGGGCGCTCGGATCCGGCGGTTCCGCGCTTCGCACGTCGAGATTCGACGTTTGAATGGTAGAAACGCCGCGAACGCAAGGATACGACGTTTCCGAGCTTAAAACGGCGAGAATCGACGTTTGAGCGGTGGGAACGTCGCGGGCGCTCGGATCCGGCGGTTCGGCGCTTCGCACGTCGAGATTCGACGTTTGAATGGTAGAAACGCCGCGAACGCAAGGATACGACGTTTCCGAGCTTCAAACGGCGAGAATCGACGTTTGAGCGGTGGGAACGTCGCGGGCGCTCGGAT
>NW_012020712.1:0-379 GCF_000956235.1 Wasmannia auropunctata
TACGTTTGAGCGGTGGGAACGGCGCGGGCGCTCGGATCCGGCGGTTTCGTCGCTTCGCACGTCGAGATTCGACGTTTGAATGGTGGAAACGCCGCGAACGCAAGGATACGACGTTTCCGAGCTTCAAACGGCGAGAATCGACGTTTGAGCGGTGGGAACGGCGCGGGCGCTCGGATCCTGCGGTTCCGCGCTTCGAACGTCGAGATTCGACGTTTGAATGGTGGAAACGCCGCGAACGCAAGGATACGACGTTTCCGAGCTTCAAACGGCGAGAATCGACGTTTGAGCGGTGGGAACGTCGCGGACGCTCGGATCCGGCGGTTCCGCGCTTCGCACGTCGAGATTCGACGTTTGAATGGTGGAAACGCCGCGAACGCAA
>NW_012020713.1:0-441 GCF_000956235.1 Wasmannia auropunctata
CTTTCGATAGCGCTAGTACCAACATAACCCTAGAATCCTAGATTATCTACATAACCCTATCAGCTGTTTGTTGCTGTCGAGCAGAGTCTCCGTGTCGAGTAACGTGTACTGTAACGCGTTTCTTCCTTTAAAGTGATTTTAAGTTGCCGAATGAGTAACGGATAGTGATTAATAGTAATAATATTGATTTGTAATAACACGGAATAATTTGAGTGCGTAACTTTTATCGATCAAGTGCGTGAGTAAATCCGTGTGTGAAAGTGAAAGGTACAATCAGAGGGATCCTCTCTGGTACAATTTATACGAAAGCAATACTTTTAGTTGATTAGTGTAATGTGTAGTGTTTCTTTTTTCGAGTAATTTTCAGCCGCCGAATACTTAATCGATAGTGATTAACTAATAATGAAACCGATAGATTAGTTTGAAAATAAATTAAGTACG
>NW_012020714.1:0-409 GCF_000956235.1 Wasmannia auropunctata
ATCCGGCGGTTCCGCGCTTCGCACGTCGAGATTCGACGTTTGAATGGTAGAAAAGCCGCGAACGCAAGGATACGACGTTTCCGAGCTTCAAACGGCGAGAATCGACGTTTGAGCGGTGGGAACGTCGCGGGCGCTCGGATCCGGCGGTTCCGCGCTTCGCACGTCGAGATTCGACGTTTGAATGGTGGAAACGCCGCGAACGCAAGGATACGACGTTTCCGAGCTTCAAACGGCGAGAATCAACGTTTGAGCGGTGGGAACGTCGCGGGCGCTCGGATCCGGCGGTTCCGCGCTTCGCACGTCGAGATTCGACGTTTGAATGGTGGAAACGCCGCGAACGCAAGGATACGACGTTTACGTAATAACTTCGTATAGCATACAACTGAGTCGACAAGGCACACAGGGGATA
>NW_012020715.1:0-356 GCF_000956235.1 Wasmannia auropunctata
CGGTTCCGCGCTTCGCACGTCGAGATTCGACGTTTGAATGGTGGAAACGCCGCGAACGCAAGGTACTACGACGTTTCCGAGCTTCAAACGGCGAGAATCGACGTTTGAGCGGTGGGAACGTCGCGGGCGCTCGGATCCGGCGGTTCCGCGCTTCGCACGTCGAGATTCGACGTTTGAATGGTGGAAACGCCGCGAACGCAAGGATACGACGTTTCCGAGCTTCAAACGGCGAGAATCGACGTTTGAGCGGTGGGAACGTCGCGGGCGCTCGGATCCGGCGGTTCCGCGCTTCGCACGTCGAGATTCGACGTTTGAATGGTGGAAACGCCGCGAACGCAAGGATACGACGTTTCCGA
>NW_012020716.1:0-402 GCF_000956235.1 Wasmannia auropunctata
AGCGGTGGGAACGTCGCGGGCGCTCGGATCCGGCGGTTCGGCGCTTCGCACGTCGAGATTCGACGTTTGAATGGTAGAAACGCCGCGAACGCAAGGATACGACGTTTCCGAGCTTCAAACGGCGAGAATCGACGTTTGAGCGGTGGGAACGTTCGCGGGACGCTCGGATCCGGACGGTTCGGCGCTTCGGCACGGTCGAGATTCGACGTTTGAATGGTAGAAACGCCGCGAACGCAAGGATACGACGTTTCCGAGCTTCAAACGGCGAGAATCGACGTTTTGAGCGGTGGGGAACGTCGCGGGCGCTCGGATCCGGACGGTTCGGCGCTTCGGGCACGGTCGAGATTCGACGTTTGAATGGTAGAAACGCCGCGAACGCAAGGATACGACTTTCCGAGCTTC
>NW_012020717.1:0-345 GCF_000956235.1 Wasmannia auropunctata
TCCCCTGTGTGCCTTGTCGACTCAGTTGGTGGAAACGCCGCGAACGCAAGGATACGACGTTTCCGAGCTTCAAACGGCGAGAATCGACGTTTGAGCGGTGGGAACGTCGCGGGCGCTCGGATCCGGCGTTCCGCGCTTCGCACGTTGAGATTCGACGTTTGAATGGTGGAAACGCCGCGAACGCAAGGATACGACGTTTCCGAGCTTCAAACGGCGAGAATCGACGTTTGAGCGGTGGGAACGTCGCGGGCGCTCGGATCCGGCGGTTCCGCGTTTTCGGCACGTCGAGATTCGACGTTTGAATGGTGGAAACGCCGCGAACGCAAGGATACGACGTTTCCGAGA
>NW_012020718.1:0-364 GCF_000956235.1 Wasmannia auropunctata
AATTAAAAATCGACTCACAGTATCTTAAAGTAGAGATTTCAAGCTTTTATTTGAAAAAAAGTTCATCATTTTACGATGATTTTTCGCGGAGTTACCGTTAATTAAAGTTGACCAATTTTTGCTCAAAATTTTTCTATGCCATAATTTTTTTGAGCAGTGTATATATACAAATCAAAACGGAAATAAGTCGTCTGCACCGCAGAGTTTAAAAGTATAACGGTGCGGATTTAAAAAACTCCAGTCTTGGTCGATTTGATCCTCCCGTGCCTGCACGTGCGCGCGTAAATATAGGTGTGCCACTTGGCACCGCGCGCAGAAAAGATCAAGGTGCGCAAACGAGAGCCGTTATCCGCGCGCATACGGG
>NW_012020719.1:0-496 GCF_000956235.1 Wasmannia auropunctata
TGAGACGAGAGCCGGGGCGGAAACTCTTTGAAAAACCATCGGGCGACGAAGACGAGAGAAACACCCGCCACCGATGCGATAAAATCACAAGTCGGCGGGGGGTTTCGTCCTCACGGTGTCTCCGGGCCCTCCAGCGCGCGAGCGACTCTCGGCGAGTCGCCGCGGCGTTGTAGGTTACCACCGGTTCGCGCCGGCCGACGCCGCCGTATCCGAAAGGGCACAGGCACGGTGCTTGAACACCGGCCGCGGGCCTCCCTCGGATCGTTGCGCGCCAACGCCTCGCTCCTCGCTCGCAGAGCACCGCCGGCGCGCGCGTACGCGCGCCTGGGCGGTGTGACCGGAGGGGATCTCGCGTTGCGGTCGATCTCGACACTCGTCGTCCACGGTCCCAGACGCAACGTTGCAACGAACGTTGTGGCGTGGTCGATCGAGTGAGAGAGAGCGGCGCGCGGATCGTCACCTGCCGTTCGACACGATTCCTCTCTCCAAATATATG
>NW_012020720.1:0-579 GCF_000956235.1 Wasmannia auropunctata
TATCGAACGGGGAGATTCATCGTCAGCGACGCTGGCTTCGCGTCGGTGGGCGATGTCCCGCGGGGCCTCGCGGCTCGCGCGCGGACACGCTGCCGTTGCGTCGATGTCCGGCGTTACGCCGTCGTGCACTTCTCCCCTAGTAGAACGTCGCGACCCGCTGGGTGTCGGTCTACGGCCCGGGTGCGGTGACTGACGCGCCGCCGGTAAAACGGCGCGCGTCAAACCCCCGGTCGCCCGGCCGGCTGCCCGGCGGTACACGCAAGGTATCAGGCCGCAGCTCTCTCGTCGCGCCGCGAGTCTCTCCGCTCTCTCGGGAGCGCGAGGGACTCCGCGTGCGCGCGCCAGAGTGTGCGTCGAGGCCGTCGCAAGCGCGCGCCACGGTACACGGACGTTAACGGACCTAGCGCCGTCGCCGTGCCTGGCCCGCTGTTGGTCGTGCGGTAAGAGAGAATATCTTAACCTTCGGACAGGCCTGCAAAACGTTCGCCGCGCGCGCGCCTCTTCGCGGGGGTCGCGCGTGGCGACGAATATCGGTCGGCGACGCTACTGCTTTGGGGTACTCTTAGGACCCGTCTTGAA
>NW_012020721.1:0-424 GCF_000956235.1 Wasmannia auropunctata
GTGTGCCTTGTCGACTCAGTTCCGAGCTTCTAAACGGCGAGAATCGACGTTTGAGCGTGGGAACGTTCGCGGGCGCTCGGATCCGGCGGTTCCGACGCTTGCACGTCGAGATTCGACGTTTGAATGGTGGAAACGCCGCGAACGCAAGGATACGACGTTTCCGAGCTTCAAACGGCGAGAATCGACGTTATCGAGAGGTGGGAACGTCGGCGGGCGCTCGGATCCGGCGGTTCCGCGCTTCGCACGTCGAGATTCGACGTTTGAATGGTAGAAACGCCGCGAACGCAAGGATACGACGTTTCCGAGCTTCAAACGGCGAGAATCGACGTTTGAGCGGTGGAAACGTCGTGGGCGCTCGGATCCGGCGGTTCCGCGCTTCGCACGTCGAGATTCGACGTTTGAATGGTAGAAACGCCGCGAACGA
>NW_012020722.1:0-383 GCF_000956235.1 Wasmannia auropunctata
TCGCCGCGTTTACCTCCGGCGCCAAAAATTCTCCGCTATCGAGGCGAACGGACGACGGGGGTGCACGGGGGCACTCGGGTTCCCAATAGACGTGCGGGCACGCGGAATCGGAACTTAATATTAAGGGCGCTTGCGGGGAAGCGTCGATCGGCCAGGTTTACCTCCGGACCCGACAGAGCCAAAAATGTTCTAAGTCACGCGCGGCGTGTTGCTTTCGCGCGGCGTGATTCTTTCGCCGCGTTTACCTCCGGCGCCGAAAATTATCCGCTATCGAGGCGAACGGACGACGGGGGTGCACGGGAGCACTCGCGTGGCCGAATAGACGTGCGGGCACGGAAATCGACGTAATATTAAGACTGAGTCGACAAGGCACACAGGGGATA
>NW_012020723.1:0-354 GCF_000956235.1 Wasmannia auropunctata
ATGGGGAACAATTGCAAGCCCCAATCCCTAGCACGAAGGAGGTTCAGTCGGGTTACCCGGGCCTTTCGGCCAGGGAACACACGCTGATTCCTTCAGTGTAGCGCGCGTGCGGCCCAGAACATCTAAGGGCATCACAGACCTGTATTGCTCAATCTCGTGCGGCTAGAAGCCGCCTGTCCCTCTAAGAAGATTTGTTTGTACGTTGGTAGTAAAAACCCACCGGCCGAAGCCGGGGGCCTTCGCGATACCATAAGGTACGCCTATTTAGCAGGCTAGAGTCTCGTTCGTTATCGGAATTAACCAGTACAAATCGCTCCACCAACTAAGAACGGCCATGCACCACCACCCACCGAA
>NW_012020724.1:0-428 GCF_000956235.1 Wasmannia auropunctata
TGCCGGATCCGAGCGCCCGCGACGTTCCCACCGCTCAAACGTCGATTCTCGCCGTTTGAAGCTCGGAAACGTCGTATCCTTGCGTTCGCGGCGTTTCCACCATTCAAACGTCGAATCTCGACGTGCGAAGCGCGGAACCGCCGGATCCGAGCGCCCGCGACGTTCCCACCGCTCAAACGTCGATTCTCGCCGTTTGAAGCTCGGAAACGTCGTATCCTTGCGTTCGCGGCGTTTCCACCATTCAAACGTCGAATCTCGACGTGCGAAGCGCGGAACCGCCGGATCCGAGCGACCGACGTCGTTCCCACCGCGGTCAAACGGTCGATTCTCGCCGTTTGAAGCTACGGAAACGTCGTATCCTTGCGTTCGCGGCGTTTCCACCGATTCAAACGTCGAATCTCGACGTGCGAAGCGCGGAACCGCCGGAC
>NW_012020725.1:0-350 GCF_000956235.1 Wasmannia auropunctata
TGGAAACGTCGTATCCTTGCGTTCGCGGCGTTTCCACCATTCAGACGTCGAATCTCGACGTGCGAAGCGCGGAACCGCCGGATCCGAGCGCCCGCGACGTTCCCACCGCTCAAACGTCGATTCTCGCCGTTTGAAGCTCGGAAACGTCGTATCCTTGCGTTCGCGGCGTTTCCACATTCAGACGTCGAATCTCGACGTGCGAAGCGCGGAACCGCCGGATCCGAGCGCCGCGACGTTCCACCGCGTCAAACGTCGAGGTCTCGGCCGTTTGAAGCTCGGAAACGTCGTATCCTTGCGTTCGCGGCGTTTCCAGAATTCAGACGTCGAATCTCGACGTGCGAAGCGCGGAA
>NW_012020726.1:0-438 GCF_000956235.1 Wasmannia auropunctata
CGAACGCAAGGATACGACGTTTCCGAGCTTCAAACGGCGAGAATCGACGTTTGAGCGGTGGAAACGTCGCGGCGCTCGGATCCGGCGCTTCCGCGCTTCGCACGTCGAGATTCGACGTTGAATGGTAGAACGCCGNGAACGCAAGGATACAACGTTTCCGAGCTTCAAACGGCGAGAATCGACGTTTGAGCGGTGAGAACGTCGCGGCGCTCGGATCCGGCGTTCCGCGCTTCGCACCGTCGAGATTCGACGTTTGAATGTGGAAACGCCGCGAACGCAAGGATACGACGTTTCCGAGCTTCAAACGGCGAGAATCGACGTTTGAGCGGTGGGAACGTCGCGGGCGCTCGGATCCGGCGGTTCCGCGCTTCCGCACCGTCGAGATTCGACGTTTGAATGGTGGAAACGCCGCGAACGCAAGGATACGACGTTTCCGAG
>NW_012020727.1:0-488 GCF_000956235.1 Wasmannia auropunctata
TCGAACGACCGAGCGCAGCGAGTCAGTGAGCGAGGAAGCGGAAGAGCGCCCAATACGCAAACCGCCTCTCCCCGCGCGTTGGCCGATTCATTAATGCAACTGGCACGACAGGTTTCCCGACTGGAAAGCGGGCAGTGAGCGCAACGCAATTAATGTGAGTTAGCTCACTCATTAGGCACCCCAGGCTTTACACTTTATGCTTCCGGCTCGTATGTTGTGTGGAATTGTGAGCGGATAACAATTTCACACAGGAAACAGCTATGACCATGATTACGCCAAGCTTGCATGCCTGCAGGTCGACTCTAGAGGATCCCCGGGTACCGAGCTCGAATTCACTGGCCGTCGTTTTACAACGTCGTGACTGGGAAACCCTGGCGTTACCCAACTTAATCGCCTTGCAGCACATCCCCCTTTCGCCAGACTGGCGTAATAGCGAAGAGGCCCGCACCGATCGCCCTTCCAACAGTTGCGCAGCCTGAATGGCGAAT
>NW_012020728.1:0-361 GCF_000956235.1 Wasmannia auropunctata
CGACGTTCCCACCGCTCAAATCGTCGATTCTCGCCGTTTGAAGCTCGGAAACGTCGTATCCTTGCGTTCGCGGCGTTTCCACCATTCAAACGTCGAATCTCGACGTGCGAAGCGCGGAACCGCCGGATCCGAGCGCCCGCGACGTTCCCACCGCTCAAACGTCGATTCTCGCCGTTTGAAGCTCGGAAACGTCGGTATCCTTGCGTTCGCGGCGTTCCACCTATTCAAACGTCGAATCTACGACGTGCGAAGTCGGCGGAACCGCCGGAGGTCCGAAGGCGCCCGCGACGTTCCCACCGCTCAAAACGTCGATTCTCGCCGTTTGAAGCTCGGAAAACGTCGTATCCTTGCGTTTCGCGGG
>NW_012020729.1:0-378 GCF_000956235.1 Wasmannia auropunctata
TGACGCCGAAAATTCTCCGCTATCGAGGCGAACGGACGAGGGGTGCACGGGGCACTTGAGTGGCCGAACAGACGTGCGGGCACGCGAATCGACGTAATATTAAGGGCGCTAGCGGGGAAGCGTCGATCGGCCAGGTTTACTCGGACCGTCCCGAAATTTTCTAAGTCCCGCGCGGCGTGTTGCTTTCGCGCGGCGTGTTGCTTTCGCCGCGTTACCTCGGCGCCGAAATTTACGGCTATCGTAGGGGCGTAACGGGACGACGGGGGTGCACGGGGGCACTCGGGTAGCCGAATAGACGTGCGGGCACGCGAATCGACGTAATATTAAGGGCTCCAGCGGGGATGCGAAGCGTCGATCGGCCAGGTTTACCTCCGGACA
>NW_012020730.1:0-330 GCF_000956235.1 Wasmannia auropunctata
CTCAAAGGTCGATTCTCGCCGTTTGAAGCTCGGAAACGTCGTATCCTTGCGTTCGCGGCGTTTCCACCATTCAAACGTCGAATCTCGACGTGCGAAGCGCGGAACCGCCGGATCCGAGCGCCCGCGACGTTCCCACCGCTCAAACGTCGATTCTCGCCGTTTGAAGCTCGGAAACGTCGTATCCTTGCGTTACGCGGCGTTTCACCATTCAAACGTCGAATCTACGACGTGCGAGCGACGGAACCGCCGGATCCGAGCGCCCGCGACGTTCCGACCGCTCAAACGTCGATTCTCGCCGTTTGAAAGCTCGGAAAATCGTATAACTTCGTA
>NW_012020731.1:0-524 GCF_000956235.1 Wasmannia auropunctata
TATCCCCTGTGTGCCTTGTCGACTCAGTTGTATGCTATACGAAGTTATTACGTCGTCACTACCTCCCCGTGCCGGGAGTGGGTAATTTGCGCGCCTGCTGCCTTCCTTGGATGTGGTAGCCGTTTCTCAGGCTCCCTCTCCGGAATCGAACCCTGATTCCCCGTTACCCGTTACAACCATGGTAGGCGCAGAACCTACCATCGACAGTTATAAGGCAGACATTTGAAAGATGCGTCGCCGGTGCTAGGACCGTGCGATCAGCACAAAGTTATTCAGAGTCACCAAAATAAACGGTGGACGGACGGAGACCGCCCGCCACCGATTGGTTTTGATCTAATAAAAGCGTCCCTTCCATCACTGGTCGGGACTCTGTTTTGCATGTATTAGCTCTAGAATTACCACAGTTATCCAAGTAAATGTGGGTACAATCTAATGAACCATAACTGATTTAATGAGCCATTCGCGGTTTCACCTTAATTCGGCATGCACTGAGACATGCATGGCTTAATCTTTGAGACAAGCAA
>NW_012020732.1:0-426 GCF_000956235.1 Wasmannia auropunctata
GCGCTCGGTCAGGTTAGCGCTCGGTCAGGTTAGCGCTCGGTCAGGTTAGCGCTCGTTCGGTCTCGCGCTCGGTGGTCAGGTTAGCGCTCGGTTAGGCTAGCGCGTACGTCGGGCCTACCGCCGGCGGGTCTGTCGCGCGCTCCGCGGCTAAGTCCCGCGCCGCGTGTTGCTTTCGCCGACGGGCCGACACGGCGCTCAACGGCCAAGTGCCTCGCCTGACACGTCGGGCTAGCGCTCGGTCAGGTTAGCGCTCGGTCAGGTTAGCGCTCGTTCGGTCTCGCGCTCGGTCAGGTTAGCGCTCGGTCAGGCTAGCGCGTACGTCGGGCCTACCGCCGGCGGGGCTGACGAGCGGTCGGCGGCCAAGTTCCACGCCGCGTGTTGCTTTCGCCGACGGGGCTGGGCGCGCGGCTAAGTCCCTCGCCGCGA
>NW_012020733.1:0-491 GCF_000956235.1 Wasmannia auropunctata
TTTAGCGCTCGTTCGGTCTCGCGCTCGGTCAGGTTAGCGCTCGGTCAGGCTAGCGCGTACGTCGGGCCTACCGCCGGCGGGGCTGACGAGCGGTCGGCGGCCAAGTTCCACGCCGCGTGTTGCTTTCGCCGACGGGGCTGGCGCGCAGCGTAAGTCCCTCGCCGCGTGTTGCTTTCGCTTCACGGGGCTGGGCGCGCGGCTAATTCCCTCGCCGCGTGTTGCTTTCGCTTCACGGGGCTGGGCGCGCGGCTAATTCCCTCGCCGCGTGTTGCTTTCGCCGACGGGGCCGACAGGCGCTCCGCGGCCAAGTACCTCGCCTGACACGTCGGGCCAGCGCTCGGTCAGGTTAGCCTCCGGTCAGGTTAGCGCTCGGTCAGGTTAGCGCTCGGTCAGGCTAGCGCGTACGTCGGGCCTACCGCCGGCGGGGCTGACGAGCGGTCGGCGGCCAAGTTCCACGCCGCGTGTTGCTTTCGCCGACGGGGCTGGGCGAC
>NW_012020734.1:0-452 GCF_000956235.1 Wasmannia auropunctata
TTCGCGGCGTTTCTACCATTCGAACGTCGAATCTCGACGTGCGAAGCGCGGAACCGCGGATCCGAGCACCCGCGACGTTCCCACGCTCAAACGTCGATTCTCGCCGTTTGAAGCTCGGAAACGTCGTATCCTTGCGTTCGCGGCGTTTCTACCATTCAAACGTCGAATCTCGACGTGCGAAACGCGGAACCGCCGGATCCGAGCGCCCGCGACGTTCCCACCGCTCAAACGTCGATTCTCGCCGTTTGAAGCTCGGAAACGTCGTATCCTTGCGTTCGCGGCGTTTCTACCATTCAAACGTCGAATCTCGACGTGCGAAGCGCGGAACCGCCGGATCCGAGCGCCCGCGACGTTCCCACCGCTCAAACGTCGATTCTCGCCGTTTGAAGCTCGGAAACGTCGTATCCTTGGGTTCGCGGCGTTTCTACCATTCAAACGTCGAATCTCGACGT
>NW_012020735.1:0-428 GCF_000956235.1 Wasmannia auropunctata
TATCCCCTGTGTGCCTTGTCGACTCAGTTTTTTACAAACCGTGTCACTTCAATATTTCACACTCAATTCACATACAAATTATGCACTTGAAGAAATTACGAGAAATCTTCTAATGTATTTACTTAAAATCGCTACTATTACGTACTTTACAATCACTGACGATTAATTATCTGTCCACTGAAAAATCACACGAAGAAAGAAACACACGGCGATTTATTAACACGCGACCCGTTCACTCGACGATAGCAAGCAGTCGACTGACTTTAATACCGAATGTATTAAGTAGTTAATAATTATCAATCCGTGTCGATTAATTATTCATCGATTGAAAACTCAGTCGAGGGAAGAAACACGCGCACTATTTACTAACCCACGACAATTTACTGACACACGAGGCGTTCACTCGACGATAGCAAGCAATCGACTGA
>NW_012020736.1:0-321 GCF_000956235.1 Wasmannia auropunctata
TTTCGAGCTTCAAACTCCGAGAATCGACGTTTGAGTGGTGGGAACGTCGCGGGCGCTCGAATACGGCGGTTCCGCGTTTCACACGTCTATAATCGACCTTTGAATGGTAGAAACGCCGCGAACGCAAGGATACGACGTTTCCGAGCATCAAACGGCGAGAATCGACGTTTGAGTTCTGGGGAACTTCGCGGGCGCTCGAATACGGCGGTTCCGCGTTTCACACGTCGAGATTCGACGTTTGAATGGTACAAACGCCGGCGAACGCAAGGATACGACGTTTCCGAGCTTCAAACGGCGAGAATCGAAGTTTGAGTGGTGGGA
>NW_012020737.1:0-331 GCF_000956235.1 Wasmannia auropunctata
CGAACGGACGATGGTGGAGCACGGGGGCACTTGAGTGGCCGAACAGACGTGCGGGCACGCGAATCGACGTAATATTAAGGGCGCTAGCGGGGAAGCGTCGATCGGCCTGGTTTACCTCCGGACCCACCCGAAAATTTTCTAAGTCCCGCGCGGTGTGTTGCTTTCGCGCGGCGTGTTGCTTTCGCGCGGAGTGTTGCCTTTCGCCCGCGTTTACCTCCGGCGTCCGAAATTCTCCGCTAGTCGAGGCGAACGGTCGACGGGGGTGCACGGGGGCACTTGAGTGGCCGAACAGACGTGCGGGCACGCGAATCGACGTAATATTAAGGGCGCA
>NW_012020738.1:0-366 GCF_000956235.1 Wasmannia auropunctata
TTGCGGGCACGCGTATCGAAGTAATATTAACGGCGCTTGCGGGGAAGCGTCGATCGGCCAGGTTTACCTCCGGACCCGACCCGAAAATTTTCTAAGTCCCGCGCGGCGTGTTGCTTTCGCGCGGCGTGTTGCTTTCGCCGCCTTTACCACCGACGCCGAAAATTCTCCGCTATCCGAGGCCGAACGGACGATGGTGGTGCACGGGGGCACTTGAGTGGCCGAACAGACGTGCGGGCACGCGAATCGACGTAATATTAAGGGCGCTAGCGGGGAAGCGTCGATCGGCCAGGTTTACCTCCGGACCCGACCCGAAAATTTTCTAAGTCCCGCGCGGCGTGTTGCTTTCGCGCGGCGTGTTGCTATCGC
>NW_012020739.1:0-343 GCF_000956235.1 Wasmannia auropunctata
CGCCGCGAACGCAAGGACACGACGTTTTCCGAGCTTCAAACGGCGAGAATCGACGTTTGAGCGGTGGGAACGTCGCGGGCGCTCGGATCCGGCGGTTCCGCGCTTTCGCACGTCGAGATTTCGACCGTTTGAATGGTGGAAACGCCGCGAACGCAAGGATACGACGTTTCCGAGCTTCAAACGGCGAGAATCGACGTTTGAGCGTGGGAACGTCGCGGGCGCTTCGGATCCGGCGGTTCCGCGCTTCGCACGTCGAGATTCGACGTTTGAATGGTGGAAACGCCGCGAACGCAAGGATACGACGTTTCCGAGCTTCAAACGGCGAGAATCGACGTTTGAGCGG
>NW_012020740.1:0-779 GCF_000956235.1 Wasmannia auropunctata
CCCATCGCTCAAACGTCGATTCTCGCCGTTTAAAGCGAGGAAACGTCGTATCCTTGCGTTCGCGGCGTTTCCACCATTCAAACGTCGAATCTCGACGTGCGAAGTGCGGAACCGCCGGATCCGAGCGCCCGCGACGTTCCCACCGCTCAAACGTCGATTCTCGCCGTTGTAAGCTCGGAAACGTCGTATCCTTGCGTTCGCGGCGTTTCCACCATTCAAACGTCGAATCTCGACGTGCGAAGCGCGGAACCGCCGGATCCGAGCGCCCGCGACGTTCCCACCGCTCAAACGTCATTCTCGCCGTTTGAAGCAGGAAACGTCGTATCCTAGCGTTCGCGGCCGTTTTCCACCCATTCAAACGTCCGTAATCTCGACGTGCGAAGCGCGGAACCGCCGGATCCGAGCGCCCGCGACGTTCCCTCCGCTCAACCGTCGATTCTCGCCGTTTGAAGCAAGGAAACGTCGTATCCTAGCGTTCGCGGCGTTTCCACCATTCAAACGTCGAATCTCGACGTGCGAAGCGCGGAACCGCCGGATCCGAGCGCCCGCGACGTTCCCACCGCTCAAACGTCGATTCTCGCCGTTTGAAGCGAGGAAACGTCGTATCCTTGCGTTCGCGGCGTTTCCACCATTCAAACGTCGAATCTCGACGTGCGAAGCGCGGAACCGCCGGATCCGAGCGCCCGCGACGTTCCCACCGCTCAAACGTCGATTCTCGCCGTTTGAAGCGAGGAAACGTCGTATCCTTGCGTTCGCGGACTGAGTCGACAAGGCACACA
>NW_012020741.1:0-460 GCF_000956235.1 Wasmannia auropunctata
TCTCCGCGAGCGCGCGAGACGTCATCCTTGGGACCGGCACGGCGCGTTTGTCGTGTACTCGTCGCGTATCCCGCCGGGCGCACTCGATTCGTGCCCACCCGCTTCGCCCCACTGGTGTTTTGCGCCAACGCTCACTCACGCGTCTCTCGACACGTGTTGTCGCCGCCGCCGCCGTCGTCGTAGCGATCGCGACCGATCGACGATTCGCGCTCGCTCGTCCACACGAGCGAGCCGAAGTTCGTCTCGCGTCGCGTCGGACGCTGACGCGCGCGCGCGCGCGCGCGCGAAGAGAGACAGGGAGAGAGCGTTTTCGCATACAAAACTTTGACGACCTCAGAGCAGGCGAGATCACCCGCTGAATTTAAGCATATTATTAAGCGGAGGAAAAGAAACTAACTAGGATTTCCTTAGTAGCGGCGAGCGAACAGGAAAGAGCCCAGCGCCGAATCCCGCGGTTCCG
>NW_012020743.1:0-430 GCF_000956235.1 Wasmannia auropunctata
CGTCGAATCGCGTGACCGCACGTCTATTCGGCCACCCGAGTGCCCCCGTGCACCCCCGTCGACCGTTCGTTTGATAGCGGAAAATTTTGGCGTCCGGAGGTAAACGCGGCGAAAGCAAACGCCGCGCGAAGCAACAACGCCGCGCGGGACTTAGAAATTTCGGGTCGAGTCCGGAGGTAAACCTGGACGATCGACGCTTCGCTTACCCGCTAGCGCGAATTAATATTACGTCGATTCGCGTGCCCGCACGTCTATTCGGCCACCCGAGTGCCCCCGTGCACCCCCCGTGTCCGTTCGCCTCGATAGCGGAGAATTTTCGGCGCCGGAGGTAAACGCGGCGAAAGCACCACGCCGCGCGAAAGCAACACGCCGCGCGGACGTAATAACTTCGTATAGCATACAACTGAGTCGACAAGGCACACAGGGGATA
>NW_012020744.1:0-403 GCF_000956235.1 Wasmannia auropunctata
CAGGCGCTCAGCGGCCAAGTGCCTCGCCTGCACGTCGGGCTAGCGCTCGGTCAGGTTAGCGCTCGGTCAGGTTAGCGCTCGGTCAGGTTAGCGCTCGTTCGGTCTCGCGCTCGGTCAGGTTAGCGCTCGGTTAGGCTAGCGCGTACGTCGGTCCTACCGCCGCGGGTCTGTCGCCGCGCCTCCGCGGCTAACGTCCGCGCCGCGTGTTGCTTTCGCCGACGGGGCCGACAGGCGCTCAGCGGCCAAGTGCCTCGCCTGACACGTCGGGCTAGCGCTCGGTCAGGTTAGCGCTCGGTCAGGTTAGCGCTCGGTCAGGTTAGCGCTCGTTCGGTCTCGCGCTCGGTCAGGTTAGCGCTCGGTTAGGCTAGCGCGTACGTCGGTCCTACCGCCGGCGGGTCTGTCA
>NW_012020745.1:0-724 GCF_000956235.1 Wasmannia auropunctata
TACTAGGGTGGCCGAATAAACGTGCGGGCACGCGAATCGACGTAACATTAAGGGCTTTAGCGGGAAGCGTAGATCGGCCAGGTTTACCTCCGGACCCGACCGAGCCGAAAATTTTCTAAGTCCCTCGCGGCGTGTTGCTTTCTCGCCGCGTGTTGCTTTCGCCGACGGGGCCGACAGGCGCTCCGCGGCCAAGTACCTCGCCTGACCCGTCGGGCTCGCGCTCGGTCAGGTTAGCGCTCGGTCAGGTTTAGCGCTCGGTCAGGTTAGCGCTCGTTCGGTCTCGCGCTCGGTGGTCAGGTTAGCGCTCGGTTAGGCTAGCGCGTACGTCGGGCCTACCGCCGGCGGGTCTGTCGCGCGCTCCGCGGCTAAGTCCCGCGCCGCGTGTTGCTTTCGCCGACGGGGCCGACAGGCGCTCAGCGGCCAAGTGCCTCGCCTGACACGTCGGGCTAGCGCTCGGTCAGGTTAGCGCTCGGTCAGGTTAGCGCTCGGTCAGGTTAGCGCTCGTTCGGTCTCGCGCTCGGTCAGGTTAGCGCTCGGTTAGGCTAGCGCGTACGTCGGTCCTACCGCCGGCGGGTCTGTCGCGCGCTCCGCGGCTAAGTCCCGCGCCGCGTGTTGCTTTCGCCGACGGGGCCGACAGGCGCTCAGCGGCCAAGTGCCTCGCCTGACACATCGGGCTAGCGCTCGGTCAGGTTAGCGCTCGGTCAGGTTAGCGCTCGGTCAGGTT
>NW_012020746.1:0-421 GCF_000956235.1 Wasmannia auropunctata
TGCGCGGAACCGCCGTATCCGAGCGCCCGCGACGTTCCCACCGCTCAAACGTCGATTCTCGCCGTTTGAAGCTCGGAAACGTCGTATCCTTGCGTTCACGGCGTTTCTACCATTCAAACGTCGAATCTCGACGTGCGAAGCGCGGAACCCCCGTATCCGAAGGCCCGCGACGTTCCCACCTACTCAAACGTCGATTCTCGCCGTTTGAAGTTCGGAAACGTCGTAGTCCTTGCGTTCGCGGCGTTTCTACCATTCAAACGTCGAATCTCGACGAGCGAAGCGCGGAAACCGCCGTATCCGAGCGCCCGCGTACGTTCCCACGTTCAAACGTCGATTCTCGCCGTTTGAAGCTCGGAAACGTCGTATCCTTGCGTTCGCGGGGTTTCTACCATTCAAACGTCGAATCTCGACGTGCGAAGCG
>NW_012020747.1:0-350 GCF_000956235.1 Wasmannia auropunctata
CGTAACCGCCGTATCCGAGCGCCCGCGACGTTCCCACCGCTCAAACGTCGAATTCTCGCCGTTTGAAGCTCCGGAAACGTCGTATCCTTGCGTTCGCGGCGTTTCTACCATTCAAACGTCGTAATCTCGACGTGCGAAGCGCGGAACCGCCGTATCCGAGCGCCCGCGACGTTCCCACCGCTCAAACGTTCGATTCTCGCCGTTTGAACGCTCGGAAACGTCGTATCCTTGCGTTCGCGGCGTTTCTACCATTCAAACGTCGAATCTCGACGTGCGAAGCGCGGAACCCCGTATCCGAAGGCCCGCGACGTTCCCACCACTCAAACGTCGATTCTCGCCGTTTGAAGTTA
>NW_012020748.1:0-368 GCF_000956235.1 Wasmannia auropunctata
AAACGTCGAATCTCGACATGTGAAGCGCTGAACCGCCGTGCTCGAGCGCCCGAAGCGTTTCCACCACTCAAACGTCGATTCTCGCCGTTTGAAGCTCGGAAACGACGTATCCTTGCGTTCGCGGCGTTTCTACCATTCAAACGTCGAATCTCGACGTGCGAAGCGCGGAACCGCCGTATCCGAGCGCCCGCGACGTTCCCACCGCTCAAACGTCGATTCTCGCCGTTTGAAGCTCGGAAACGTCGTATCCTTGCGTTCGCGGCGTTTCTACCATTCAAACGTCGAATCTCGACGTGCGAAGCGCGGAACCGCCGTAGTACGGAGCGCCCGCGACGTTCCCACCGCTCAAACGTCGATTCTCGCCGTTA
>NW_012020749.1:0-316 GCF_000956235.1 Wasmannia auropunctata
TTATTTCTAAAGATACAATCTCTTATTTTGAATACTCGAGGGCATGCATATAATTTCTTGAAAAGCAATAAGAAATTTCTAAAGATGCAATCTCTCACTTTGAATATTCGAGGACATGTATACATATATATATATATTTATTAGAATTCAAAATCAGACATTTATATATTTAAGTGATGATATTTTAAGTTCTTATAAATTGAAAATTTTTGTTAATTATAATTTTGTTAACGTTGTAATTAATAATAAGAGTGTTAAATATCTCGCGCCTATTTAAACTATCACGTTTCAGAGCTTGCGGTCGTTCTTGTTAATT
>NW_012020750.1:0-377 GCF_000956235.1 Wasmannia auropunctata
TGCCGCGAACGCAAAGATACGACGTTTCCAAGCTTCAAACGGCAAAAATCGACGTTTGAGTGGTGGGAACGTCGCGGGCGATCGAATACCGCGGTTCCGCGCTTCACATGACGAGAATCGACGTTTGAATGGTAGAAACGCCGCGAACGCAAGGATACGACGTTTCCGAGCTTCAAACGGCGAGAATCGACGTTTGAGTGTTGGGAACGTCTCGGGCGCTCGAATACGTGCGGTTCCGCACTTCACATGACGAGAATCGACGTTTGAATGGTAGAAACGCCGCGAACGCGAGGATACGACGTTTCCGAACTTCAAACGGCGAGAATCGACGTTTGAGTAGTGGGAACGTCGCGGGCGCCCGAATACCGCGGTTCCGC
>NW_012020752.1:0-467 GCF_000956235.1 Wasmannia auropunctata
TCTCCGCTCTCTCGGGAGCGCGAGTGACTCCGCGTGCGCGCGCCAGAGTGTGCGTCGAGGCCGTCGCAAGCGCGCGCCACGGTACACGGACGTTAACGGACCTAGCGCCGTCGCCGTGCCTGGCCCGCTGTTGGTCGTGCGGTAAAGAGAGAATATCTTAACCTTCGACAGGCCTGCAAAACGTTCGCCGCGCGCGCGCCTCTTCGCGGGGGTCGCGCGTGGCGACGGATACCGGTCGGCGACGCTACTGCTTTGGGTACTCTTAGGACCCGTCTTGAAACACGGACCAAGGAGTCTAACATGTACGCGAGTCATTGGGACTCAGCGGATACCTAAAGGCGCAATGAAAGTGAAGGTCGGCCCTGGTTGTCGACCGAGGGAGGATGGGCCGCGTCGCGATGCGGCTCCGCACTCCCGGGGCGTCTCGTTCTCATCGCGAGAAGAGGCGCACACAGAGCGTACACGTT
>NW_012020753.1:0-409 GCF_000956235.1 Wasmannia auropunctata
TATGGGCGCCAGCGGGGATGCGAAGCGTCGATCGGCCAGGTTTACCTCCGGACCCGACCCGAAATATTCTAAGTCCCGCGCGGCGTGTTGCTTTCGCGCGGCGTTTGCTTTCGCCGCGTTTACCTCCGGCGCCAAAATTTTCCGCTATCGAGGCGAACGGTCGACGGGGTGCACGGGGCACTCGGGTGTCCGAATAGACGTGCGGTCACGCGATTCGACGTAATATTAAGGGCGCCGAGCGGGGAAGCGAAGCGATGATCGGCCAGGTTTACCTCCGGACCCGACCCGAAAATTTTCTAAGTCCCGCGCGGCGTGTTGCTTTCGCGCGGCGTGTTGCTTTCGCCGCGTTTACCTCCGGCGCCGAAAATTCTCCGCTATCGAACTGAGTCGACAAGGCACACAGGGGATA
>NW_012020754.1:0-850 GCF_000956235.1 Wasmannia auropunctata
TCCACCGCTCAAACGTCGATTCTCGACGTTTGAAGCTCGGAAACGTCGTTTCCTTGCGTTCGCGGCGTTTCTACCATTCAAACGTCGAATCTCGACGTGCGAAGCGCGGAACCGCCGGATCCGAGCGCCCGCGACGTTCCCACCGCTCAAACGTCGATTCTCGCCGTTTGAAGCTCGGAAACGTCGTATCCTTGCGTTCGCGGTCGTTTCTACCATTACAAACGTCGAATCTCGACGTGCGAAGCGCGGAACCGCCGGATCCGAGCGCCCGCGACGTTCCCACCGCTCAAACGTCGATTCTCGCCGTTTGAAGCTCGGAAACGTCGTATCCTTGCGTTCGCGGCGTTTCTACCATTCAAACGTCGAATCTCGACGTGCGAAGCGCGGAACCGCCGGATCCGAGCGCCCGCGACGTTCCCACCGCTCAAACGTCGATTCTCGCCGTTTGAAGCTCGGAAACGTCGTATCCTTGCGTTCGCGGCGTTTCCACCATTCAAACGTCGAATCTCGACGTGCGAAGCGCGGAACCGCCGGATCCGAGCGCCCGCGACGTTCCCACCGCTCAAACTCGATTCTCGCCTTTGAAGCTCCGGAAACGTCCGTATCCTTGCCGTTCGCGGCGTTTCCACACTTCTAACGTACGATACTCGACGTGCGAAGCGCGGAACCGCCGGATCCGAGCGCCCGCGACGTTCCCACCGCTCAAACGTCGATTCTCGCCGTTTGAAGCTCGGAAACGTCCGTATCCTTGCGTTCGCGGCGTTTCCACCATTCAAACGTACGAATACTCGACGTGCGAAGCGCGGAACCGCCGGATCCGAGCGCCCGCGACGTTCCCACCGCTCAAACG
>NW_012020755.1:0-404 GCF_000956235.1 Wasmannia auropunctata
TGTCGACTCAGTGCCCGCGACGTTCCACCGCTCAAACGTCGATTCTCGCCGTTTGAAGCTCGGAAAACGTCGTATCTTTGCGTTCGCGGCGTTTCTACCATTCAAACGTCGAATCTCGACGTGCGAAGCGCGGAACCGCCGGATCCGAGCGCCCGCGACGTTCCCACCGCTCAAACGTCGATTCTCGCCGTTTGAAGCTCGGAAACGTCGTATCCTTGCGTTCGCGACGTTCCCACCGCTCAAACGTCGATTCTCGACGTGCGTAAGCGCGGAACCGCCGGATCCGGAGCGCCCGCGGACGTTCCCACCGCTCAAACGTCGATTCTCGCCGTTTGAAGCTCGGAAACGTCGTATCCTTGCGTTCGCGGCGTTTCTACCATTCAAACGTCGAATCTCGACGTGCG
>NW_012020756.1:0-359 GCF_000956235.1 Wasmannia auropunctata
TAAGGATACGACGTTCCGAGCTTCAAACGGCGAGAATCGAAGTTTGAGCGGTGGGAACGTCGCGAGCGCTCGGATCCGGCGGTTCCGCGATTCGCACGTCGAGATTTGACGTTTGAATCGTAGAAACGCCGCGAACGCAAGGATACGACGTTTCCGAGCATCAAAAGGCGAGAATCGACGTTTGAGCGGTGGGAACGTCGCGGGCGCTCGGATCCGGCGGTGCCGCGCTTGCACGTCGAGATTCGACGTTTGAATGGTGGAACGCCGCGAACGCAAGGATACGACGTTTCCGAGCTTCGAAACGGCGAGAATCGACGTTTGAGTGGTGGAACGTCGCGGGCGCTCGGAATCCGGCGGTT
>NW_012020757.1:0-347 GCF_000956235.1 Wasmannia auropunctata
GAGCGCCCGCGACGTTCCCACCGCTCAAACGTTGATTCTCGCCGTTTGAAGCTCGGAAACGTCGTATCCTTGCGTTCGCGGCGTTTCCACCATTCAAACGTCCGAATCTCGACGTGCGAAGCGCGGAACCGCCGGATCCGAGCGCCCGCGACGTTCCCACCGCTCAAACGTCGATTCTCGCCGTTTGAAGCTCGGAAACGTCGTATCCTTGCGTTCGCGGCGTTTCCACCATTCAAACGTCGAAACTCGACGTGATCGTATAACTTCCGGTATAACTGTATCGCTATACGAACGTTATTACGTACGTCGATTCTCGCCGTTTGAAGCTCGGAAACGTCGTAACCTTA
>NW_012020758.1:0-482 GCF_000956235.1 Wasmannia auropunctata
TCTGCTGACCCCCAAGGTGGGCAAAAGGGCAGACGCCCTGGCCCGCCTACTGCCGAACCTGCGGGGTCCGAGGGCCGGTGTGCGCAAGATGTACACGGCCGCCGTCCTCTCCGGGTTAATGTATGGCGCCCCCATTTGGGCGGGCGAGGCGCGGGCCTAATCCCAAAATCCGAGGGGCTCTGAACGGAGTCCAGCGGAGGATGGCCCTGCGCCTGACCCGGGGATACAGGACGGTGTCTCACGCGGCGGCGACGGCCTTGGCCGGCACACCTCCGGCGGACCTACTAGCCGGGGCCCAGGCCGATGTATATCGGCGGGTCCGGGTGGTCCGCCTGAGTGGCCGGCAACCGACCAGGAGGGCCGTCGAAATGTTCCGGCGGCAGGCGCGCGACCGAGCCTTTACGGCGTGGGACGCGCGCCTCCGCGAACAGAACGTCGCGGGGACACGGACCACCGAGGCCATCCAGCCCATCCTCAGGGAG
>NW_012020759.1:0-492 GCF_000956235.1 Wasmannia auropunctata
TTCGAAGTAACAGATTATATTTACAGAAATTTTTATTGCTTTTCAAAAAATAATATGCACATCCTCAATCCCTCGGAGTGAAAGATTGCATTTTTAGAGAAAAATTTCTTTGCTTTAGAAGCATTATATACATATCCTCGACTATTCGAAGTGAGAAATTGCATTTTTAGAAACATTTCTATGCTTTATAAAAATTATATACATGTCCTCGGGTCTTCGAAGTAAGAAATAATATTTTTAATCATTTTTATTACTTTTATAATTATATGCATATCCTCGAGTGTTCGAAATGAGAGATTGCATTTTTTTGAAATATTTGTTTGCTTTAAAAAATATTATATACGTGTGCTCGAGTCTTCGAAAGAAGAAATTGTATTTTTAGAAATATTTCTTTGCTATAAAAAAAATCATATACATATCCTCGAAGTGAGACGTTGTATTTTTAGAAATATTTCTATGCTTTATAAAAATTATATATATGGTCCTCGAGTT
>NW_012020760.1:0-404 GCF_000956235.1 Wasmannia auropunctata
TGCGAACGCAAGGATACTACGTTTCCGAGCTTCAAACGGCGAGAATCGACGTTTGAGCGGTGGGAACGTCGCGGGAGTTTGAATACGGCGGTTCCGCGCTTCACACGTCGAGATTCGACGTTTGAATGGTAGAAACGCCGCGAACGCAAAGATACGAGGTTTCCGAGCTTCAAACGGCGAGGATCGACGTTTGAGTGGTGGGAACGTCGCAAGCGCTCGAATACGGCGGTTCCGCGCTTCACACGTCAAGATTCGACGTTTGAAGAATAGAAACGCCGCGAACGCAAGGATACGACGTTTCCGAGCTTCAAACGGCGAGAATCGACGTTTGAGTGGTCGGAACGTCGCGGGCGCTCGAATACGGCGGTTCCGCGTTCACACGTCGAGATTCGACGTTTGAATGG
>NW_012020761.1:0-764 GCF_000956235.1 Wasmannia auropunctata
TTGGCCGATCGACGCTTCGCATCCCCGCTGGCGCCCTTAATATTACGTCGATTCGCGTGCCCGCACGTCTATTCGGCCACCCGAGTGCCCCCGTGCAACCCCGTCGTCCGTTCGCCTCGATAGCGGAAAATTTTCGGCGCCGGAGGTAAACGCGGCGAAAGCAACACTCCGCGCGAAAGAAACACGCCGCGCGGGACTTAGAAAATTTTCGGGTCGGGTCCGGTGGTAAACCTTGCCGATCGACGCTTCCCCGATAGCGTCCTTAATATTACGTCGATTCGCTTGCCCGCACGTCTATTTGGCCACCCGAGTGCCCCCGTGCACCCCCGTCGTCCGTACGCCTCGATAGCGGAGAATTTTTGGCGCCGGAGGTAAACGCGGCGAACGCAACACTCCGCGCGAAAGCAACACGCCGCGCGGGACTTAGAAAATATTCGGGTCGGGTCCGGAGGTAAACCTGGCCGATCGACGCTTCGCTTCCCCGCTGGCGCCCTTAATATTACGTCGATTCGCGTGCCCGCACCTCTGTTCGGCCACTCAAGTGCCCCAGTGCATCCCTTTCGACCGTTCGCCTCGATAGCGGAGAATTTTCGTCGTCGGAGGTAAACGCGGCGAAGCAACACGCCGCGCGAAAGCAACGACGCCGACGCGGACGTTAGAAAATTTCGGGTACGGGTCCGGAGGTAAACCTGGCCGATCGACGTTTCCCCGCTAGCGCCCTTAATATTACGTCGATTCGCGTGCCCGCACGTCTATTCGGCCAC
>NW_012020762.1:0-334 GCF_000956235.1 Wasmannia auropunctata
TCATAAGATTGATTTATCGCTATTATAAATGGCTGCCGAATAAATCAATCTCATGATTGGCCATTCGATGCCATTTTTAATATTTTCTAGTACTTTTGCGATACTGCCATAAGCCGGTCGCGCTTCTCTGATAATCTAGGACTCTACCCCCACCACGCGCCGCCAACTAGGTGCGCGGGGAGGTAATTGCGGTCGGCGGCGGGCAGGCATATCTCGCCGCGCGTTCAGATTCGACGAGCTTTATATATTAATATCTCGAAAACTATTGCGAAGATCGCAAAATGGTAGAGACTTTTTTTGTTCAGTTTGGTCCACACTACCTCCCCACAAGCGA
>NW_012020763.1:0-305 GCF_000956235.1 Wasmannia auropunctata
TAAGGAATATTTCTAAAAATGCAGTCTCTTCGAAAACTTGAGGACATGTATATAATTTTTTTTANAGCATATAATTATTTCTAAAGATACAATCTCTTATTTTGAATACTCGAGGGCATGCATATAATTTCTTGAAAAGCAATAAGAAATTTCTAAAGATGCAATCTCTCACTTTGAATATTCGAGGACATGTATACATATATATATATATATATATATTTATTAGAATTCAAAATCAGACATTTATATATTTAAGTGATGATATTTTAAGTTCTTATAAATTGAAAATTTTTGTAATTGTTATA
>NW_012020764.1:0-360 GCF_000956235.1 Wasmannia auropunctata
TAGGGAGAATGAGAACAAAAATATACATGATCTTTTTTTAACAAAACCCGACGTTGTGCGTATACTCCTCGGAGTGTACATGCACGTTCGGTGTATAACACATGGGTTTACGTATGTAACGAATGAAGAAGCAGAGTGTCGCCGACCGGCTCGCAAGACCGGCGGCAAGTACCGACACACGCACACGGCTCTCTGTGCTGCGCTCGCTGGCTCTCGAGAAAAACGCACACACGAAGCTCCCTGGTTGATCCTGCCAGTAGTCAATATGCTTGTCTCAAAGATTAAGCCATGCATGTCTCAGTGCATGCCGAATTAAGGTGAAACCGCGAATGGCTCATTAAATCAGTTATGGTTCATTAA
>NW_012020765.1:0-425 GCF_000956235.1 Wasmannia auropunctata
TCAAATTCGTGATATAATTCTGTAATAAAATTTACATAGAGATATTATAAGAAGCACCAAGATAATTCCCTCAATCTATTGTGTTATGCTTATAGAGCCGTAATCATAGACTTATAAGATAGACTGCGCGCCCTATTGTTCTCGGTGGGGCAGAAGCTAAAGTGAGAGGGCTACACCCCGCACTTCTCTTGTCCTTGTTCAATCGTTGGTGGGGGAGAAGAAAAGAGGGGAGACCCCCCGCGCGCCGGCCACCGTCAGCCGTGCCGATATATATATATATATATTATTACTACTATTATCTTAAATAAAATTTAAAGGCATTACAAGATTATTCGTTGATACATATTATTTTAAAGTTATTAGTGAATACATGCATATTTAATCTTTTTTAATTTACTATAAAATATTTACTATTAATAAATATT
>NW_012020766.1:0-366 GCF_000956235.1 Wasmannia auropunctata
TTTTTGAGCGTTGTACGATTTTTTTTTCACCGAGTTATTCAACATTAAAGCAAAAATGGTCCTTTTTGCTTCAACGTAGAATAACTCGGTGAAAAAAAATCGTACAACGCTCAACAAAAAAAGCAAATTGAAGGTAAAGATTCACTCTTTTGAAAGCAGTAAACTGCATTTGTGTGCAATTTCTAGTTTATGCCATAAAACCTTTTAAATTTAGTACACATTTTTAGAGATTTGACGCATTTTCAATTTGGACCTATTTAATTCCATAAAAATAAATAGGATCTTTCTAAAGTGTCGATCTGAAAAATAGAGATTTCAAGCTGTAAAATGCTTTTTTTGAACATCTCGATACGATCATTTTTGACG
>NW_012020767.1:0-450 GCF_000956235.1 Wasmannia auropunctata
GCGAACGGTCGACGGGGTGCACGGGGCACTTGAGTGGCCGAACAGACGTGCGGGCACGCGAATCGACGTAATATTAAGGGCGCTAGCGGGGAAGCGTCGATCGGCCAGGGTTACCTCCGGACCCGACCCGAAAATTTTCTAAGTCTCGCGCGGAGTGTTCGCTTTCGCGCGGCGTGTTGCTTTCGACCGCGTTTACCTCCGGCGCCAAAATTCTCCGCTATCGAGGCGAACGGGACGACGGGGTGGCACGGGGCACTCGGGTGGCCAAATAGACGTACGGGCACGCGAATCGACGTAATATTAAGGGCGCTTGCGGGGAAGCGTCGATCGAGCCAGGTTTACCCTCCGGACCCGACAGTAGCCAAAAAATTTTCTAAGTCACGCGCGGCTTGTTGCTTTTCGCGCGGCGCGTTTCTTCGCCGCGTTTACCTCCGGCGCCGAAAATTCTCC
>NW_012020768.1:0-339 GCF_000956235.1 Wasmannia auropunctata
CGCGGCGTGTTGCTTTCGCCGCGTTTACCTCCGGCCCCAAAATTCTCCGCTATCGTGGCGAACGGACGACGGGGGTGCACGGGGCACTCGGGTGGCCGAATAGATGTGCGGGCACGCGAATCGACGTAATATTAAAGGCGCTAGCGGGGAAGCGTCGATCGGCAAGGTTTACCTCCGTACCCGACCCGTAAATTTTCTAAGTCCGCGCGGCGTGTTGCTTTCGCGCGTCGTGTTGCTTTCGCCGCGTTTACCTCCGGCGCCGAAAATTCTCCGCTATCGAGGCGAACGGTCGACGGGGGTGCACGGGGGCACTTGAGTGGCCGAAACAGACGTGCGGGC
>NW_012020769.1:0-323 GCF_000956235.1 Wasmannia auropunctata
TAAACGCAAGGATACGACGTTTCCGAGCTTCAAACGGCGAGAATCGACGTTTGAGCGGTGGGAACGTCGCGGGCGCTCGGATTCGGCGGTTCCGCGCTTCGCACGTCGAGATTCGACGTTTGAAAGGTAGAAACGCCGCGAACGCAAGGATACGACGTTTCCGAGCTTCAAACGGCGAGAATCGACGTTTGAGCGGTGGGAACGTCGCGGGAGCTCGGATACGGCGGTTCCGCGCTTCGCACGTCGAGATTCGACGTTTGAATGGTAGAAACGCCGCGAACGCAAGGATACGACGTTTCAAAGCTTCAAAAGGCGAGAATCGA
>NW_012020770.1:0-805 GCF_000956235.1 Wasmannia auropunctata
ACGAGGCCCTTTCGTCTCGCGCGTTTCGGTGATGACGGTGAAAAACCTCTGACACATGCAGCTCCCGGAGACGGTCACAGCTTGTCTGTAAGCGGATGCCGGGAGCAGACAAGCCCGTCAGGGCGCGTCAGCGGGTGTTGGCGGGTGTCGGGGCTGGCTTAACTATGCGGCATCAGAGCAGATTGTACTGAGAGTGCACCATATGCGGTGTGAAATACCGCACAGATGCGTAAGGAGAAAATACCGCATCAGGCGCCATTCGCCATTCAGGCTGCGCAACTGTTGGGAAGGGCGATCGGTGCGGGCCTCTTCGCTATTACGCCAGCTGGCGAAAGGGGGATGTGCTGCAAGGCGATTAAGTTGGGTAACGCCAGGGTTTTCCCAGTCACGACGTTGTAAAACGACGGCCAGTGAATTCGAGCTCGGTACCCGGGGATCCTCTAGAGTCGACCTGCAGGCATGCAAGCTTGGCGTAATCATGGTCATAGCTGTTTCCTGTGTGAAATTGTTATCCGCTCACAATTCCACACAACATACGAGCCGGAAGCATAAAGTGTAAAGCCTGGGGTGCCTAATGAGTGAGCTAACTCACATTAATTGCGTTGCGCTCACTGCCCGCTTTCCAGTCGGGAAACCTGTCGTGCCAGATGCATTAATGAATCGGCCAACGCGCGGGGAGAGGCGGTTTGCGTATTGGGCGCTCTTCCGCTTCCTCGCTCACTGACTCGCTGCGCTCGGTCGTTCGGCTGCGGCGAGCGGTATCAGCTCACTCAAAGGCGGTAATACGGTTATCCACAGAATCAGA
>NW_012020771.1:0-382 GCF_000956235.1 Wasmannia auropunctata
GACGTTTCCGAGCTTCAAACGGCGAGAATCGACGTTTGAGCGGTGGGAACGTCGCGGGCGCTCGGATCCGGCGGTTCCGCGCTTCGCACGTCGAGATTCGACGTTGAATGGTGGAAACGCCGCGAACGCAAGGATACGACGTTACCGAGCTTCAAACGGGCGAGGAATCGACGTTTGAGCGGTGGGAACGTCGCGGGCGCTCGGATCCGGCGGTTCCGCGCTTCGCACGTCGAGATTCGACGTTGAATGGTGGAAACGCCGCGAACGCAAGGATACGACGTTACCGGAGCTTCAAACGGGCGAGGAATCGACGTTTGAGCGGTGGGAACGTCGCGGGCGCTCGGATCCGGCGGTTCCGCGCTTCGCACGTCGAGATTCACGT
>NW_012020772.1:0-367 GCF_000956235.1 Wasmannia auropunctata
GCCGCGAACGCAAGGATACGACGTTTCCGAGCTTCAAACGGCGAGAATCGACGTTTGAGCGGTGGGAACGTCGCGGGCGCTCGGATCCGGCGGTTCCGCGCTTCGCACGTCGAGATTCGACGTTTGAATGGTGGAAACGCCGCGAACGCAAGGATACGACGTTACGAGCTTCAAACGGGCGAGGAATCGACGTTTGAGCGGTGGGAACGTCGCGGGCGCTCGGATCCGGCGGTTCCGCGCTTCGCACGTCGAGATTCGACGTTTGAATGGTGGAAACGCCGCGAACGCAAGGATCGACGTTACGAGCTTCAAACGGGCGAGGAATCGACGTTTGAGCGGTGGAACGTCGCGGCGCTCGGATCCGGCG
>NW_012020773.1:0-400 GCF_000956235.1 Wasmannia auropunctata
TTCGACGTTTGAATGGTAGAATCGCCGCGAACGCAAGGATACGACGTTTCCGAGCTTCAAACGGCGAGAATCGACGTTTGAGCGGTGGGAACGTTGCGGGCGCTCGGATCCGGCAATTCCGCGCTTCGCACGACGAGATTCGACGTTTGAATGGTAGAAACGCCGCGAACGCAAGGATACGACGTTTCCGAGCTTCAAACGGCGAGAATCGACGTTTGAGCGGTGGGAACGTCGCGGGCGCTCGGATCCGGCGGTTCGGCGCGTTCGCACGTCGAGATTCGACGTTCGAATCGTAGAAACGCCGCGAACGCAAGGATACGACGTTTCCGAGCTTCAAACGGCGAGAATCGACGTTTGAGCGGTGGGAACGTCGCGGGCGCTCGGATCCGGCGGTTCCGCG
>NW_012020774.1:0-348 GCF_000956235.1 Wasmannia auropunctata
TCCCGCGCAGTTCCCACCGCTCAAACGTCGATTCTCGCCGTTTGAAGCTCGGAAACGTCGTATCCTTGCGTTCGCGGCGTTTCCACCATTCGAAACGTCGAATCGTCGACGTGCGAAGCGCGGAACCGCCGGATCCGAGCGCCCGCGACGTTCCCACCGCTCAAACGTCGATTCTCGCCGTTTGAAGCTCGGAAACGTCGTATCCTTGCGTTCGCGCGTTCACCATCGAACGTCGAATCGGTCACGGTGCGAAGCGCGGAACCGCCGGATCCGAGCGCCCGCGCCGTTCCCACCGCTCAAACGTCGATTCTCGCCGTTTGAAGCTCGGAAACGTCGTATCCTTGCGTT
>NW_012020775.1:0-427 GCF_000956235.1 Wasmannia auropunctata
TGGCAGCTTCCGGGAAACCAAAGCTTTTGGGTTCCGGGGGAAGTATGGTTGCAAAGCTGAAACTTAAAGGAATTGACGGAAGGGCACCACCAGGAGTGGAGCCTGCGGCTTAATTTGACTCAACACGGGAAACCTCACCAGGCCCAGACACCGGAAGGATTGACAGATTGATAGCTCTTTCTTGATTCGGTGGGTGGTGGTGCATGGCCGTTCTTAGTTGGTGGAGCGATTTGTCTGGTTAATTCCGATAACGAACGAGACTCTAGCCTGCTAAATGGCGTACCTTATGGTATCGCGAAGGCCCCCGGCTTCGGCCGGTGGGTTTTTACTACCAACGTACAAACAAATCTTCTTAGAGGGACAGGCGGCTTCTAGCCGCACGAGATTGAGCAATAACAGGTCTGTGATGCCCTTAGATGTTCTGGGA
>NW_012020776.1:0-345 GCF_000956235.1 Wasmannia auropunctata
TTATCAACTATTCTATGATACATATGGTACTTATATCAACGAATCAAGCATATGACACCTGCTGCTCCAGCATAAAAAAATATATGTTGTGACGCCGCAGTCCGCTGCGGCGAGGCAGCGTCCCGCCGCCGTCACAAGGCGCGGGTTCGCGCCCCTTTTGCCGGACCGACAGCCGCGTCGTTACGAGCGAGACCGAGATCTCCGGGAGGCCCGAATTTAAATCGCGTATCGTTTATTGATTTTGTTGGAACCTCTTACATGTACCGCGGCACCTCACCGGACCAACGGAGCATGGGCCGAGAAGACTCAAGACCATCGACAACGAGAAGGAGTTGGAGTACGGGC
>NW_012020777.1:0-443 GCF_000956235.1 Wasmannia auropunctata
AAGCGTCGATCGGCCAGGTCTACCTCCGGACCCGACCCGAAAATTTTCTATGTCCCGCGCAACGTGTTCCTTTCGCGCGGCGTGTTGCTTTCGCCGCGTTTACCTCCGGCGCCGAAAATTTTCCGCTATCGAGGCGAAAGGACGACGGAGGTGCACAGGGGCACTCGGGTGGTCGAATAGACGTGCGGGCACGCGAATCGACGTAATATTAAGGGCGCTAGGCGCGGAAGCGTCGATCGGCCAAGTGTACCTCCGGACCCGACCCGAAAATTTTCTAAGTCCCGCGCGGCGTGTTGCTTTCGCGCGGCGTGTTGCTTTCGCCGCGTTTACCTCCGGCGCCAAAAATTCTCCGCTATCGAGGCGAACGGACGACGGGGTTGCACGGGTGCACTCGGATGGCCGAATAGACGTGCGGACTGAGTCGACAAGGCACACAGGGGATA
>NW_012020778.1:0-440 GCF_000956235.1 Wasmannia auropunctata
TGAAAATTACTCCGCTATCGAGGCGAACGGACGACGGGGGTGGCACGGGGGCTACTCGGGTGGTGAATAGACGTGCGGGCACGCGAATCGACGTAATATTAAAGGCGCTAGCAGGGAAGCTACGATCGGCCAGGTTTACCTCCGGACCCGACCCGAAAATTTTCTAAGTCCCGCGCGGTGTGTTGCTTTTGCGCGGAGTGTTGCTTTCGCCGCGTTTACCTCCGGCGCCGAGAATTCTCCGCTATCGAGGCGAACGGACGACGGGGGTGCACAAGGGCACTCGGGTGGCCGAATAGACGTGCGGGCACGCGAATCGACGTAATATTAAGGGCGCCAGAGGGGAAGCGAAGCGTCGATCGGCCAGGTTTATCTCCGGACCCGACCAGAAAATTTTCTAAGTCCCGCGCGGCGTGTTTCTTTCGCGCGGCGTGTTGCTTTCG
>NW_012020779.1:0-327 GCF_000956235.1 Wasmannia auropunctata
TTTAAAAAATAATTATTTTAAATAAATATTTAATAAAAAAGAAATATTAAGTAGATGTTAAATAAATATTTTTTCTTAAAATGAGTTCAAGAAATCAATGATTAATAAAAAAAACGTTAAAAAACCAATTTAAAAATAACATAATTGCTGCTGATTGGATATCTTTGAATTCTGAATTTTCAGCAAAATTCTAAAGAACTTTCCGACACTTGGAAATAAATTTTTCAGAAAAATACGCTAAAAAGTCTCTGAAAAGTGAGAAACCATGAAAATATAATTTTTAGAGACATCTCTAAATTTCAGAATTTCAGCAACATTCAAAACTTT
>NW_012020780.1:0-336 GCF_000956235.1 Wasmannia auropunctata
TATCCCCTGTGTGCCTTGTCGACTCAGTTTGCCGAAGCGTGCCGTCCAATATAATATTATATACAAACACAGCATTGCCACGAGTCGGTGTCGAGAGACCGAATGGCTCTTATGTGGCGCGCACATAGTGTTGGTCCCGCGATCTTCCCTCGTTCTCAGACGAACGTGATCGGATGAATCGTGGCGCTTACTGAACATCAACTCCACGTATACGAGTGCGACGGAAGTGCGAGATCCCTGGCGGATTTCTCTTCCCGCTTTACTTGTACGCCTTAGCGAAATTTTCTACGTACTTTGAGTACGCACGTTCCTCGACGTCTGAGTATCGCATCGTCA
>NW_012020781.1:0-368 GCF_000956235.1 Wasmannia auropunctata
GGTAACAAAACTTTCTATTTTTTATATTTACTGTAGAACTGTCTATAGATAAAAGATAACATTAAAATCATTAATCATTTTAAAACATAAGTACATATAAAAATATATATAGTTTGATGACAATTAACTAATTTACATATAGACATTTTATATTTTTGTGAACAGTATCGCTATTAAACATAAACATGAGGAAGTTTCTTTAGATCAGTTCTAAAAATGATAGTGTTACTTACAAATGAATAGTTTTTAACTCAATTGTCCCTAATAATCATAGTTGATTATTCATCTAATGTAAAAAGATAATCGATTTTGATTGGTCAATTTTCTTAAATCTTAAGCCTTAAGTTTCATTATAGACGCCGTTTTAA
>NW_012020782.1:0-560 GCF_000956235.1 Wasmannia auropunctata
GGATCTGTCGGGTCCGGAGGTAAACCTGGCCGATCGACGCTTCGCTTCCCCGCTGGCGCCCTTAATATTACGTCGATTCGCGTGCCCGCTCGTCTATTCGACCACCCGAGTGCCCCCGTGCACACCCGTCGTCCGTTCGCCTCCATAGCGGAGAATTTTCAGCGCCGTAGGTAAACGCGGCGAAAGCAACACGCCGCGCGAAAGCAACACGCCGCGCGGGACTTAGAAAATTTTCGGCTCTGTCGGGTCCGGAGGTAAACCTGGCCGATCGACGCTTCGCTTCCCCGCTGGCGCCCTTAATATTACGTCGATTCGCGTGCCCGCTCGTCTATTCGGCCACCCGAGTGCCCCCGTGCACCCCCGTCGTCCGTTCGCCTCCATAGCGGAGAATTTTCGGCGCCGTAGGTAAACGCGGCGAAAGCAACACACCGCGCGAAAGCAACACGCCGCGCGGGACTTAGAAAATTTTCGGCTCTGTCGGGTACGGAGGTAAACCTGGCCGATCGACGCTTCGCTTCCCCGCTGGCGCCCTTAATATTACGTCGATTCGCGTGCCCGCT
>NW_012020783.1:0-395 GCF_000956235.1 Wasmannia auropunctata
CGCCGGAGGTAAACGCGTCGAAAACATCACTCCGCGCGAAAGCAACACGCCGCGCGGGACTTAAAAATTTCGGGTAGGGTCCGGAGGTAAACCTGGCAGATCGACGCTTCGCTTCCCCGCTGGCGCCCTTAATATTACGTCGATTCGCGTGCCCGCTCGTCTATTCGACCACCCGAGTGCCCCCGTGCACACCCGTCGTCCGTTCGCCTCCATAGCGGAGAATTTTCGGCGTCGGAGGTAAACGCGGCGAAAGCAACACGCCGCGCGAAAGGACACGCCGCGCGGGACTTAGAAAATTTTCGGTTCTGTTAGGTCCGGAGGTAAACCTGGCCGATCGACGCTTCCCCGCTAGCGCCCTTAATATTATGTCGATTCGCGTGCCCGCACGTCTATTA
>NW_012020784.1:0-401 GCF_000956235.1 Wasmannia auropunctata
GCGCTTGCACGTCGAGATTCGACGTTTGAATGGTAGAAACGCCGCGAACGCAAGGATACGACGTTTCCGAGCTTCAAACGGCGAGAATCGACGTTTGAGCCGTGGAACCTCGCGGGCGCTCGGATCCGGCGTTCGGCGCTTCGCACGTCGAGATTCGACGTTTGAATGGTAGAAACGCCGCGAACGCTAAGGATACGACGTTTCCGAGCTTCAAACGGCGAGAATCGACCGTTTGACGCGGTGGGAACGTCGCGGGCGCTCGGATCCGGCGGTTCGGCGCTTCGCACGTCGAGATTCGACGTTTGAATGGTAGAAACGCCGCGAACGCAAGGATACGACGTTTCCGAGCTTCAAACGGCGAGAATCGACGTTTGAGCGGTGGGAACGTCGCGGGCGCTCGA
>NW_012020785.1:0-360 GCF_000956235.1 Wasmannia auropunctata
TGCGGTTCCGCGCTTCGCACGTCGAGATTCGACGTTTGAATGGTGGAAACGCCGCGAACGCAAGGATACGACGTTTCCGAGCTTCAACGTCGAGATCGAACGTTGACGCGTGGGGAACGTTCGGCGGCGCTCGGATCCGGCGGTTCCGCGCTTCGCACGTCGAGATTTCGACGTTTGAATGGTGGAAACGCCGCGAACGCAAGGATTACGACGTTTTCCGAGCTTCAAACGGTCGAGAATTCGAACGTTTGAGCGGTGGGAACGTCGCGGGCGCTCGGATCCGGCGGTTCCGCGCCTTGCACGTCGAGATTCGACGTTTGAATGGTAGGAAACGCCGCGAACGCAAGGATACGACGTTTC
>NW_012020786.1:0-366 GCF_000956235.1 Wasmannia auropunctata
TATTTCAATAATGATGATTAAAGATAGAGGTTAATAGGCTTGAATTCTAAACACTGAAGTAAATAATGAAATAAAAATATACGAAATTTGTAATTATCATAACATTTAATTTAACTTACAGGTTTAATATGTATGTAACGAGATGCGCAGAAAAAAAAGGTGAAAAATGGAAAAAATAATCTTTACTATTCACATTATTTAATTATACATAATATGAACTGTAATACATCTTTACAACTTATAGTTATAGATAAAACAGTAAAACTAACAAAATTGTGTTAATAATATTGTTTTTTAGTTAATATTATTGTCTTTTAGAGTAACTATAATACATATAATAACAGTACGTATAATATACGCTAGTCC
>NW_012020787.1:0-332 GCF_000956235.1 Wasmannia auropunctata
TTTGCGTTCGCGGCGTTTTCTACCATTCAAACGTCGAATCTCGACGTGCGAAGCGCGGAACCGCCGGATCCGAGCGCCCGCGACGTTCCCACCGCTCAAACGTCGATTCTCGCCGTTTGAAGCTCGGAAACGTCGTATTCCTTGCGTTCGCGGTCGTTTCTACCTAATTCAAACGTCGAATCTACGAACGTTGCGAAGCGCGGAACCGCCGGTATCCGAGTCGCCCGCGACGTCCCACCGCTACGAAACGTCGATTCGTCGCCGGTTTGAAGCTCGGAAACGTCGTATTTTTGCGTTCGCGGCGTTTCTACCATTTAAACGTCGAATCTCGA
>NW_012020788.1:0-459 GCF_000956235.1 Wasmannia auropunctata
GAATCGACGTAATATTAAGGACGCTAGCGGGGAAGCGTCGATCGGCCAGGTTTACCTCCGGACCCGACAGAGACCTAAAATTTTTAAGTCCCGCGCGGCGTGTTGTTTTCGCCGTCGTTTACCTCCGGTCGCCGAAAATTCTCCGCTATCGAGGCGAACGGACGACGGGGGTGCACGGGGGCACACGCGTGGCCGAATAGACGTGCGGGCACGCGAATCGACGTAATATTAAAGGCGCTAGCGGGGAAGCGTCGATCGGCCAGGTTTACCTCCGGACTCGATCCGAAAATTTTCTAAGTCTCGCGCGGCGTGTTGCTTTCGCCGCGTTTACCTCCGGCGCAAAAATTCGTCCGCGTATCGAGGCGAACGGACGACGGGGGTGCACGGGGGGCACTCGGGTTCCCAAATAGACGTGCGGGCACGCGAATCGACGTAATATTAAGGGCGCTTGCGGGGAAA
>NW_012020789.1:0-355 GCF_000956235.1 Wasmannia auropunctata
ACGTGCGGGCACGCGAATCGAGGTAATATTAAGGACGCTATCGGGGAAGCGTTGATCGGCCAGGTTTACCTCCGGACCCGACAGAGCCGAAAATTTTCTAAGTCACGCGCGGCGTGTTGCTTTCGCGCGGCGTGTTTCTTTCGCCGCGTTTACTTCCGGCGCCAAAAAATTCTCCGCTATCAAGGCGAACGGACGACGGGGGTGCACGGGGGCACTCGGGTGGCCAAATAGACGTGCGGGCACGCGAATCGACGTAATATTAAGGACGCTAGCGGGGAAGCGTCGATCGGCCAGGTTACCTCCGGACCCGACAGAGACCTAAAATTTTTAAGTCCCGCGCGGCGTGTTGCTTTCA
>NW_012020790.1:0-378 GCF_000956235.1 Wasmannia auropunctata
CGAAGTTATTACGTCCATTCAAACGTCGAATCTCGACGTGCGAAGCGCCGAACCGCCGGATCCGAGCGCCCGCGACCGTTCCACGCTCTAAACGTCGATTCTGCCGTTTGAAGCTCGGAAACGTCGTATCCTTGCGTTCGACGGTCGTTTCTACCATTCAAACGTCGAATCTCGACGTGCGAAGCGCCGAACCGCCGGATCCGAGCGCCCGCGACGTTCCCACCGCTCAAACGTCGATTCTCGCCGTTTGAAGCTCGGTAACGTCGTATCCTTGCGTTGGCGGCGTTTCTACCATTCAAACGTCGAATCTCGACGTGCGGAAGCGGCGGAACCGCCGGATCCGAGCGCCCGCGACTACTTCCCACCGCTACAAACGTC
>NW_012020791.1:0-416 GCF_000956235.1 Wasmannia auropunctata
CCACGAAAGCGATTCTCTCCGCGAGCGCGCGAGAGACCATCCTTGGGACCGGCACGGACGCGTTGTCGTGTACTCGTCGCGTATCCCGCCGGGCGCACTCGATTGTGCCCGCCCCACTGGTGTTTGCGCCAACGCTCACTCACGCGTCTCTCGACACGTGTTGTCGCCGCCGCCGTCGTCGTAGCGACCGCGACCGATCGACGATTCGCTCCGCTCGTCCACACGAGCGAGCCGAAGTTCGTCTCGCGTCGCGTCGGACGCTGACGCGCGCGCGCGCGCGCGCGCGCGAAGAGAGACAGGGAGAGCGTTTCGCATACAAAACTTTGACGACCTCAGAGCAGGCGAGATCACCCGCTGAATTTAAGCATATTATTAAGCGGAGGAAAAGAAACTAACTAGGATTTCCTTAGTAGCGA
>NW_012020792.1:0-348 GCF_000956235.1 Wasmannia auropunctata
CTGATATATACTGGAGATACTTAATAAATATATATGTATTAAACAGAAATTTACATTTACTGAATAGTTATTTAAATTGTATTAATTAATGCGTTAACAATTATTTCATGATAAAATCTTATTAAATTTTTCTTTCATAACTAAAAAATATAAAATAATTATTGTTTAAATGATTTTTAATAAAAATGTTGTAAAAAAAATGTTTGCCTACATTTGGTATTAATCGCTTCTTAATCCAATACAGTTTTATGTGATGTTGTACTTATATGTATTTTAATTATCGATCATGTTATTTTATGTTAACATTTATAAAAAATAGATATTTATCTTTTTCATAACTTTATTGAA
>NW_012020793.1:0-381 GCF_000956235.1 Wasmannia auropunctata
GTGCGTGCGTGCGTGCGTGCTGCGTGCGTGCGTGCGTGCGTGCGTGCGTGCGTGCGTGCGTGCGTGCGTGCGTGCGTGCGTGCGTGCGTGCGTGCGTGCGTGCGTGCGTGCGTGCGTGCGTGCGTGCGTGCGTGCGTGCGTGCGTGCGTGCGTGCGTGCGTGCGTGCGTGCGTGCGTGCGTGCGTGCGTGCGTGCGTGCGTGCGTGCGTGCGTGCGTGCGTGCGTGCGTGTGTGAAAAACATAGAAAGAGAGAGAATGTAAACGCATGTTTATGCGCGCGTGTAGTCAGCTGATTGTCGCGACGGTCCCGCGTACCGCCTGCCGCGGACAGTAAGTTGCGCTGCCCCTGCCTACCATCCGTACGCGGTCCCGTAATTTGCT
>NW_012020794.1:0-378 GCF_000956235.1 Wasmannia auropunctata
TTCAAGTACCGATTTGGAAAGTAGAGATTTCAAGCTGTAAAATGCTTTTTTGAACATCTCGATACGATCATTTTTGACGAAGTTACATTCTCTTGAATTTTGCCTATTTTTGGAGGGTAGAGTAAGTGATGCTTTAATTTTGTTGAGAAGTGTATTAATCATTATTGTAATTTGTAATTGTAGAGACCGTTAGAATTAAAATCTGGTGATGCAGTGTTTCTTTATATGCGTGTATGCTTAAAAAGAGACAAAATATTTACAATTTTAATTACTCGATTCGCTACTCTGCTAAAAGATTATTTTTAGTAAAATTCTTAAAGTAGTAGAATGTATAATGTGCTTTACTCTTCTCTACATCTTTTATGTATTTTATAGTAT
>NW_012020795.1:0-549 GCF_000956235.1 Wasmannia auropunctata
TGAATCTCTACGTGTGAAGCGCGGAACCGCCGTATTCGAGCGCCCGCCACGTTCCCACTACTTAAACGTCGATTTCGCCGTTTGAAGCTCGGAAACGTCGTATCCTTGCGTTCGCGGCGTTTCTACCATTCAAACGTCGAATCTCGACGTGTGAAGCGCGAAACCGCCGTATTCGAGCGCCCGCGACGTTCCCACCACTCAAACGTCGATTCTCGCCGTTTGAAGCTCGGAAACGTCGTATCCTTGCGTTCGCAGCGTTTCTACCCTTCAAACGTCGAATCTCGACGTGTGAAGCGCGGAACCGCCGTATTCGAGCGCCCGCGACGTTCCCACCACTCAAACGTCGATTCTCGCCGTATGAAGCTCGAAAACGTCGTATCCTTGCGTTCGCGGCGTTTCTACCATTCAAACGTCGAATCTCGACGTGTGAAGCGCGGAACCGCCGTATTCAAACTCCAGCGACGTTCCCACCGCTCAAACGTCAATTCTCGGCCGTTTGAAGCTCGGAAATGTAGTATCCTTGCGTTCGCGGCGTTTCTACCATTCAAA
>NW_012020796.1:0-364 GCF_000956235.1 Wasmannia auropunctata
TATCCCCTGTGTGCCTTGTCGACTCAGTACATTATACGAAGTTATACGATCGTCGATTCTCGCCGTTTGAAGCTCGGAAACGTCGTATCCTTGCGTTCGCGGCGTTTCTACCATTCAAACGTGGAATCTCGACGTGCGAATCGCGGAACCGCCAAATCCGAGCGCCCGCGACGTTCCCACCGCTCAAACGTCGATTCTCGCCGTTTGAAGCTCGGAAACGTCGTATCCTTGCGTTCGCGGCGTTTCTACCATTCAAACGTCGAATCTCGACGTGCGAAGCGGGGAACCGCCGTATCCGAGCGCCCGCGACGTTCCCACCGCACAAACGTCGATTCTCGCCGTTTGAATCTTGGAAACGTCGTAT
>NW_012020797.1:0-501 GCF_000956235.1 Wasmannia auropunctata
TGCGATGGGAACGTCGCGGGCGCTCGGATCCGGCGGTTCCGCGCTTCGCACGTCGAGATTCGACGTTTGAATGGTAGAAACGCCGCGAACGCAAGGATACGACGTTTCCGAGCTTCAAACGGCGAGAATCGACGTTTGAGCGGTGGGAACGTCGCGGGCGCTCGGATCCGGCGGTTCCGCGCTTCGCACGTCGAGATTCGACGTTTGAATGGTAGAAACGCCGCGAACGCAAGGATACGACGGTTTCCGAAGCCTTCGGAAACGGCGGAGAATCGACGTTTGAGCGGTGGGAACGGCGCGGGCGCTCGGATCCGGCGGTTCCGCGCTTCGCACGTCGAGATTCGACGTTTGAATGGTGGAAACGCCGCGAACGCAAGGATACGACGGTTTCCAGCCTTCGGAAACGTCGGAGAATCGACGTTTGAGCGGTGGGAACGCGCGGGCGACTCGGATCCGGCGGTTCCGCGCTTCGCACGTCGAGATTCGACGTTTGAATGGTGG
>NW_012020798.1:0-440 GCF_000956235.1 Wasmannia auropunctata
GTTCCTTCGTGCCGGCTTATGTAACTCCTCCACGAGTCTTCGCTTTTCGATACTTATCCCTGGTTTGTCGGTATTTTTTTGTTTCTTGTCATCTTCACAGCACGGTACAAATCCTTTACTGTGTCAATTTTGATTCTACGTTATTTTTTTTCTACCGACATCTTATCGATCTTGTTTATAAGTTCTTCGAGAATTTTTCGATTGTGCTTTTCGTCTTCACTTAATTTATCCAACATTCCACGAATTACGACGATATATCTTGTGATTACTAGAGTCTCTTCATATGTCGTCTTCCTGACTTTCTCTTGTTCCTCTCTCACACGAATCGGGGGTCNCTCTTTTTTATTTTCGTTCCATCAGAGTTTTGTATATTCTGCTCAACTGTCTCTCGTTGCGCCGAAATATCATTGTTGCTTTTTTCTACGAAACGCGTGAAGGTC
>NW_012020799.1:0-315 GCF_000956235.1 Wasmannia auropunctata
TATCCCCTGTGTGCCTTGTCGACTCAGTCATCTTCCCGGCAACATCGGCAATGCCGACGCATTGCCGCGCACCAGTCCGAAGACCTCACTAAATCATTCAATCGGTAGTAGCGACGGGCGGTGTGTACAAAGGGCAGGGACGTAATCAACGCGAGCTTATGACTCGCGCTTACTGGGAATTCCTCGTTCATGGGGAACAATTGCAAGCCCCAATCCCTAGCACGAAGGAGGTTCAGCGGGTTACCCGGGCCTTTCGGCCAGGGAACACACGCTGATTCCTTCAGTGTAGCGCGCGTGCGGCCCAGAACATCTAAA
>NW_012020800.1:0-574 GCF_000956235.1 Wasmannia auropunctata
TCGGGGTCCGGAGGTACCTGGCCGATCGACGCTTCCCTGCTAAAGCCTTTAATATTACGTCGATTCGCGTGCCCGCACGTCTATTCGACCACCCGAGTGCCCCCGTGAACCTCCGTCGTCCGTTCGCCTCGATAGCGGAGAATTTTCGGCGCCGGAGGTAAACGCGGCGAAAGCAACACGCCGCGCGAGAGGAACACGCCGCGCGGGACTTAGAAAATTTTCGGGTCGGGTCCAGAGGTAAACCTGGCCGATCGACGCTTCGCTTCCCCGCTGGCGCCCTTAATATTACGTCGATTCGCGTGCCCGCACGTTATTCGGCCACCCGAGTGCCCCCGTGCACCCCCGTCGTCCGTTCGCCTCGGTAGCGGAGAATTTTCGACGCCGGAGGTAAACGCGGCGAAAGCAACACGCCGCGCGAAAGCAACACGCCGCGCGGGACTTAGAAAATTTTTCGGTTCTGTTGGGTCCGGAGGTAAACCTGGCCGATCGACGCTTCCCCGCTACGCGCCCTTAATATTATGTCGATTCGCGTGCCCGCACGTCTATTCGGTCACCCGAGTAACCCCGTGCACCC
>NW_012020801.1:0-648 GCF_000956235.1 Wasmannia auropunctata
TATCCCCTGTGTGCCTTGTCGACTCAGTTATTCGGCCACCCGAGTGCCCCCTTGCACCCCCGTCGTCCGTTCGCCTCGGTAGCGGAGAATTTTCGGCGCCGGAGGTAAACGCGGCGAAAGCAACACGCCGCGCGAAAGCAACACGCCGCGCGGGACTTATAAAATTTTCGGCTCTGTCGGGTCCGGAGGTAAACCTGGCCGATCGACGCTTCCCCGCTAGCGCCCTTAATATTACGTCGATTCGCGTGCCCGCACGTCTATTCGGCCACCCGAGTGACCCCGTGCACCCCGTCGTCCGTTCGCCACGATAGCGGAGAATTTTTGGCGCCGGAGGTAAACGCGGCGAGAGCAACACGCCGCGCGAAAGCAACACACCGCGCGGGACTTGGAAAATTTTTGGATTTGTCGGGTCCGGAGGTAAACCTGGCCGATCGACGCTTCCGCGCTAGCGCCCTTAATATTACGTCGATTTGAGTGCCCGCACGTCTATTCGGCCACCCAAGTGCCCCCGTGCACCCCCGTCGTCCGTTCGCCTCGATAGCGGAGAATTTTCGGCGCCGGAGGTAAACGCGGCGAAAGCAACACTCCGCGCAAAAGCAACACACCGCGCGGGACTTAGAAAATTTTCGGGTCGGGTCCGGAGTTAAA
>NW_012020802.1:0-461 GCF_000956235.1 Wasmannia auropunctata
TATAAAATTTACATGTATTAAAGTACAAAATATAATATTTTGACTAACTTTTTTGTTCTCTTTGATAGTTAGACAAGCGCGTTAGACAAGCGTACGTATCACTTTCCGTAGCTTATTAATTGAGTTATTTCTGAGATCATACACGCGCGAAAGAAAACGGAATGCTACTTTACGAGATATTATTTTGTTGATCTCATTGTCAGTTGTACAGATGATCGTAGTACAATCATGAAAACGGAAACGAAGAATATCATGCAGTGCTGTTATGTAAAATTAATTGATAATTAATAAAACTTAATGATTATAAAATGTGCGTAAGCGTATACACACAGTATTTAAACACACAAAAATCGTAGTTGATTCTTTTTTACATTTCTTTTAAATATTTGCTACAACATTATTAAAATAATAGTTGCAAATCTATATTTGAACAATGTTTCTGAAGCATTGCATTGCAATAT
>NW_012020803.1:0-368 GCF_000956235.1 Wasmannia auropunctata
TTCGTCCTTGAAAAGACGTATTCTTGACTCAATTCTAAGACGATTTTTCCTTTACAAAAATTTTGTCCGAAGCTTAGTTTTCAAATTATAACGAGAAATAGTTAGCAAATTACGGGCCGTGTACGGATGGTTGACAGGGGCGGCGCAACTTACTGTCCGCCGGCAGGCGGTACGCGGGACCGTCGCGACGATCAGCTGACTACACGCGCGCATAAACATGCGTTTACTATTCTCTCTCTCTCTCTCTCTCTTTTTCACACACACACACACACACGCGCACGCACGCCGCACGCAATATCTTACCTTTTGAAAGATTTGTCGACTTTCTCGAAAAAAGATGGATTAATTCCCATGTGATTTCTACGTAA
>NW_012020804.1:0-482 GCF_000956235.1 Wasmannia auropunctata
CGCGCGCGCGCGCGCGCGCGTCAGCGTCCGACGCGACGCGAGACGAACTTCGGCTCGCTCGTGTGGACGAGCGGAGCGAATCGTCGATCGGTCGCGGTCGCTACGACGAACGGCGGCGGCGACAACACGTGTCGAGAGACGCGTTGAGTGAGCGTTGGCGCAAAACACCAGTGGGGCGGGCACAATTCGAGTGCGCCCGGCGGGATACGCGACGAGTACACGACAAACGCGCCGTGCCGGTCCCAAGGATGTCTCTCGCGCGGCTCGCGGAGAGAATCGCTTTCGTGGACTCGGACACGCGCGCGGTCGGCTCGCGCGATCCACGACACCAGGGCGGCTCCTCGGGCCGGAGATCGCGACTGCTCCGAGAGACCGAGTACCCGNGGAGTACAGAGGAGAGACGTATCATCTCCGAGGCTGGAGTCCCGCGTCACGGCAGGCGCGGCTCCATTTTTGCACGCGCGCGCACCTCTCTCGAGGCG
>NW_012020805.1:0-401 GCF_000956235.1 Wasmannia auropunctata
TGAATTATTTAATTATTTGATCTGTGTCAGTGATAACTTGTGACGTTTGCATTAAAACTATTGAAAATTTATTAAAATAAACACTCATTACGTGGAAATCACATGGGAATTAATCCATCTTTTTCGAGAAGTCGACAAATCTTTCAAAAGGTAAGATATTGCGTGCGTGCATGCGTGCGTGTGTGTGTGTGTGTATGTGTGTGTGTGTGTGTAGAAAAACATAGAGAGAGAGAGAGAATGTAAACGCATGTTTATGCGCGCGTGTAGTCAGCTGATCGTCGCGACGGTCCCGCGTACCGCCTGCCGGCGGACAGTAAGTTGCGCCGCCCCTGCCTACCATCCGTACGCGGCCCGTAATTTGCTAACTATTTCTTGTTATAATTTGAAAACTAAACTTCAGA
>NW_012020806.1:0-390 GCF_000956235.1 Wasmannia auropunctata
TCGTATCCTTGCGTTCGCGGCGTTTCCACCATTCAAACGTCGAATCTCGACGTGCGAACGCGCCGGAACCGCCGGGATCCGAGCGCCCGCGACGTTCCACCGCTCAAACGTCGATTCTCGCCGTTTGAAGCTCGGAAACGTCGTATCCTTGCGTTCGCGGCGTTTCCACCATTCAAACGTCGAATCTCGACGTGCGAAGCGCGGAACCGCCGGATCCGAGCGCCCGCGACGTTCCCACCGCTCAAACGTCGATTCTCGCCGTTTGAAGCTCGGAAACGTCGTATCCTTGCGTTCGCGGCGTTTCCACCATTCCAAACGTCGAATACTCGACGTGCGAAGTCGCGGAACCGCCGGATCCGAGCGCCCGCGACGTTCCCATCGCACAAACGT
>NW_012020807.1:0-432 GCF_000956235.1 Wasmannia auropunctata
TGCGACCGTCCCGAGGAGAGGATGTGGAGCAGGTCTGCCAAGAAGTCTTGGTGGAGGCCGAGAACTTCTGTCGACCCCGGTTTTCCTGGCCTGTCTCCAACTAGGTATGGGTGGTCTTCTGGCGGGACTGGCGGGTAGCGAGTCGGGCGTGAAGACGGAGTGAGTCTTTGGGAACAAACCTCCGGTTTTTATACCCGCTCGGGCGCACGTTCGGGTTCCTCCGTGTTTCGTCGGTGATCTTCGGGGGGTTGTAAGAGGGAGGATCGTTTGGTGGGGCAAAGTTCCTCGTGCGGAACAAAGATAGTCCGGGCGCGCCGCGCCCGGTTCCTGCTAGAGGGTGGTTGACAGAAACGATGCTGTTCTTTGCAGGGGGTGCATCGTTACATCTCAATTTGATGTTGAAATGATAACCATCTTCTCTTTGCCAAAATA
>NW_012020808.1:0-366 GCF_000956235.1 Wasmannia auropunctata
TTTTGGATCTGTAAAATAAATTACTTAATAGTTATAAAAATTTTGTTGACACATTATTACCCAAATAGCACCACTGATCCTTTTGATTTCAAAAAGAATTCACTTGCTTGAGTTCTTTTCGAATTCGCGTAATCTGTTCAAAAATGAAGTAAAAAAAGAATTCTTGATAGTTAAAAAGAATTTTTGATGTTAAAAAAAGTATTCCATAAGTANATTTTTAACTCTTTTTGACTTCGAGTCGAAAATAAAAAAANGTTTCTAGAAACGACATAGAAACATTGGATGCAGCACGCTAGCGATCGAATAAAAAATCGGAAAACAACTTAATTTCATAAGACTTTTGATAAATTCTCGATATCTATTTTT
>NW_012020809.1:0-396 GCF_000956235.1 Wasmannia auropunctata
TTCGCACGTCGAGATTCGACGTTTGAATGGTGGAAACGCCGCGAACGCAAGGATACGACGTTTCCGAGCTTCAAACGGCGAGAATCGACGTTTGAGCGGTGGGAACGTCGCGGGCGCTCGGATCCGGCGGTTCCGACGCTTCGCGACGTCGAGATTCGACGTTTGAATGGTGGAAACGCCGCGAACGCTAACGGATACGACGTTTCCGAGCTTCAAACGGCGTAGAATCGACGTTTGAGCGGTGGGAACGTCGCGGGCGCTCGGATCCGGCGGTTCCGCGCTTCGCACGTCGAGATTCGACGTTTGAATGGTAGAAACGCCGCGAACGCAAGGATACGACCGTTTCCGAGCTCAAACGGCGAGAATCGACGTTTGAGCGGTGGGAACGTCGCGAGA
>NW_012020810.1:0-320 GCF_000956235.1 Wasmannia auropunctata
TAGCCAGATAAGGAGGGGCGATCTGCCCCCGCGCCGATCATGACCTATTTTTTTACAGTTTTAGTTGCTATCAATATCAGTTACAATTTTAACCAAACATTAGCCCTTAATATTCAACCGTTGGGGTGTGAAAAATAAAAATCAAAATTTCAAAAAAAATTTATATCTATTAAACGATTCAATCAATTTTCATAAAAAAAATATGTTGTAGATGTAGACAAGATACATTTGTAAAAAAATTTCGAAGATTTTTTGAGGCCAGAAACATTGACAAAAAAATAAAATATTTTATTTATTTTTTTAGCTATCTTATCGGTCTT
>NW_012020811.1:0-348 GCF_000956235.1 Wasmannia auropunctata
TAATATATCAAAAAAAATATTGTATCAAATTAAACAAATAAAATACCAAGTTGTATTATTTTCTAATGTATACGTAAAAAATAAAAACAAGAAATAGCAATAGATAGCGTAATGAGGACCGCAGAAATTAAAAAGGGAATTTCGATAACAAGTAGCAAATTAACGTGACAGAAAAATACAAAGATAGGAAGAAATCTCCAGCAGACAGCATACTTGGCGCGCCCGTTTTTTTATATATATTATAATATTATAATATAAATACATATATGTTATACATATATTTCCTTTTATTGCTAGAGCAGCACGTGTCATATGCTTGATTCGTTGATATAAGTATCATCCGTATCA
>NW_012020812.1:0-416 GCF_000956235.1 Wasmannia auropunctata
TATTATCTCTAACGTATTCATGATTTTAAAAAAAATGTAATTTAATAAATTAAAAATATAATACTACCAAAAAGAAGTGAAATCGAAATATTATTTCAAGTATATTTATTGTAATTAAATTAAAAACTAAAAAAAATAATATATCAAAAAAATATTCTATACAAATTAAACAAATAAAATACCAAGTTGTATTATTTTCAATGTATACGTAAAAATAAAAACAAGAAATAGCAATAGATAGCGTAATGAGGACCGCAGAAATTAAAAAAGGGATTTCGATAACAAGTAGCAAATTACGTGACAGAAAAATTACAAAGATAGGAAGAAATCTCCAGCAGCAGCATACTTGGCGCGCCCGTTTTTTTATANATATTATAATATTATAATATAAATACATATATGTTATACATATATTT
>NW_012020813.1:0-351 GCF_000956235.1 Wasmannia auropunctata
TAATTACTTTTATCAACTATTCTATGATACGGATGATACTTATATCAACGAATCAAGCATATGACACGTGCTGCTCTAGCAATAAAAGAAATATATGTATAACATATATGTATTTATATTATAATATTATAATATATATAAAAAACGGGCGCGCCAAGTATGCTGCTGCTGGAGATTTTTTCCATCTTTGATTTTTCTGTCACGTAATTTGCTACTTGTTATCGAAATCCCTTTTAATTTCTGCGGTCCTCATTACGCTATCTATTGCATTTCTGTTTTATTTTTACGTATACATTGAAATATACAACTTGGATTTATTTGTTAATTTGATAGAATATTTTTTTCGATATA
>NW_012020814.1:0-441 GCF_000956235.1 Wasmannia auropunctata
TCAGCGGGTGTTGGCGGGTGTCGGGGCTGGCTTAACTATGCGGCATCAGAGCAGATTGTACTGAGAGTGCACCATATGCGGTGTGAAATACCGCACAGATGCGTAAGGAGAAAATACCGCATCAGGCGCCATTCGCCATTCAGGCTGCGCAACTGTTGGGAAGGGCGATCGGTGCGGGCCTCTTCGCTATTACGCCAGCTGGCGAAAGGGGGATGTGCTGCAAGGCGATTAAGTTGGGTAACGCCAGGGTTTTCCCAGTCACGACGTTGTAAACGACGGCCAGTGAATTCGAGCTCGGTACCCGGGGATCCTCTAGAGTCGACCTGCAGGCATGCAAGCTTGGCGTAATCATGGTCATAGCTGTTTCCTGTGTGAAATTGTTATCCGCTCACAATTCCACACAACATACGAGCCGGAAGCATAAAGTGTAAAGCCAGGGGT
>NW_012020815.1:0-371 GCF_000956235.1 Wasmannia auropunctata
ACTGCATTTTTAGAAATATTCCTTTGCTTTAAAAACATTATATACATGACCTCGAGTCTTCGAAGTGAGAGATTGCATTTTTAGAAATTTTTTTATTGCTTTTCATAAAATTCTATGTATGTCCTCAAGTCTTCGAAGTGCAAAATTGCATTTTTAGAAATATTTATATGCTTTAAAAAAAATATACATATGCTCGAATCTTCGGAGAGAGAGATTGTTTTTAGAAATATTTATTTGCTTTAATAAAATTATGTGCCGGTCCTCGAGTCTACAAAGTGAGAGATTGCATTTTTAGAAATATTTATTTGCTTTAAAAAATTATACAGATGTCCTCAAGTCTTCGAAGTGACAGATTACATATTTAGAACTAA
>NW_012020816.1:0-329 GCF_000956235.1 Wasmannia auropunctata
TAAAAATGCAATTTTTCACTTCGAAGACTTAAGGACATACATTGAATTTCTTGAAAAGCAATAAGAAATTTTTAATAATGTAATCCCTCACTTCGAAGACTCGAGGACACGTATATAATGTTTTTAAAGCAAAGAAATATTTCTGAAAATGCAATCTCTAATTTCGAAGACTCGAAGAAATATATATATATATATATATAATGTAGTTTAAAACAAAGAGATATTACGTAAAAATGCAATCTCTCATTTAGAAAAATTCGACAACATGTATATTATAGTTTTAAAGACAAAAAATTATTTACTAAAAATGACAATCTCTTATTTTGGAG
>NW_012020817.1:0-391 GCF_000956235.1 Wasmannia auropunctata
TAACTTCGTCAAAAAATGATCGTATCGAGATGTTCAAAAAAGCATTTTACAGCTTGAAATCTCTATTTTTCAGATCAACACTTTAGAAAAGGATCCTATTATTTTTTATGGAATTATATAGGTCCAAATGAAAATGCGTCAAATCTCTAAAAATGTGTACTAAATTTAAAAGGTTTTATGGCATAAACTAGAAATCGCACACAAATGCAGTTTACTGCTTTCGAAAGAGTGAATCTTTACCTTCAATTTGCTTTTTTTGTTGAGCGTTGTACGATTTTTTTTCACCGAGTTATTCTACATTGAAGCAGAAAGGACCATTTTTGCTTTAATGTTGAATAACTCGGTGAAAAAAAATCGTACAACGCTAAAAAAAAGCAAATTAAAGGTAAAA
>NW_012020818.1:0-366 GCF_000956235.1 Wasmannia auropunctata
TCCGAGCGCCCGCGCCGTTCCCACCGCTCAAACGTCGATTCTCGCCGTTTGAAGCTCGGAAACGGTCGTATCCTTCGTTCGCGGCGTTTCCACCATTCAAACGTCGAATCTCGACGTGCGAACCGCGGAACCGCCGGATCCGAGCGCCCGCGACGTTCCCACCGCTCAAACGTCGATTCTCGCCGTTTGAAGCTCGGAAACGTCGTATCCTTGCGTTCGCGGCGTTTCCACCATTCAAACGTCGAATCTCGACGTGCGAAGCGCGGAACCGCCGGATCCGAGCGCCCGCGACGTTCCCACCGCTCAAACGTCGATTCTCGCCGTTTGAAGCTCGGAAACGTCGTATCCGTTGCGTTCGCGGCGTTA
>NW_012020819.1:0-546 GCF_000956235.1 Wasmannia auropunctata
GTTTGAAGCTCGGAAACGTCGTATCCTTGCGTTCGCGGCGTTTCCACCATTCAAAACGTCGAATCTCGACGTGCGAAGCGCGGAACCGCCGGATCCGAGCGCCCGCGACGTTCCCACCGCTCAAACGTCGATTCTCGCCGTTTGAAGCTCGGAAACGTCGTATCCTTGCGTTCGCGGCGTTTCCACCATTCAAACGTCGAATCTCGACGTGCGAACCGCGGAACCGCCGGATCCGAGCGCCCGCGACGTTCCACCGCTCAAACTTCGATTCTCGCCGTTTGAAGCTCGGAAACGTCGTATCCTTGCGTTCGCGGCGTTTCCACCATTCAAACGTCGAATCTCGACGTGCGAAGCGCGGAACCGCCGGATCCGAGCGCCCGCGACCGTTCCCACCGCTACAAACGTCGATTCTCGCCGTTTGAAGCTCGGAAACGTCGTATCCTTGCGTTCGCGGCGTTTCCACCATTCAAACGTCGAATCTCGCCGTTGAAGGCTCGGAAACGTCGGTATCCGTTGCGTTCGCGGCGTTTCCACCATTCAAACGTC
>NW_012020820.1:0-410 GCF_000956235.1 Wasmannia auropunctata
TTTGCTTCGTTCGGAGCAATAAATGTTATCAATTGGTTTTTAATAGTTTTTTTTGTAAATTAAAAGAAACGTTCTTGTGATAAATCTAGGGACTTTTCGTCGAAAAACGTCATAACTTTTTGCCAAAGTGATATTTTGCAATAAATAAGGTCTCAAAATAATGCTCCCGGTTTGCTCCATTCGAATAAATCAATTTCATAAAATGCACCTTTGCATTTTTGTTTACATAAAAAAAACAATGTTTTTGTCCAAAATCTAGGGGCTTTTATTAAGCGCGCATGCGCATTGGCATGGAGTGTATAATCAAGACGTCAAAACAGTGAAGAAGTGTCAGTGTTTATTTATAAATAAATAAAAAATGGATTAAAAACGGTAGCAGAATAAAAATATAAGTATAATAAATAATACTA
>NW_012020821.1:0-451 GCF_000956235.1 Wasmannia auropunctata
CTCTTCTCCGATATTATTCACGATGTCTGAACGCTGTGACTCGCGCGAGTTCCGACTTTCTTGGTGTCCTTGATCCCGTCNCGGGGTANCTTTGGCCCGGGGTCAGGTCGGGCTCTCCTCCGGTCATCCGATCACTCGCGATGTTTAGACTAATCGAGCATTGTGTCTGGGCTTATCCTGGACTGAGTACATTAAACCAACATCCAGCTGGAGCAGGGGTAAGGCCAATGTTATGGCGACCTTATCTTGAGCTCATCCTGCTAGACGTAGGAGGCCCGGTTATCACACGCCACCGGTAGTGCCTCAATTGCGTATATACTGCAAGCTGCCCCGAAGACGGCGAGTCTGAGAGTATGCATGTATACTCGAATCTTGCCCTCTGAGGGATACATGCCCTTGCAATGAAGGTGGATCAGGTGTCCTGGCTTTACGAAGTCCAGTGCGCCGGGCA
>NW_012020822.1:0-321 GCF_000956235.1 Wasmannia auropunctata
CAGAGTAATAAGAAATACGTTATGACACGAGCAAGTGTCTGAAGTGCCTCGCGCCAGTCTCGGACGTGCCTGACCGCGCGAATTCCACGCGCGCCCATTCGTGAACTTCAATAGCTTACCGTTCAAATTCTATTCATCGGATCGCGTTTTGGTAAAGAACTTTCTGTCTTAGAATTTCACGGAGAATATGCTGGTTTCTGGCGGTACGCCAGTTCTGGGACACCCTGTATGTATGTATACAGGGTGGACCATTTTAATCCATCCAGTCGAATATCTCCTAAAGTAAGCGCTGTACAACAAAACTGTTTAAACAAAAATTTT
>NW_012020823.1:0-492 GCF_000956235.1 Wasmannia auropunctata
TAAAGTAAAGTCCGCTCTGTCCGTTAACGTTCCGATGGCAGAATTGACGCGCGACGAATGCGAAAGATATAACAACGCTACGCACTGTCACATATGCGAAAAACTGTTTGCGGCGGAAGACACGCGGGTACGGGATCACTGCCACATGACCGGACGATACAGAGGTCCCGCGCATTCCAATTGCAATTTGAACTACAAAGATTCGCGTTGCATTCCCGTGGTGTTTCACAATCTATCCGGTTACGATGCGCATTTCATTATCAAGGAAGTAGCTACCGCGTACGAGGGACACGTGAGCCTACTTCCGGTAACGAAAGAGAAGTACATCGCGTTTACGAAAACGGTCAATGGCACGGAAATGGAAAAAAAAAGATTATAGAACCAGCGTAACATTACGCTTTATCGACTCGTTCAAATTTCTCAGTTCGAGTCTCGAAAAATTGACATCTTATCTCGAGAAAGATAAACTACAGATAATGCAACGCGAATTTT
>NW_012020824.1:0-321 GCF_000956235.1 Wasmannia auropunctata
TATCCCCTGTGTGCCTTGTCGACTCAGTAAATTGAATAATAAATATTTACCACCGCGCGAATCGTTCTACAGTTCATTGACAGGTGACACCGTATCCGAGAGCGATTACGCGCACGCATGCACGGTGTGGCGGTCGATTTCTCTATCCAAACGCTCGGCGAGTACAGCGATTTGTATTTAAAAACAGACGTCTTGTTGTTGGCAGATATCTTTGAAAATTTTCGCGATAGTTGACGTCGGAAGTTATGGACTTGACCCCGCATACTATTATACTCTACCAGGATTTACGTGGGACGCGATGTTAAAACATACGCGAATCAA
>NW_012020825.1:0-302 GCF_000956235.1 Wasmannia auropunctata
TTTACACCAGAAACGATACAGTCTGTACTTAAGATTGAGTAACCAAAAAGCTTGTGCGACAATAGATGATGCAAAAAAAGATGATGGAACACTAACAGAGTACTGAGCCACAGACGTCCACCCATAGACTTATAAGATAGACTGCGCGGCCCTTTGTTCTCGGTGAAGCAGAAATCGAAAGCGAGAGGGCTACACGCCACACTTCTCTTGTCCTTATTCAATCGTTGGAGGGGGANAAGAAAAAGAGGGGAGACCCCGCGCCGCGCCGGCGCCGTCAGACGTGCCGGACAAGGACAAGAGAA
>NW_012020826.1:0-387 GCF_000956235.1 Wasmannia auropunctata
CTAAGTGACTGGAGTTCAGACGTGTGCTCTTCCGATCTTTAGCTCTAGAATTACCACAGTTATCCAAGTAAATGTGGGTACAATCTAATGAACCATAACTGATTTAATGAGCCATTCGCGGTTTCACCTTAATTCGGCATGCACTGAGACATGCATGGCTTAATCTTTGAGACAAGCATATGACTACTAGGCAGGATCAACCAGGGAGCTTCGTGTGTGCGTTTTTTCTCGAGAGTCCAGCGAGCGCAAGCACAGAGTAGCCGTGTGACGTTGTGTACGGTACTTGCCGCCGGTCTTAGCGAGCCGGTCGGCGACACTCTGCTTCTTCATTCGTTACATACGTAAACCCATGTGTTATACACCGAACGTGCATGTACACTCCGAGGA
>NW_012020827.1:0-353 GCF_000956235.1 Wasmannia auropunctata
AGCAAGTGGTCGTCGTCGTCGTCGTCGTCGTCGTCGTCGCCGTCGCCGTCGCCGTCGCCGTCGCCGTCGCCGTCGCCGTCGCCGTCGCCGTCGCCACCACCATCCCCGTTGGTGCCGTCCGATGACGAAGACACGATCGCGCTGTGCAACCTCCTGCAGAGGTGCATTTTACGAGTAAGTATAACTAATCTAGAGAGAGATTATTTGTCTAGAGATATCCTTTTTTATTCTTTTTATTCATCTGTCATTAGGATCCCCCAGTGTTTTGCTGCGCGAACATCAGCGGTGCCGCGAACAGCGGTACCGCCAGCAGCGACCTTGAACGCCGCGTCGCGAAACGCTGTATTCGAGGA
>NW_012020828.1:0-459 GCF_000956235.1 Wasmannia auropunctata
TGACACATGCAGCTCCCGGAGACGGTCACAGCTTGTCTGTAAGCGGATGCCGGGAGCAGACAAGCCCGTCAGGGCGCGTCAGCGGGTGTTGGCGGGTGTCGGGGCTGGCTTAACTATGCGGCATCAGAGCAGATTGTACTGAGAGTGCACCATATGCGGTGTGAAATACCGCACAGATGCGTAAGGAGAAAATACCGCATCAGGCGCCATTCGCCATTCAGGCTGCGCAACTGTTGGGAAGGGCGATCGGTGCGGGCCTCTTCGCTATTACGCCAGCTGGCGAAAGGGGGATGTGCTGCAAGGCGATTAAGTTGGGTAACGCCAGGGTTTTCCCAGTCACGACGTTGTAAAACGACGGCCAAGTGAATTCGAGCTCGGTACCCGGGGATCCTCTAGAGTCGACCTGCAGGCATGCAAGCTTGGCGTAATCATGGTCATAGCTGTTCCTGTGTGAAATTG
>NW_012020829.1:0-455 GCF_000956235.1 Wasmannia auropunctata
TTATTAAATATTACGTTTTCAACACATTGGTGTCAGTCATTTGATAAGCCATGTGAACATTGTGGAAGAAATGATGGATTAGTTAAAAATGAATTAGTTTCCACAAAAGAGATACTTATAATGCATTTAAATCCATTTCCATTTTTCTCAGAGGATGATAAATTAGTAAAGATACCACACAAATTTAGTTTAAGTGCTGACAACTAAAATATTAATTGGTGAACAAACATATAAAGTTATGAATGCAATATTTCATCATGGTTTATGTATCGAAAAAGGCCATTATACAAGTATGTGTAGAGAAGGAATATCTAGCACTTGGATTGAAATTGATGATGCTATAGTTACAAAAAAGCAATGGCCTAGAGGTGCTAAAGATATTTATATTTTATTTTTACAAAAAATGTCTACTAAACATGTATATTAAATTACATTAATGCAAATATCACATTTAA
>NW_012020831.1:0-367 GCF_000956235.1 Wasmannia auropunctata
AGGCCTGATGAAAGATGAAAACAATGGCACAATCATGACCGAATTCGTCGGGCTTAGAGCAAAGATGTATGCTTTGCGTGTTGATGGTAAAAAAGATACAAAAAAGGTAAAGGTGTCAAGAGTAATGTCGTAGCAAAATCGATAACATTTAACGATTACGTGCGATGTCTGCTGGACGAAACTGAAATGACGCGACAGCAATCTTGCATAAGATCAAAGTTGCACGAAGTGTATACGATATCCGAGACGAAGCTCGCTCTAAGTCCATACGATGATAAGCGATACATTGTGCCTGATTCTACCGATCATTCTACCCTGCCATGGGGACATTATAAGATACCATTATAAATTAAAAAACTACGCATAC
>NW_012020832.1:0-530 GCF_000956235.1 Wasmannia auropunctata
GAGCTCGAATTCACTGGCCGTCGTTTTACAACGTCGTGACTGGGAAAACCCTGGCGTTACCCAACTTAATCGCCTTGCAGCACATCCCCCTTTCGCCAGCTGGCGTAATAGCGAAGAGGCCCGCACCGATCGCCCTTCCCAACAGTTGCGCAGCCTGAATGGCGAATGGCGCCTAGATGCGGTATTTTCTCCTTACGCATCTGTGCGGTATTTCACACCGCATATGGTGCACTCTCAGTACAATCTGCTCTGATGCCGCATAGTTAAGCCAGCCCCGACACCCGCCAACACCCGCTGACGCGCCCTGACGGGCTTGTCTGCTCCCGGCATCCGCTTTACAGACAAGCTGTGACCGTCTCCGGGAGCTGCATGTGTCAGAGGTTTTCACCGTCATCACCGAAACGCGCGAGACGAAAGGGCCTCGTGATACGCCTATTTTTATAGGTTAATGTCATGATAATAATGGTTTCTTAGACGTCAGGTGGCACTTTTCGGGGAAATGTGCGCGGAACCCCCTATTTGTTTATTTT
>NW_012020833.1:0-400 GCF_000956235.1 Wasmannia auropunctata
TCAGTGAGGCACCTATCTCAGCGATCTGTCTATTTTCGTTCATCCATAGTTGCCTGACTCCCCGTCGTGTAGATAACTACGATACGGGAGGGCTTACCATCTGGCCCCAGTGCTGCAATGATACCGCGAGACCCACGCTCACCGGCTCCAGATTTATCAGCAATAAACCAGCCAGCCGGAAGGGCCGAGCGCAGAAGTGGTCCTGCTAACTTTATCCGCCTCCATCCAGTCTATTATGTTGCCGGGTAAGCTAGAGTAAGTAGTTCGCCAGTTAATAGTTTGCGCAACGTTGTTGCCATTGTCTACAGGCATCGTGGTGTCACGCTCGTCGTTTGGTATGGCTTCATTCAGCTCCGGTTCCCAACGATCAAGGCGAGTTACATGATCCCCCATGTTGTGC
>NW_012020834.1:0-537 GCF_000956235.1 Wasmannia auropunctata
CGCGCAGAAAAAAGGATCTCAAGAAGATCCTTTGATCTTTCTACGGGGTCTGACGCTCAGTGGAACGAAAACTCACGTTAAGGGATTTTGGTCATGAGATTATCAAAAAGGATCTTCACCTAGATCCTTTTAAATTAAAATGAAGTTTTAAATCAATCTAAAGTATATATGAGTAAACTTGGTCTGACAGTTACCAATGCTTAATCAGTGAGGCACCTATCTCAGCGATCTGTCTATTTCGTTCATCCATAGTTGCCTGACTCCCCGTCGTGTAGATAACTACGATACGGGAGGGCTTACCATCTGGCCCCAGTGCTGCAATGATACCGCGAGACCCACGCTCACCGGCTCCAGATTTATCAGCAATAAACCAGCCAGCCGGAAGGGCCGAGCGCAGAAGTGGTCCTGCAACTTTATCCGCCTCCATCCAGTCTATTAATTGTTGCCGGGAAGCTAGAGTAAGTAGTTCGCCAGTTAATAGTTTGCGCAACGTTGTTGCCATTGCACAGGCATCGTGGTGTCACGCTCGTCGTTTGG
>NW_012020835.1:0-617 GCF_000956235.1 Wasmannia auropunctata
TTGCGGCATTTTGCCTTCCNGTTTTTGCCTNACCCAGAAACGCTGGTGAAAGTAAAAGATGCTGAAGATCAGTTGGTGCACGATGGGTTACATCGAACTGGATCTCAACAGCGGTAAGATCCTTGAGAGTTTTCGCCCCGAAGAACGTTTTCCAAATGATGAGCACTTTTAAAGTTCTGCTATGTGGCGCGGTATTATCCCCGTATTGACGCCGGGCAAGAGCAACTCGGTCGCCGCATACACTATTCTCAGAATGACTTGGTTGAGTACTCACCAGTCACAGAAAAGCATCTTACGGATGGCATGACAGTAAGAGAATTATGCAGTGCTGCCATAACCATGAGTGATAACACTGCGGCCAACTTACTTCTGACAACGATCGGAGGACCGAAGGAGCTAACCGCTTTTTTGCACAACATGGGGGATCATGTAACTCGCCTTGATCGTTGGGAACCGGAGCTGAATGAAGCCATACCAAACGACGAGCGTGACACCACGATGCCTGTAGCAATGGCAACAACGTTGCGCAAACTATTAACTGGCGAACTACTTACTCTAGCTTCCCGGCAACAATTAATAGACTGGATGGAGGCGGATAAAGTTGCAGGACCACTTCT
>NW_012020836.1:0-452 GCF_000956235.1 Wasmannia auropunctata
TCTGCTCCCGGCATCCGCTTACAGACAAGCTGTGACCGTCTCCGGGAGCTGCATGTGTCAGAGGTTTTCACCGTCATCACCGAAACGCGCGAGACGAAAGGGCCTCGTGATACGCCTATTTTTATAGGTTAATGTCATGATAATAATGGTTTCTTAGACGTCAGGTGGCACTTTTCGGGGAAATGTGCGCGGAACCCCTATTTGTTTATTTTTCTAAATACATTCAAATATGTATCCGCTCATGAGACAATAACCCTGATAAATGCTTCAATAATATTGAAAAAGGAAGAGTATGAGTATTCAACATTTCCGTGTCGCCCTTATTCCCTTTTTGCGGCTATTTTGCCTTCCTGTTTTTGCTCACCCAGAAACGCTGGTGAAAGTAAAAGATGCTGAAGATCAGTTGGGTGCACGAGTGGGTTACATCGAACTGGATCTCAACAGCGGTAAGA
>NW_012020837.1:0-328 GCF_000956235.1 Wasmannia auropunctata
AGGATACATGTGTGCGATGTAAACATGTATTTCTAACACATGTTTACGCTCTGAGCTGTGGTAATGCAGGAACGAAACAATATGTCGATAAGATCGATATCGATTTGCTGCATTACCACATGATCTAAGGAAGTTCGCTAACATACGCCTTACGAGCGCGTGGCGCGCGTGGCGCGGTTGGAATTACAAATCTGCTATATCGACCTCCGTCTAAATTTTTCCGACCTTTCAGCATCCTCTTAAGAGGATGCTGAAAGGTCGGCCAAATTTGTACAAGGTCGATAAAGCAGACTCTTCAGTGTCAGTAGTATCTCTAAATGAACTTCTT
>NW_012020838.1:0-417 GCF_000956235.1 Wasmannia auropunctata
GCAATTTGATCCTCCTCAGCACTGCCGCTGGAGCGCCCGGCGGCTCCTTTTATACTCTGATTTCCTACCCCGATCGTTCGATAGGTGGGAAGGTTCGCGGAAGGCGCAACTGCCCACGGTACGCAAAGAAGGGGGTATCGGGTGGCGTCATGATGCATGACCGCAATTTTACAATGTTCATAAAAATGATATTAATATTAATAATTTCGATTTCTATGTTTTACAGAACGTTAGGGATAATTCTCCTCTATTGTTTAGTGAAAGAATCATTGTTGTATCTTTCTCCGTTGTGCATTTATTGTTAATTATTTATTGAAAATAAAGATACGAGCTTGAAAATTATACCTAACGTTGCACAATAATTTATAATAAAAGAATTGACATACGCGAGTTTCTGCAAATTAATAGTTGTTCGTT
>NW_012020839.1:0-404 GCF_000956235.1 Wasmannia auropunctata
TCCCCTGTGTGCCTTGTCGACTCAGTTGCGAGATCCCTGGCGGATTTCTCTTCCCGCTTTACTTGTACGCCTTAGCGTAAATTTTTCTACGTACTTTGAGTACGCACGTTCCTCGACGTCTGAGTATCGCATCGTCGATCTAGCGTCGAGGGCTGAGCGGCTACGCGCCGCTATCATAGGGAGAATGAGAAACAAAAATATACATGATTCTTTTTTTAACAAAACCCGACGTTGTGCGTATACTCCTCGGAGTGTACATGCACGTTCGGTGTATAACACATGGGTTTACGTATGTAACGAATGAAGAAGCAGAGTGTCGCCGACCGGCTCGCAAGACCGGCGGCAAGTACCGACACACGCACACGGCTCTCTGTGCTGCGCTCGCTGGCTCTCGAGAAAACGCA
>NW_012020840.1:0-456 GCF_000956235.1 Wasmannia auropunctata
GGCAGATTCGGGTCCATCTTCTCTAGAACGCACTCCAGGTCGGCGTACACGACGAACGGTACATGTTCCTTGTTACCGTGTTTGCTGAACGTTAACCATTTCGCGTCTTCTTTCGGCAGCTCTACCGCACACTCGTTCAGCTCGTTGCAATCCACGGTGTGAGCATCCAGTCGTTCCTGCGAGCTGAAGTAATGTAGGCATCTGTAAACACAAAATACTTTACTTAATTTTTGTCTTTTTTACTAACATTTATTTTAGTTATTTCTTCGATACGTACCGGTCGCAGAAGAATTCTTGTGTTGCTTCTTGCTGAGTTGAGAGCTCACGAGGCGGGACAGATTTTTTATTCCACGCGAAGTGGCCGATGCTGCTGTCTCGTGGATCCTGCATGTGCAACAGGTTGACATGTCTCTCCATCTTTTCGACCGGTCAATCGTATCGGAAGAACAGATAGTT
>NW_012020841.1:0-373 GCF_000956235.1 Wasmannia auropunctata
ATTGTGGAAACAGTCTGTACGTATAATCACGGAAGTTTCTTATTTCATATAAATTATAACGTACCTTCGGACGATGAGACACACCACAGTTCATGCAAAAAACTTCCATATCGCACAAAGTTTAATTTATTAATAAATATTGCACAACATGTATTCCTACTTATATTTATATTATACTACAATAAAAATAGGAATAATTTACTGCGTATGCGTCAGCGTAAACGAGTACAGATGGTGTGCGTATAGAGGCGTATAGAGTTTGTAATTATTTCTCGAAAATGATACTTTGGAAAATAACTTTATCACACATGGTTGAATTTGTATTAAAATAACCTTTAATTTGGTCACAAAAAAATTTAAAAATTTAAAAAAA
>NW_012020842.1:0-305 GCF_000956235.1 Wasmannia auropunctata
CGTGTGCTCTTCCGATCTGAGCACAGATAGCGTATATACGGAGGCATTTATAATTAATTCTCGAAAATGATATTTTGTAATTTAATTTCATCATATACGGTTGAATTCAGAAAAAAATAACCTTTATTTAATAGAAAAAAAATTTTTTTTTAATTAAAAAAAACTTAGAGTGGTATGGGTATTTTGTAAAATAAACAATTAAAAAATTTTTTTTCTTTACAACTTGAAAGTACTCTTCATACCGTACAACTTTTGTTTAAAACATTTTTTGCTATCTTTTATATTTTCGACGATATTTGCCACGA
>NW_012020843.1:0-438 GCF_000956235.1 Wasmannia auropunctata
TTTTCAACACGAATTTGGGAGTGTTTGATGCTGGATAACTGAGGAGAGGAACGACGTGTGGCTGGTGGACCTACGCCGGAAGGTAGAGGCTGAGGAGCGTTCGAACAATCCTGGTAAGTACAAAAGCTTAGGAAATCATTCGGAGAGAGACGATGTTTTTTATCTAGAATAAAGACGATGTTTTTTTTCTTCTAGCATGATTTTTTTATAGTGATGATGATGATGACGATGATGATGACGACGATGATGATAACGATGCGGAGGTGAGGACACCTCCGCGAATGGAGGCGAACCCACAGTTCGAGGCGCCGTGGGACATCGACGCGAGGATGAGGATGCCTCCGTGGGAGGAGGAGGAGGCGAGCTCGCAGGAGAGCTCGAAGGAGAGCTCGCAGGAGAGCTTGCATGCAAGGGCTAGACCGTCGGAGCCTGGGAATA
>NW_012020844.1:0-342 GCF_000956235.1 Wasmannia auropunctata
AAATTGATAAAATGTACATATGTATAATAAAATATTAAATAGAATTTAAATTTAAAAAATATATGTAAATATTACAAATACTTACGTCTTGTTCTTGCGTCATTTTGATGAGCAGCAATTACTGACACTTTGACACGACGTGATATTAACTCGTTATGACAATTAGTAATCGGTTTCGACATACATATATATCGAAATCGATAATTTTAACAAGACGATTTTGTGAAAACTCGCCTGAAAAGAACAAACCGCTTTGTGTGTATATGTGTATACGTGTGACTGAAAAATGTCACTTTTGATTGATAAAGTAACACTTTTCACGAAACTCGATCTCAAGATCTA
>NW_012020845.1:0-429 GCF_000956235.1 Wasmannia auropunctata
TTCTAATTATTTTATCTGTGTCAGTGATAACTTGTGACGTTTGCATTAAAACTATTGAAAATTTATTAAAATAAGCACTCATTACGTGGAAATCACATGGGAATTAATCCATCTTTTTCGAGAAGTCGACAAATCTTTCAAAAGGTAAGATATTGCGTGCGTGCGTGCGTGCGTGCGTGCGTGCGTGCGTGCGTGTGTGTGTGTGTGTGTGTGTGAAAAAGNGAGAGAGAGAGAATGTAAACGCATGTTTATGCGCGCGTGTAGTCAGCTGATCGTCGCGACGGTCCCGCGTACCGCTGCCGGCGGACAGTAGTTGCGCCGCCCTGTCTACATCCGTACGCGGCCCGTAATTGCTAACTATTTCNCGTTATAATTTGAAAACTAGCTTCGGACTAAATTTTGTAAAGGAAAATCGTCTTAGAATTGAGT
>NW_012020846.1:0-355 GCF_000956235.1 Wasmannia auropunctata
CGCTTCACATGACGAGAATCGACGTTTGAATGGTAGAAACTCCGCGAACGCAAGGATACCGACGTTTCCGAACTTCAAACTGCGAGAATCGACGTTTGAGTGGTGGGAACGTCGCGGGCGCCCGAATACCGCGGTTCCGCGCTTCACACGACGAGAATCGACGTTTGAGTGGTGGGAACGTCGCGGGCGCTCGAATACCGCGGTTCCGCGCTTCACACGACGAGAATCGACGTTTGAATGGTAGAAACGCCGCGAACGCAAGGATACGACGTTTCCGAGCTTCAAACGGCGAGAATCGACGTTTGATTGGTGGGAACGTCGCTGGCGCTCAAATTCCGCGGTTATGCGCTTCACA
>NW_012020847.1:0-338 GCF_000956235.1 Wasmannia auropunctata
GCGGCGTGCATGGGCACGTGGTCCGAGATCTACGGCGGACCTCGTTTTTCGCGACACAAGAAAGTTAACGCTCTCGACACAGAAATTAATTCACGATACGCGGAGATTCTAATAAATCCGACACACACAGAACGGCAAAACGAACGCTCTCGCGACTTACAACTACACAATACAAACACGCGGTGACTCGGCCGGGCGAGGGCGAACGCAAAGCGACCTTCTAAATGACTCTAATCTAACGCGATCGAGCGGACGGTGCACTCTCTAGTTCGCGGAACAAGTAATACTGTAACGGTCGACCTTTCTCGCTCGGATTCGCTCGCCGGGACAGGGCTCGA
>NW_012020848.1:0-324 GCF_000956235.1 Wasmannia auropunctata
CGTGCGTGCGTGCGTGTGTGCGTGCGTGCGTGCGTGCGTGCGTGCGTGCGTGCGTGCGTGCGTGCGTGCGTGCGTGCGTGCGTGCGCGCGCGCGCGCGTTTGATATATATTAATCCAGTTTTTTTAATAATTTACAGATTACCGAGGAAGAAGGGCAGGAGCGAGAATTCAACAAGAGCGGTTTATGCGGTACTTGTACCAATTACTTCTGCCCATTATTATTGGGAGTAAAATAAAAATTACAGAGGCAAAAGGAAATAAAATAAATTTATATAATTCTGTTCTATACCTATTGTATGAACATAAATTAATTATATAATATAA
>NW_012020849.1:0-359 GCF_000956235.1 Wasmannia auropunctata
TTTTACAGAGTTTTCGGAGCGAGCCGACGACCCTGCCAGGAGGCCCCGATAGTACAAGGGCGCAGGAGAGCTGACACCAGGGCTCGCTCCACGTATCGAGGGCCAGAAGCCCTTCCGGCAAGTCAACTTTGAAATCGCGCGCCCGTTATCACGGGGCCCGCATCTAACGCTACCCTCCTGCGGCGCAGGGGGTCGCGAAAGAGGGACTCACGTGACGGGAAGAGATAGCGGAAACCGGCAGATGGCCCCGCTACCAACGTGCTCCCGACGCTGCGAAGGACCGGCACTCGTGCCTTGATCGTCACCGTCACCTGACATGTATTGTAAGGGACGCAGGATCCATCGCCAAGCCTTCGAGT
>NW_012020850.1:0-334 GCF_000956235.1 Wasmannia auropunctata
TACGTTTGACAGAGTGGTGCTAGATTTTGACAGAGAGGTGCCAGATTGGTCTGTTGTCTTTCGACTATAATGAATTTCTACGTTCCGCTGAAGGATGAGGCGATCGAGAGACCGTAAGTTTCAATAAATGATTTTCCACGCTTAATTTATGTTTTTCCATGCTTTAATTTTTTTATAGAATTGCGTCTCATATTACGAAGACGCCTCGTATATTGGGAAGAAGATTTGCTCTAACAACCACCAATTTTAAATATCTGGATATTGGAATCAGCGTGGGATCTATATCTTATGTGGAAATACTTATTGGTGACAACCGAGGCAATCATATTATCCT
>NW_012020851.1:0-353 GCF_000956235.1 Wasmannia auropunctata
ACGTTTTTACCTACGAAAAAAATTGTATCAGATTAGAAAAAAATGAGACCTTTGTATCATCTTAAANATATTTATAATATGACTTACGAAAAAAAAACTGTTGTTAAATCATAAAAAAACCTAAGTGGCATTATCTTCAATATATAACAATCACGCTAAAATTATTTTGTAATTAATATACCCCGAAAAAAAACTATTGTATCAAATTAAACAAACAAAATCCAAGTTGTATTAACGTATACATGATTAAAAAAAATTTAATTTAATAAATTAAAAATATAATATTACCAAAAAGAAGTGAAATCAATTATCAAAATATTATTTCAAGTATATTTATTGTAATTGAATTAAAA
>NW_012020853.1:0-442 GCF_000956235.1 Wasmannia auropunctata
CTACCACGTTTCTGACCTACGTGACTAAAGTGTTGCCCGGATATCCGGGATTACGCACTTCACCAGGCCAGCACCAGTCCTAGTCTGCAGCTAATGTGTTGCCCGGATGCCCGGGATTACGCACTCCACAGTCCTAGGGTGGCGGTCAGCAGGATGCACGTGGTGCACAACCAAGCTGTCGCGAGCTCTGGGGAAGAGACTCGCTACCATGCTAAATACGACTCGAGGCATCCGTTGCTCGGATTACCTGAGATTGGGCAGCCATCAGGGCCGTTTTATGGGCAAACGTCGCAGGGTAGGTCCGTTTACCGCGCTTGCTTGAATTTCTTCACGTTGACATTCAGAGCACTGGGCAGAAATCACATTGCGTCAACACCCGCGAGGGCCATCGCAATGCTTTGTTTAATTCATCGAACTGAGTCGACAAGGCACACAGGGGATA
>NW_012020855.1:0-427 GCF_000956235.1 Wasmannia auropunctata
TATTTCTAAAAGAGATGTCGCGAAACTATCGTCGTTTATTTCTCGACGCCCGCCGCGGTGCTCTTCGCGTTGTTTCCTTGAAAGTTCATTTATTTGCGCCTGCATTTCACGCATTCCTTGCATTATTACTGCCATTGGGTCGGGATTATTACTCCGATGCCCATGTGAATTGACAGTGTCGTCGCAATCGTTTGAAGCGTTTATCTCGTCACTGAAGGTGACGCGGCGAGTTGTTCGGGCATTATCTGTTTGCCCATTTACATCATATGACTGCGGTGTTCTATCTTCCGCCCCTGCGGAAGATGTACCCGCTTGTGGAGATTTGGTAGGAGTACGTGACAGCATGTCTGTTCCGGTTGTGTTGTCTTCTCGTATATCGTACGAAAATTGAAGTCTACGCCTTTGTCCCGTCCGTTCGTCTGCCTGA
>NW_012020856.1:0-359 GCF_000956235.1 Wasmannia auropunctata
TAAAATACTTGATAATAATTATAACGCAAGACTAGGTATTTACTGTACAGCAGACTGTAATAACAAAAACGCAAGCGAGAAGTCGAAATCGTCGGAATAAATGATAAAATTGTTTGGAGAGTAAAATATTGTAAAGTCGATTTTATAAAGTATTGACTGTCTAGTCAATACAAAACAGCGGCTGCGCACAACATACTAGCAGTATGGTAGAGATATTTTGTAAGTTTGGCTGTTTTTGTAAGAGTCGCACGCTGAGAGTCGACAGATTTTCCTCACATCAAGAACTAAAAAAATTTTTTTTCTCGAAAACAAGGCAAAACACGTTCTTGGGGTTTTGTTCTAAGATGTAAGAAAACTGA
>NW_012020857.1:0-365 GCF_000956235.1 Wasmannia auropunctata
GTGCGTGCGTGCGTGCGTGCGTGCGTGCGTGTGTGCGTGCGTGCGTGCGTGCGTGCGTGCGTGCGTGCGTGCGTGCGTGCGTGTGTGAAAACATAGAGAGAGAGAGAATGTAAACGCATGTTTATAGTGCGCGTGTAGTCAGCTGATCGTCGCGACGGTCCCGCGTACCGCCTGCCGGCGGACAGTAAGTTGCGCCGTCCCTGCCTACCATCCGTACGCGGCCCGTAATTTGCTAACTATTTCTCGTTATAATTTGAAAACTAAGTTTCGGACAAAATTTTTGTAAAGGAAAAATACGTCTTAGAATTGAGTCAAGAATACGTCTTTTCAGGGACACCGGGGTTATTCTGAATCACCCTGTATAC
>NW_012020858.1:0-559 GCF_000956235.1 Wasmannia auropunctata
TCAATTCTACAATATTTTCAAGTACGTATATTTACAAGTTCTACAACTAGGTCTTGAATTGTTAGCGATGACGGAACGCTTGACTACAGAAATCGCTCAATGTCCATACATCTCTCAATGAACATCTTGTACAATCCGTAAGGCCACCAGTTAGATATTTTATACGCGTCAAAGATAAAAATGAACGTGTTAGCATTCTCAATGTCATGGTAATGTTACGAAGACACATAGCATGAAACCGTCATCAAACCGCCTATCGAACCGATACCCCTGTTCTATCGAACCGATATCGCTGATCTGTCGAACCGATACCGCTGTTCTGTCGAACCGCCTGTCTGTTCAATCGAACTGTCTGTCGAACCGCCTGTCTGTTCAATCGAACTGCTTGTCGAACCGCCTGTCTGTTCAATTCGAACTGCTTGTCGAACCGCCTAGTATATTCAATCGAACCGCCTGTCGAACCACCTGTCTGTCCAATCGAACAGTCTGTCGAACCGCCTGTCTGTCCAATCAAACAGCCTAGTCGAATCGCCTGTCTGTCCTATCAAACCGCTATTAG
>NW_012020859.1:0-435 GCF_000956235.1 Wasmannia auropunctata
ATGCTACCGTTTATTCCCCGCGTGGCAGAGCGGTAAAAAGCAGTAGCCAAAGAAATAATACAGTACGGTGATAACAAAAGAAAAGAATGAAAAACGAAAAATAATTTGATAATATTCAAGGCTGATAACTCAGCGGCGCGATAATTCTTGACGTGACAAAAGAAAAGAAATCGTTCTCGAACAGTAATCAGTTCGGACAGTAATCAATAACGTAACTACAGTCAGCATCGGCGCGGTAGTACAAAAAGAAACGTGGCTCAGTACGACGCGAGTACCGAGGTCTAACGACGATCGACAATTTCAATCGCGAATCCACGCGTCAGACACAAAGGCGAAAACGAAGACAAATACAAAATCATTTATGCCGGACGCAACGAAATAGCGCGCGACGACACTAAGCAATATGACGAGGAGTACTCGCGGTTCGAGTACTCG
>NW_012020860.1:0-410 GCF_000956235.1 Wasmannia auropunctata
TACCAAGAGAGTCGGAATTCTCACGAGAATCAAAGTGTTGAAACATCGTGAGTGATCCGGTAACCGCGCGGAGGTAATCCGGAGAGCTCGACCCTGACCCCGGGCCCAAAGAAACCCCGCGAGGGAATCAAGGACACCAAGAGAGTCGGAATTCTCGCGAGTCACAGTGTTCAGACACCGTGAATAATCGGAGAAGAGCCAGACCCTGACCCCAGGCCCAAAGAAACCCCGCGAGGGAATCAAGGACACCAAGAGAGTCGGAATTCTCACGAGAATCAAAGTGTTGAAACATCGTGAGTGATCCGGTAACCGCGCGGAGGTAATCCGGAGAGCTCGACCCTGACCCCGGGCCCAAAGAAACCCCGAGAGGGAATCAAGGACACCGAGAGAGTCGGAACATCCTCACCCAA
>NW_012020861.1:0-352 GCF_000956235.1 Wasmannia auropunctata
GCTTTACATCAAGCCCTCTTCAGTGCTCTTTTATAAAATATTACATACACTTAATTACATACGCTTCACCTTCATGTGTTACATACATATTATCGGATGCTGTGTCTAATTATTACAGCGATTATATTGAATGAGAGTCACAAAGATTGAAAAAAAGAAGTATACATTACAGAACGGTTATGAATAGAGTTATACCTACAATTGCATTTATTGTGAAAACTAAGGATTACATCATAGGTTTTAATGTGCGCCCTCGAGACTTCTATGTGAGAAATTTCTTTTTACGCCCTGCTGCCAACCGAAGGTTGTTAGAAATTTTGCTTTTTACAAAATTATATGCGCGCCTTCGAGT
>NW_012020862.1:0-327 GCF_000956235.1 Wasmannia auropunctata
GTGAGACAAACAAACTCGCCGCTCGAGCTCCGTGTTTGTTAGCTGGTGGTGAGACAAGGACGACCGAGATTGATGTCCGTCCTTTCTAACTAACCTACTCGCATTCCTGCACATAGCACGGAACACAACCGCTAAATCGTGGACATAGCACGGATCACCACCAAAAATTCGTGGACATTACCGACAATTTCGTGGACATTGGCTATGTAGTTCAATGTCCACGTTTTGTGGACATAGAGGCGCTGAAACCAGCTCAATCTCCGGTTACAGCTAAATCGCGGGCATGGCCGCTCTCAGGATCCTCTCTGGTGGCGCTCGGGTAGAGTA
>NW_012020863.1:0-340 GCF_000956235.1 Wasmannia auropunctata
TGTAAAATTCTTAAAGTAGTAGAATGTATAATGTGCTTTACTCTTCTCTACATCCTTTATGTATCTTATAGGATTAATATCGTACGATAATCATGATAATTTGCAAGATCATTTTCATATTTTTTACAAAATATATCTCAATATTTGAATTGCAATTAATAAATATTAAATATTAAAAATAGATATTATAATACTCATCTGACATAACGTGGAAGAGAACCTCGATAAATTATAACCTCACGTACCCCAACACTAACCAAACTAATCCAACGTGTCACGACGCGAACTGTCATCGCCGCGAAAGTTCAGAGCGCGACTTCGACTTTGACTTCGTGCGAGG
>NW_012020864.1:0-331 GCF_000956235.1 Wasmannia auropunctata
ATTTAGTCTAATTGATGTTAAATAAAAGTCTTCATTTTATTATTTATGTAGTACATATATATTCGATAATAAATAACAATTTTTTCACAGTTAAGAACATGCACTAAATAATAGAAAAAGAGTCATCTTCATATCTTAATATTACAATAATTAAACAATTGAGCTAGTGATGATGACGGTTTTTTATAACACTATTTCGAATTAAGAATATTCTATATTCTTCGGTTTACGTTGTCAATATGTGCTTGTGATGCTTATCACTACAAAATGCGTGATATCGTTACAAAATTGACTTTTTTAAAAAAGTAAAAAGGTGCCAAGTGTTAGCGTG
>NW_012020865.1:0-393 GCF_000956235.1 Wasmannia auropunctata
TCTTAAATTGTGAGAGTACTTGTGCAGAGTAAACTACACGATATAGAAAACTCCTATTATTTTTTTAATGTGTTTAAATTTTTTAATTTTGAAATATGTGCCTTAAAAAATTTGTACTATTAGTAGATATACTAGGCGGTTTCTACATCAAATATAGGTCAAGGTCAAGGGTGGGGGAATGTAGGTCAAGAAGGATGGGGAGAATGTAGGTCAAGGAGGAAGGGTAGGGGGAATGTAGGTCAAGAGGGGATTAATTAATTAATTAAACAATAATCGATTGAATCATTAATTAATTGATAACAATTAATTTTGTTATCAATTATATTTTTCGTGGACCGCTACCGCCACGTGCGCGGTGACGCCATTTTGAACGCGGTGCCGCCACCGTCGCCG
>NW_012020866.1:0-359 GCF_000956235.1 Wasmannia auropunctata
TATAAATACAAAATTACCTTTTTAAAAAGAGGTAAAAAACGCAAAGTATACGCGTCCTCCGTACAAATGTTTCGCTATCAAAAATTAGCGCCAAAAATTTGAAGTTATTAGTAAAATAAAATAACTTTAAAAAATTAAGTGATATATATATTACTTGTAGAAAAAATACATATTATAAAATAATTTAAAAAAAAGGCGTTAAATATGTGCTACTCGAACAAAAAAATTATTGTACTAAATTTTAAAAAGTGATATGTACTAGTAATATGTACTAGTGATATCAATCAATAAATGGCGCCAAGTTACAATCCCATAAAAATTACGTAATTTTGCCCAAACCAAGTAATATGTATCATTTG
>NW_012020867.1:0-326 GCF_000956235.1 Wasmannia auropunctata
GAATGGTGGAAACGCCGCGAACGCAAGGATACGCGTTTCCGAGCTTCAAACGGCGAGAATCGACGTTTGAGCGGTGGGAACGGCGCGGGCGCTCGGATCCGGCGGTCCGCGTCTTCCGCACGTGACGTATTCGACGTTTGAATGGTGGAAACGCCGCGAACGCAAGGATACGACGTTTCCGAGCTTCAAACGGCGAGAATCGACGTTTGAGCGGTGGGAACGGCGCGGGCGCTCGGATCCGGCGGTTCCGCGCTTCGCATGTCGAGATTTCGACGTTTGAATGGTGGAAAACCGCCGCGAACGCAAGGGATTACGACGTTTTCCGA
>NW_012020868.1:0-307 GCF_000956235.1 Wasmannia auropunctata
TGTCTTGTATTATTTATTCCTGTAAGCCGAATGGGGCGAGCTACTTATTTTGTACATATGAGCTACAGAACTTTTATACTAATGACATGTGTATGTCAGGTGATAGGATAGGTTACGTTTGCTGGACGACCCGAAAAAGGTATTTTTTAATTTTTGTCGTTTTTACTACAAAAAAATGCTCGCCCCATTACATTTTATGTCTAGTTCAATCCTGTAAAAGCGATTTTAATTCCGTTCAGTATTTTCGAAGTTATCATTCCAACTGCAATTGTCGGTAATTTCCGACCTTTCAGCATCCTCTTAATGA
>NW_012020869.1:0-403 GCF_000956235.1 Wasmannia auropunctata
TATATTCAGGCTCCGAGAATTAAAAATTTAAAATAAATAATGAGCCAGGAGTCACAAGGTCTTCGTGCTAATCCGCGTTATATTCATATAAAAAATTACATTAATGCTACCAGACGATCATTTCGACTTTATATCAAGCCCTCTTCAGTGGTCTTTTATAAAATGTTATATACGTGTTGCTTCATCTTTGTGTTACATACATAATTGTCAGATGCTGTGTCTAATTATCACAGCGAATAATTAGACACAGCATCTGACAATTATGTATGTAACATACGAAGGTGAAGGGATATGTACTTAAGAAATTATAAAAGATCAATAATTCTCTTCGTTTCAAAATTTTTATACTTTTATACATGTATATTTATGTAACATCAATAATATTTTAAATGATAAAAATTAA
>NW_012020870.1:0-509 GCF_000956235.1 Wasmannia auropunctata
TGATTCACATTTTATATAATATTTGTTTATTTATTTAATTTTATTTATTTTACTTATATCATTCCTTATTTTTTATTTAATTCATGTCATGTTTTATTTTATTTTATTTGTTATTTGATTTGATTCATATTTTTATATAATTTATATGTATACTTTATTTTATTTTATTAAAAAAATGAATCGTATAACATCACTAAGATCAACGGCGACGACGTAGACATTCACTTCCTCGATAGCGAAGACCTAGACGATACCTAGACACTTAATTTCTCGACAGCAAACACGTAGACACTCACTTCCTCGACGATGACCACAAGAGAGTTGTGAAAGAGAGACGAGAGAGTAGAGAAACAGACGAGAATGTCGTGAGAAAAACGAGAAAGCCAGGAGAGAGACGAGAGACAAGATTGAAAAAAGGGACAAGATTGAAATTTTGCGAAGAAGAAGACACTTCCTCGACGACGACCACAAGAGAGTTGTGAGAGAGAGACGAGAGAGTAGAGAAACAA
>NW_012020871.1:0-368 GCF_000956235.1 Wasmannia auropunctata
AAAAGGTTGTATATGTGTACAAAAGAATTAAACAAAAATGTTTTTCTTGATCGATAAAATATTCCATTGTAATAGGTAAATAACGAGATTGAGATATGTTTCTTGATAAAATAACGCCGGCGATACTTGACCAAAATTGAACGACAATTAAAGCAGATGTGCAACAGGCGGCTAGTACTACAAAGAGTTAGAAAGAAATTGTTATAAAAATTTCTGCGTACAAAAATATCCAATTGCTTTTCGTTATATGTGTTAAATAGAAACTGTACTGTATTATAGTAAAAAGTAAAAAATTTATCTTACTTGTAAGGATAACTGTGTACAATTTTGCATTGTAGCTGTACTTTTCATAATAACATACTCATATT
>NW_012020872.1:0-315 GCF_000956235.1 Wasmannia auropunctata
TGGTCATCGTCGAGGAAGTGAGTGTCTACGTGTTTGCTGTCGAGAAATTAAGTGTCTAGGTATCGTCTAGGTCTTCGCTGTCGAGGAAGTGAATGTCTACGTCGTCGCCGTCGATCTTAGTGATGTTATACGATTCATTTTTTTAAATAAAATAAATAAAATGTATATATAAATTATATAAAATATGAATCAAATCAAATAAAAAATAAATAAAATAAACATGACATAAATTAAATAAAAATAGGAATGATATAAGTAAAATAAATAAAATTAAATAAATAAACAAATATTATATAAAATGTGAATCAAATAAAA
>NW_012020873.1:0-349 GCF_000956235.1 Wasmannia auropunctata
TGAATGGCGCACGCAAAGCTAGTCTAGTGTACTACCACTGTCAGGTACGTCAACAACCAAGGCGATAGGGTCTCGTCGTCAGATATTACATGACAGACAGAGTGTAGCTAGGTCAGGCTAGATCTCCGAAATCTCTGCAGCATTGGCAACGAAAGCGTCGGGTATGGAAATACAAAGTCTTCGTGGACTGCCTTTTTATTGGCTATATTTACTTTATTATTAAGACTTACTTTATTATTACTATAATATATTAAGAAAGTTAATAAACTTTCTTCAAAAAGAAATAATTCACCGGGTTTATTCTTACAGTTCAAATTATTTACTGAGTCGACAAGGCACACAGGGGATA
>NW_012020874.1:0-417 GCF_000956235.1 Wasmannia auropunctata
TTCATTACTATTATTCTGTCCAGATGAATATACTTTATTCGTTTATCATCTCGTGTCTCTGCTGCAGCTTCTCCATGGCACGTGCAATAGACATTGCGTTTTGCGCGTTTCGCGAAATCATGAATTAAATTAATTATCGTTGCAAGGGACACGGGACCGATTGTGAGATCGTTTCGAATGTCACCGACTTCTCGCACCACGTTTCTACACGCGTCTAACGTCGACGAGGCTTTCTCTTTCACGATCCAAAGACTTCTTCTAGCCGAAGCTAGGCATGGTAACAAGACGTTTGTGTACTAAGACAAGCGGACCTCGTTTTGGGGAGTCTTCCGCCCACGACTCGTGCAGATGATCGCGTTTAATCCGGCTTATCGGCTTGCTGGACGCTAATCCATCGAGACACAGAAGTGACTCAAT
>NW_012020875.1:0-319 GCF_000956235.1 Wasmannia auropunctata
CTCCTCGCGCCACGATCGCCAATAGGTGATCTCATAATAGGTGTATCACCGTTTATGGGTAGGTAGGTAGAACGGACTAAACTGAATCGAAAGGGCCTCTACCATTTTGCAAAATTCGCAATCGTAAACCAGACATTAATTTTTGAAGATTGACGAATAAACGCGTATTCATCCGGCCCACCGCTGAATGCAAGTGCGTGGCAAGATAAGTAGATTAAACTGAACAAAAAAGTCCTCTATTATTTTGTAAAATTCGTATTTATTAATGAGATATTAAGTTTATTTGCCCATCTTCAAAAATTAATATCTTGTTAACGAA
>NW_012020876.1:0-362 GCF_000956235.1 Wasmannia auropunctata
CTAATTTTTTGTAATATATTTTATTTTTTTTTAGAATTTTGTAGAATTATGTAGAATTATGTAGAATTTGTCCGTCTGAGAATGCAATAAAAAACTACAAAAATTGACAAAAGTGTTCCAATTCTAGCATTTTTATGTAGATTTTTGTAGTATTTTTAAAATCGTGTAAAATTTCATAGATTTTCTCAGTTATTTTCTGTAGTTTTTCATAGAATATTTTAATTTTTTTTAAATTTGTAAAAATTTTTCCGCCAGGGTATTTACTGACTTTCAGGGGGGAAAAGGATAGTTTCCATCCATTTTTACAAGTTTTCTAAAGCGATCCTATTTATTAATTTTATCCAAATCCTCTTTATTTAAAA
>NW_012020877.1:0-510 GCF_000956235.1 Wasmannia auropunctata
GGACCGCTGACGCCAACTTCACGTTGGTAGCCAAGATCTGTAGCGACACCGTGTGGCAAAGCGGTAGTTGGGAGAAATAAAGGTAGCAGCCTGCAGCAGTATCTGGCAATAGAATTCCGAGAATTCCTTTAAGATTAATTTTTATTTTATAAATTGGAAGCAAAATTAAAAATTAAAAACATTTATTATAAAATAGTTAATGATGTGTTACAACATTTAACATTTGATAACCTTTTTAAAAATTTTGATCAACATGTAAAAGATTTAGAGGTCTTAGAAAATCATAAATATGATATTATAAAATTTATTATTAGAACATATTTAGATATTAAATTTTTTTATGAAGGAAATATACAAACCAAATTGCAACACAATACATTTGTAAGACATAATAATACTAAAATGACAATATTTCAAGGACAATAAAAATTTATATCTATATACATTAATTATTCTTTATATTTTGTTATAATATTTATTAACAACCACCCATCTAATTCTTACATCCTT
>NW_012020878.1:0-388 GCF_000956235.1 Wasmannia auropunctata
TATTTGTAGATTAAATGTAATCACAAATTTTGACGACAATCTACAAAAGTGTTCCAATTCTAGCATTTTTATGTAGATTTTTGTATCATTTTTAAATTCGTGTTTTGAATTTTATAAATTCTGACAATTATTTTTCTGCAATTTTTTGTAATATATTTTATTTTTTTTTAGAATTTTGTAGAATTATGTAGAATTATGTAGAATTTGTCCGTCTGAGAATGCAATAAAAAACTCAAAAATTGACAAAAGTGTTCCAATTCTAGCATTTTTATGTAGATTTTTTGTAGTATTTTTTAAAATCGTGTAAAAATTTCATAGATTTTCTCAGTTATTTTCTGTAGTTTTTCATAGAATATTTAATTTTTTTTTAAAATTGTAGAAATTTTTT
>NW_012020879.1:0-331 GCF_000956235.1 Wasmannia auropunctata
TTTGGAGCCTTGACTTTAAATTTTATTTTAATTTTTATTTTAATAAATATTTGTTACCTCGTTCCTGCTGCGGCACTTGCTGCTGCTCTTGCTGTTGTGGCGGTGGCGGCGACGACTGTTGCTGCTGCTGCGGTAATTGTTGCTGCTGCTGCTGCTGCTGCTGTAATTGTTGCTGCTGCTGCTGCTCTATTACAGTCAGCCTATTTTGCAGCTCCTGCAGCTGCAACTGTATTGCCACCAGTTGTTGTTCTGTAAAATACATCAATAATTGAAATAATTTTATGTTTATAATTCTAGAAGAAATTATTAGTAATAATATAGAAATAATAAT
>NW_012020880.1:0-427 GCF_000956235.1 Wasmannia auropunctata
AATCGGATGACGATAACGTACGATGATCCACCTGTTTGGCAATTGTATTTAACATTATAACCGACGGAACAAGTCCTAAATCTCTCACGCTATCCATTTGTATATATAAAGCAATATCTAACAATTAACTATGATATTTGAAATCTGTTTGCGCAGTAATTGTTAATTAAAAATTAAAACTGAACTAAATTATTGCAATTATTTAAAATCCATTAGTTAACAATTGCGTGAAGATAACGACGATCCATCTGCCTGATAATTGTTATTTAACGTTAATAAATCACACAAAAGAAGTTCTAAGCCTCTCGCGCTATCCATTTGTTTATAACGTGATGTTTAACAAGTTAATGACAATTTTTGAGATCTGTCTATGCAGTAATTGTTAACTTAAACAAAACTTTTTTAAGAAAAAATAAATTTACGAGTA
>NW_012020881.1:0-311 GCF_000956235.1 Wasmannia auropunctata
TAATGATGATGTCAGAGTTGACTGCATGAGTCGCTCGACGTCCGCGCGCCTATCCATCAACCCTCTCCAAGTTTCGAGAGACAGAACAATGCACCGGTATGAAGCCAGCTGTCAAACTAACGATTTCAATAATTTCGAATACGTCATTCGATTGCTAGTCGTTTGCTTAATTTTTGCATCTTATTTTTATTTTGTTTGCATATTAATTATTTTGGGTAAAAAATCGAAAATAAAATTTGGACAAGTGTAACGGGTGTAACCGCCATTTGAAACCTTTATCTCATAATTTCATAAATATTTCGGTGCTAAAA
>NW_012020882.1:0-303 GCF_000956235.1 Wasmannia auropunctata
TGCAAGATCCGCCAGGAGCGCGACCGGGAAGGCGGGCGTTGGAATGAGGCCCGCGAAGGGCGATACGGCCGGCGATTTTCCCCCGGGCCGGGACATCGCCGCGAGCTGCCGGGGCGAGATGGCCAACTCGCCTCGGAATACAAGAGCAAAGGACGAGCCCATCTGAAATCCACGCCGCCACCTCCCGGATATCGGGCGACCTCGCGAGGGCGCGAGGCGCCCACACGTCAAGTCACCTAATTACGCCCGTGCCACGGCAGGACCCCCGCGGCGCCGCGATTGGTCGCGGCCGACTGCGCCGCT
>NW_012020883.1:0-390 GCF_000956235.1 Wasmannia auropunctata
TTTATCATATTTATCTTTTATATGTATCTTTTATAGTAGTATTTATTAAATTGCTGAAAGATTACAATTGTTCCATCTATGTTATGTATTTTGAGTTACGTGTGAGTTCCATTACATTTTTAAGTAATTGTTATGTATTATATACGTAACAAAGAAATATATCTTTGTTCTTCTAAAGTGCCCTCAAAATTATATTGCATTTACATATCATCTCTATAACTATAAAATATATCATTGTTCTTTCCATGTGCTCCCTTAGTTATATTACAGTTACGTATTGGTTTGCTGGGATAGTTGCAAGCGCTTCATCTATTCGATCATTCAGTTCCTCAACAGTATTTATAGGCATGCGATATACATATTCTTTTATTGTCTTCCATAAGAAAAAAT
>NW_012020884.1:0-373 GCF_000956235.1 Wasmannia auropunctata
TTAATATACCCCGAAAAAAAACTTGTATCAAATTAAACAACAAAATCCAAGTTGTATTATCTCTAACGTATTCATGATTTAAAAAAAATGTAATTTAATAAATTAAAAATATAATACTACCAAAAAGAAGTGAAATCAAAATATTATTTCAAGTATATTTATTGTAATTGAATTAAAACTAAAAAAAAAAATTTATCGAAAAAAATATTCTATTAAATTAAACAAATAAAATCCAAGTTGTATTATTTTCAATGTATACGTAAAAATAAAACAAGAAATGCAATAGATAGCGTAATGAAGACCGCAGAATTAAAAAGGGATTTCGATAACAAGTAGCAAATTACGTGACAGAAAAATCAAAGATAGGAAGAAA
>NW_012020885.1:0-356 GCF_000956235.1 Wasmannia auropunctata
TGCGGGGTCCGCGGGGAGGGGGAAGCCGCGGAAAGCCGCTCGATCAGCTGGCCTGACCGCGGGGACGTGGGTGCGGGATGCGCGGGGAAGAGGGAACCGCGTCGTTGATGCGGGATGCGCGGGGAAGAGGGATACCGCGTTGGAGATGCGGGTATCGCGGGGAAAGGGGAACCGCGCTCGCGCTCGCCGCCGCCGCCGCCGCCGCCGCGTTCGCCGCCGCCGCCGTTGCGCACGGGCCCCACCCGTTATCGCTCACAAAGAGGAAGAGAAATAGGAGAAGAATTAAACAAAATATTATTAGGTTTGAAATTTAAAAAAATTTATTTGTAATTTATGATATAAAATATGAAAAAGTA
>NW_012020886.1:0-302 GCF_000956235.1 Wasmannia auropunctata
CCTACTACATCATTACGAGACATCGAATCAAGGTAAGCATAAATTTAGTTTGTGTGAGCATGCTCTCTCACACACACACACACACACACACACACACACACACACACACGCACACGCACGCACGCACGCACACGCACACGCACACGCTCACGCACACGCACACGCACACGCTCACGCACACGCACACGCACACACACACGTGCATGTACGTCAGTGCGTTATCGCGTGTAGTGAGCAGCTGAGCGTCCGTAGTAATCGCCCGCGTCGGACAATCACTTGCGCCGCTCCTGCCTACCTTGTGT
>NW_012020887.1:0-391 GCF_000956235.1 Wasmannia auropunctata
GTCTGGTGGTCCTCTCCCTGTGGCTGCTGCGACGTCGGTGAGACGGGTGAAATATTACAAGGTTTCCGGGAGCCGCCGATACGCTAAGTTAAATAATCGAGGTCGCTACGGACTAAAAAGTAATTACGAACGATAATCGGTAGTCGGGCGCGGGAGCCACGCAAACGCGGTCCCGCGGCCCGCGCCACGCGTCCGCCTCCGAAAATCGGAAGGACACAGGACTCGAAGCTACCGCCCGCGGTCGGGTCCGCAGATCCCTTGTGACGGACGGTCCAAAAAGGGACGTCCCGTCACAAAATATATATATATATATATACACTGCTCAAAAAAATTATGGCATAGAAAAATTTTGAGCAAAAATTGGTCAACTTTGGTTAACGGTAACTCCGCA
>NW_012020888.1:0-373 GCF_000956235.1 Wasmannia auropunctata
TTCCACAATCGCGTTCTGACCGGTGCGGTAATTAACATGGATTATATCGAGCCGCAGCGATTTTTGGAGGACGCGGGCGTTACAGTGCTCGAGCGAGTGCAAGACGCCATAGAGAGACACGGTAGCGTGAAGGTGAACACCGCGTTCAACGGCGAATTTACGTAGGGTGACAAACGCGCCAATATAGGCATACCCTCGCGAAACGCGGAACTCTATCGAACGTCGGATGTGCGCGAGTGGTACGAGAAGCATGTCGTCGAAGCCACGTTGACGAAGTTCGGCGAGTTCGAGGAGCGCGACAGCGGGTGGGCGCTGTCGCGAATCCTCAATTTAACGGTAAACGTAAACAAACACAATCCGATGCACGCGGGAA
>NW_012020889.1:0-413 GCF_000956235.1 Wasmannia auropunctata
TTATATTATATTTTATGTTCTCGGATACCGAGCTTATTAATGTTCACGCGCCAAATTTATTATGTGTTATATTATTTTATGTTATATGTATGAAGTCCCGTTAGGGCAGAATAAGTTGTTATACCTTTCGGTGCAACAAGGAATATTTTTTGGGGATCGGTCTGCCTTAAGGGTAGGAACCCACGAGGATACGCGGAGTAGGAGTAGAGACACAATCGCGTGACACTGTTTCACAGTAATTAACACTTTTATTTCCCTTTCGTTACAGGTGGTCCCTGATACTATTACAGTTCTATGTTCCCGTTTCTATATTCGTGGCTATTTGTATATTCCACGTTCGCGTCGCGGCGGCTGTATTGCCGGCACTCGGAGTAAGTGTCGTCGCGAAACGTTGTAACCGGAATCAGTGCCCG
>NW_012020890.1:0-302 GCF_000956235.1 Wasmannia auropunctata
TTATGAGATTATAATTTGTACTTATGATTAAAGTAAGGAAACGTAATTTTTATGGGATTATAACTTGGCGCCTTTTATTGATATCAAATCTTTCATATAAGTAATATACTTATGACTTAAGTAAGGAAACGTAATTTTTATGGGATTATAACTTGGCGCCTTTTATTGATATCAAAATCTTTCATATAAGTAATATACTTATGACTTAAGTAAGGAAACGTAATTTTATAGGATTATAACTTGGCGCCTTTTATTGATATCAAATCTTTTATATAAGTAATATACTTATGACTTAAGTAAGG
>NW_012020891.1:0-417 GCF_000956235.1 Wasmannia auropunctata
TATCCCCTGTGTGCCTTGTCGACTCAGTAAAACGGTGTACAGCGCGATAAAGATCGCAGGTCCAGCGAGATTCAAAGTGGGCGATTCGGTACGCGTGAGCAAGTACAAGACGATTTTCGAGAAGGGTTACACGCCGAATTGGACCACCGCGGTGTTCAAGATCGCGAAAGTACAGCGTACCAATCCCGTGACCTATTTACTCGAGGACTATCGCGGAAAATCCGTCGCCGGGGGGTTCTACGAGCACGAGTTGCATCGGGCGACGTATCCGGACGTGTATCTCGTGGAGAAGGTGCTGCGCAGGAAAGGGGACGAGGTGTACGTGAAGTGGTTGGGATTCGATGGATCACACAATTCGTGGATACACAAAGATTCTTTGGTTTGAAGTCGTTTTTATTGTAAAAACATATATGAAGA
>NW_012020892.1:0-448 GCF_000956235.1 Wasmannia auropunctata
TCGCTGTCGAGGAAATGAGTGTTCTACGTGTTTGTCGTCGAAGAACTAAGTGTTTAGGTATCATCTAGGTCTTTGCCGTCGAAGAAGTGAATGTCTACGTGGTCGACGTCGAGGAATTTTGTGTCTATGTATCATCTAGGTCTTTGCCATTGAAAAAATGAATATCTACGTGATCGCCGTCGAGTGAGTGAGGGTTTACGTGTTTGCCGTTGAGGAACTAAGAGTCTAGGTGCTGTCTAGGTCTTCGTCGTCAAGGAAGTGCATGTCTATGTGGTTGCCATCGAGGAATTAAATGTCTACGTGTCATCTAAGTCTTCGTCATCAAAGAAATGAATGTCTACGTGGTCGTCGTCGAAGAAATGAATATCTACGTGTTCACTGTCGAGGACTAAATGTCTAGATGTGTCTAGATCTTTATTGTCAAAAAAGTGAATGTCTATGTATTCGT
>NW_012020893.1:0-399 GCF_000956235.1 Wasmannia auropunctata
ATCTATTTTGAGTTTCAAAAGGAAATATGTTGTGGGTCCATAAAGGTCCCCAATTCCGTACACCTTCACATAAATGCAAAATGAGATGAATGTTAAAAGTCATTGCTTTTTCTTTAAAATATTGTTGAAATAAAACAACAAATGTTATAAGAAACTTTTCTGCACATTTTAACATATCAAGGGTGATAGAAGTTTGTAATAAAATATTTATACCAGCTACAAATAATGCTAAATGTCGCAAATACTTATTTGAAAGCACTTCTTGTAAACATACTAAACTGTATAATATTAACCATGAGCGCCATTCTGAAGCTTTCCATAAATTTTCTTTCATTAAGATCTCGAAGGAGTTCTTTGATATTGATGTTGGTGGTTGATATTCTTAATAAACGGCTATTA
>NW_012020894.1:0-330 GCF_000956235.1 Wasmannia auropunctata
GTTCTCTCATTCCTATCTATCTTTCGTATTGCAAAAATGTTGGCGACCATTTGGAAACCATTCATATAAGTGTTACATACGTTATATATATGTTACATACATTATACAGCACATTGTACACATACACGGTAAAGAACAATTTTGTTGAAAGGTCTACAAATTTTGCTAAATACAGATCTGAAAATAATTTTTGTTCAATAATCAAAATAATTTGTTGGAAAGTTAAAAATAATAAGCATTGCAATAAAACGTTTTGATATTCTAGCAATCATTTTGACTTTTCAACAAAATTATTTTGATTATTGAACAAAAATTATTTTCAGATCTGGA
>NW_012020895.1:0-307 GCF_000956235.1 Wasmannia auropunctata
TTTCCACCATTCAAACGTCGAATCTCGACGTGCGAAGCGCGGAACCGCCGGATCCGAGCGCCCGCGACGTTCCCACCGCTCAAACGTCGATTCTCGCCGTTTGAAGATCGGAAACGTCGTATCCTTGCGTTCGCTGTGACGTCCTGGTGAACCGAACTCCTGTTCGTTTCCTACAGAGCGTCGTTTTGTGGGTCCTTCGCTGGCGGTTAAGAGGGTTAAAACCTCAGGATTATTTACTGGACGTCCGAATGATGACGAAGCCTCGGGATTGATCGGAATGGAGTGTAATAACTTGTAGAATTTTAAA
>NW_012020896.1:0-368 GCF_000956235.1 Wasmannia auropunctata
TGCTGCCTGCGTGCTGCCGGAAGGACCGTCGAGCGACACTTGTGCTGTGGTCGCGTGAGGGATAGGACGCAGGATCCCGTAGTTGCCGAGTGCAAGAAAATTGTGAGAGAGAACATCCTCCGTAGCTGCCGCTCTTGGTGAGACGAACGTTAGCGATTACCATTGTCAGCCGCCGGTTTCATTGTCGGGCGGATCGCGCTATTTCAGTTTCGTTGTCCGCGTAATCGTGTGTTCGTGTGTAGAGTCAATGTGTGCCATCCGCGCGGCATGGAGTTACGCGAATCGAGTAGAGTATTTTTGCGCTCGCCTTGCCACAGCCGGGTCACTTGTGCGTTAATTACGTGTTATTTTGTGTTTCTTTCGCGTTA
>NW_012020897.1:0-324 GCF_000956235.1 Wasmannia auropunctata
ATTTGACTTGACCTTACGACATTAAAATTTTGCTTCGTAAACATTGTCTAGCCGTACGCGATAAAAACGATTCATAGTTATACATTCGCAGCATATTGCGGAAATAGATTTCCTTTCATTTTTATCCCTTGTTAAATGCAAAAAATGCGAGCGGAATGTGCTACGTGAAGAATTGCTGGGTGCGCGCAGCGTAAGCGAGTACGGATATGGTGTGCGCATAGAGTTTGTAATTATTTCTCGAAAATGATACTTTGGAAAATAACTTTATCACACATGGTTGAATTTGTATTAAAATAACCTTTAATTTGGTCACAAAAAAAATTT
>NW_012020898.1:0-443 GCF_000956235.1 Wasmannia auropunctata
GGAACGAAAAGAAACGCGTATGAAACGCGACGGCGCGATAATACAATAAAGTACGGGGCTCGGTACGACGCGAGTACCGAGGTCTAACGACCACAATTAGTTACGCGAAAGTCAATCGTAAATTGACGCGTCTGATACGTGTACGACGACGACGTTGACAGAAAATTAACACACCGATACGCAAGGAAATCACGCGCAAGGTCACACTACGGCGCGACGCGCGACCTCGTGATTCCGCGTACTCACTCGCACTTACTCTAACGCTCGCGCTCTCGGGCGCGAGGGCTTTGCGGCGAACTCGCGACGACGATCTCCGGGTGGCTCGACACGCGATTCGCGACACTCCCGATCGCTCACGGCAGAGTCTGTGAGAATCCTCGCACTTGAGGACGGGCGCCAGTACACCAAACCAAAGAGTCCTATCCGATACGCGTCGCCGAAGA
>NW_012020899.1:0-358 GCF_000956235.1 Wasmannia auropunctata
TTGGCACATAAAGGCGACTTACAGTTTTCAAAAGCGTGAATCTTTAGCTTTAATTTGAGCAGTCGGCGAGCATTGTGCGATTTTTTTTCTACCGAGTTATTCAACATTGAAGTAAAAATGATCTTATGCTTCATCATTGAATAACTCGGTGAAAAAAAAACGCAAAATGCTCAACGAGTACGCAAATTAAAGGTAAAGATTCACTCTTTCGAATGCTGTAAACTGCATTTATGTGCGATTTTTAATTCGCGTCGAGGAATCTTGCAAAATTCGTAACAAATTTTGTCGCATCTTTATTTGTATTCGTAATGCTCTGTAAGAGATCAGTAAGATCGATAAAAAGTAGACTTTACTTCAA
>NW_012020900.1:0-547 GCF_000956235.1 Wasmannia auropunctata
GGGCTGAGCGTAATCGTGAAGGTGATGCCACTTGGGTGTTTTTTTTTAATTCAACAACAGTCTTTTTCGAGGTTGCATTATACATTTAAAGTAAAACCACCAAGGTTTTATTTTTTTATTTTAATAGCACAACTCTCGCAACAAGGATGACAACGGTCACGGTAATCCATATCGAGAGACGGAGAATCGCTTCTCTCAAATCCGGCTAAATTCGTGCGACTTTGACAGATAAGATCCTCATCTAGTGTTACGCGTGGCAATTTTATTAACGAGTCTTACCTATTGAGAACGGCAAGTCTCCTTTTCAAGAATTCATGCGTTTGAACTACGCAACTATCTTTTTCAAATTTATTGTACTGTGGGGTAATGGGGTTATCGGCGAAATAGATCTCTTTAATTGGCAGTTCTCGCATGTGCACTTCTTAGAAAGTCGCAGGAAGTCTTAAATTTAGTATGTATCAAAAATAGTCGCCGCTAAGATCGGCTTGCCGCTTCCGGAACTTTTCACGAAAGAAAAGAATCGTGGAATCCTCAGGACGTAACAGTA
>NW_012020901.1:0-322 GCF_000956235.1 Wasmannia auropunctata
CGCAAAAAATACCACAAATTACAATTTTCTAAAATCAAGGAAATGATAAAAGTAATATTTCATGAAAATCCACAATTTTTTTAGAAAATAGTACAAAAATTTACAAATTTTAAAAATGAAAAAACAACAAGATTTTAAGTACTTAAAACATGTACTTACTTGTAGAATACTACAATTATTTATAAATGACTATGGAAATTTATCAGAATCTACGTATCATAAAACTATTGAACTTTGAATCCAAATCTGTTTTTAATTTCCCCAAAAAATATTACAATTTTTCTACGTGTATCAACAAAAACTGATTTGTTTTTCCAACTTT
>NW_012020902.1:0-347 GCF_000956235.1 Wasmannia auropunctata
TTTTGATGAATAACTACAAAAAACTACAAAAATAGAATTTTGTAGAAATTTGTATTATTTCGTAAAAATTTGTTTATTTTTGTAAAAATATTTATTTTAAGGTAGAAACATCTACGCAAAAATACCACAAATTACAATTTTCTAAAATCAAGGAAATGATAAAAGTAATATTTCATGAAAATCCACAATTTTTTTAGAAAATAGTACAAAAATTTTACAAATTTTAAAAATGAAAAAACAACAAGATTTTAAGTACTTAAAACATGTACTTACTTGTAGAATACTACAATTATTTATAAATGACTATGGAAATTTATTAGAATCTACGTATCATAAAACTATTGAAA
>NW_012020903.1:0-426 GCF_000956235.1 Wasmannia auropunctata
TTGTGTGTGTGTGTGTGTGTGTGTGTGTGTGTGTGTGTGTGTGTGTGTGTGTGTGTGTGTGTGTGTGTGTGTGTGTGTGTGTGTGTGTGTGTGTGTGTGTGTGTGTGTGTAACAATAAAAATGTATGTATAAAATCTTATTAGGAATATTTTAAAAGCGAGAACGTGTAGACTGTTGCATAGGTCGTAACATATCAAGGCGGGCAATATACCAGCACTATAATAGAGTTGCAAATGCATTCGGGAACCCCGCTTATCGTTGCGCTGTCGATATAGAATATACCTGACTATACTATTATTCAGCTATATCCGAAATATCGAACGGTCGAAACAACCAGCAACACGTGCGGATCGTATCTTCGGGTATCCTAGCACCGCAGGAAATTCGTAATTTGATGTCAGAGTGCCTGAAGATACCAAATAGGAA
>NW_012020904.1:0-338 GCF_000956235.1 Wasmannia auropunctata
AAGAGAGTCGAAACTCCCGCGAGTCACAATGTTCAGACATCGTGAATAATATCGGAGAAAAGCCAGACCCTGAACCCGGGTCCAAAGAAACCCCGCGAGGGTATCAAGGACACCAAGAGAGTCGGAATTCTCGCGAGAATCACAGTGTTGAAACATCGTGAGTGATCCGGTAACCGCGCGGAGGTAATCCGGAGAGCTCGACTTTGAACTCGGGCCCAAAGAAACCACGCGAGGGAATCAAGGACACCAAGAGAGTCGAAACTCCCGCGAGTCACAGTGTTCAGACATCGTGAATAATATCGGAGAAAAGCCAGACCCTGAACCCGGGCCCAAAGAAA
>NW_012020905.1:0-303 GCF_000956235.1 Wasmannia auropunctata
TGGTGCGGTTATTATGGGACACCCTGTATATGTATATATGTATATTTCATTCCTCTATCATTTTGCAAAATTCGCAATATTTAACGAGATATTAATTTTTGAATATCGCCGAATGAGCGAGTATCCGTTCGGCGAGTCCGGCCCACCGCCAATATTAGCGCGCGATCGTCCATCGAGCGCGGTTGCTTAGCGCGAGAGCCGTGACACGCGGCGAGTGGGGAATTGTTTATAGCAAAAATAGCTGTGCGTTCGAGCGGCTCATGGACGGTGGTGCGCTAGTATTGACGGTGGGCCGAACGGATA
>NW_012020906.1:0-360 GCF_000956235.1 Wasmannia auropunctata
TTCGCGTTTTCGAGAAGGCCTTGCGCCACTGTTACGGATTTTAGAGAGTTTCCGGGATCACGGGATCCCGCGGGACGTGTTCGTTCCCGAGTTTCGATTTCGCTGTGTCGATCACGCTGCCCGTGTACGCCGAGCGCTCCGCGCCGGCGTACCCGCGAATATCACGCCCGCACTGCATGCTTTCCGATTTCGCATGTCACGCGGATGGGCATGTAATCTGCGGGTCGTACCGCCGAAAGGGAAACCGCTCTTAATTTTCCGTTTTCCGAGACACGATCTTGTCGTACGATCGCGAAACGCGCGAATTGCGAGTCTCTGTCACGTCGAGTACGCTGCATTGTTGCGCGTCTCAAGTATTCA
>NW_012020907.1:0-372 GCF_000956235.1 Wasmannia auropunctata
TCTTATATCTTTAAAATAATTTAAACTAAACCGTTTTGAATAGATAAAATTTTTTCGACTTGAATTTACGTGAGGAATCATCCCTTAGAATCTTTTACATTACATAATATCCATCCTATATGTGTATAGCTTTAAAGAAAGTTGTCAATAAACAACTGCTTTTCTAGAAATGTATATGTACTGTGACCGCACTCACGAGCGTGGTGCAACTTCGTCGCTCGTCCGACCCGCGTAATTCCGCGAAAACGATAAAAGGAAATCTAATGCGCGATTAACCGTAACTCAGGCATCTCGACTATCGAAAACGGGAATAAAGTTGGGCGCCAGGCACGTTATAGAGAGTGCCTCTCTACTGAAAAATCTCGTTGTTCG
>NW_012020908.1:0-326 GCF_000956235.1 Wasmannia auropunctata
TTGTCGGCATTAGCATCATCCAAGGTCTTCAAACACTAGTAAAACCTTTTGAATGTTGTTCACGATCATGACATTGATAAAGGCCAACGACCTTGGCCATCTTTAGCTAGTGTTTGGACACCTTGGATGATGCTAATGCCGACAGTACTCTAACTTTCAAGCTTTATAACTCAAGATTTATTTTATAAAAAAATATTTCATTTATGTGTTTTGGAAAGTTCTCGAGGCGTGCTATAAGAATATGTAATGAAAAATTGGGGGTTCCATTTAAAAAATTCAAAGTGACCTTGTCCTGACCTTGACAACGCCACTTGCGGTCAAACCAA
>NW_012020909.1:0-386 GCF_000956235.1 Wasmannia auropunctata
TTGCCGCGTATCCTCGCGCTTATTAGATGCAAGATTATCGTGCATACAGAATGATCCCGTACCCGCTTATTTCAGGTAAACAGGAAACTAATAATATCCAGCTCGAGATCGTCGTGCGTGTTCAGTGTCTATTAGCGCGTCGCTGAAATAATTGTTACCTATTTCGATGTTTTTCCCCTTCGCGACTCGCTTCAACTCGGTCCGATGTCGCGGAGAAAAGTTATTCCAGGCCGCGAGCAAATAACTGAGTCGACAAGGCACACAGGGGATAGGAGTCGACAAGGCACACAGGGGATAGGAGTCGACAAGGCACACAGGGGATAGGAGTCGACAAGGCACACAGGGGATAGGAGTCGACAAGGCACACAGGGGGATAGGGAGTCGAC
>NW_012020910.1:0-366 GCF_000956235.1 Wasmannia auropunctata
ATACGCTAAGTTAAATAATCGAGATACGCTACGGACTAAAAAGTAATTATAAACGATAATCGGTATTCGGGCGCGGGAGCCACGCAAACGTAGTCCCGCGGCCCGCGCCACGCGTCCGCCTCCGAAAATCGGAAGGACACAGGACTCGAAGCTACCGCCCGCGGTCGGGTCCGCAGATCCCTTGTGACGGACGGTCCAAAGGGGGACGTCCCGTCACAGTGCATGCGTGTGTGCGTGCGTGCGTGCGTGCGTGCGTGCGTGCGTGCGTGCGTGCGTGCGTGCGTGCGTGCGTGCGTGCGTGCGTGCGTGCGTGCGTGCGTGCGTGCGTGCGTGCGTGCGTGCGTGCGTGCGTGCGTGCGTGCGTGC
>NW_012020911.1:0-476 GCF_000956235.1 Wasmannia auropunctata
TCTATTTTTCGTTGGTGCTCAATTCCGTTTTAAAGGGATGAAACCACCCCTTGAAAAAAATCGGTTTTTTTCTTCCGACGTGAATATCGTCGAAACTATGAGAGATAGAAAAAAATGTTTTGAATCAAAGTTAAATGGCATGAAGTGAACTTTATGATAGTAGTAAAAAAAATTTTTTAATTTTTTAATGTTTCCCCACCACTTACTATTTTTTTAATTTTAATTTTTGTGACCAAATTAAAGGTTATTTAATACGAATTCAACTATGTGTGATAAAGTTATTTCCAAAGTATCATTTTCGAGAAATAATTACAAACGCCTCTATGCGCACACCATACCCGTACTCGCTTACGCTGCGCGCACCCAGCAATTCTTCACGTAGCATATTCTGCTCGCATTTTTTGCATTTAACAAAGGATAACAATGAAAGGAAATCTATTTCCGCAATATTCTGCGAATGTATAACTATAGAATCG
>NW_012020912.1:0-329 GCF_000956235.1 Wasmannia auropunctata
TTGCCGATCCCAAGTATTTCACGCGGGAAAAACATTCACTCTTATCAAACTGAAATTTCACTTTTGTAGGAGTGGATGTTTTTCGGGCATCTAAATCACTCTTATAGTTAGAGTGAATTTGTTCACTCTATTGCAAGAAGTGAACACATTCACTCCGTAAGAGTCAAAAATTGACTTCAAATGGAGTGATCTCCTGTTCGCTCCAGTAAAGAGTGATAAATTTCACTCCTAAAAATTTAGAGTGATTGAAGTCGATAACAAATGAATAACAATGCTCGTGCTGCCGCCTGTCTCTACACGGAACGATTTCTCGAACGCGAACAAATTTT
>NW_012020913.1:0-525 GCF_000956235.1 Wasmannia auropunctata
GACGCTCAGTGGAACGAAAACTCACGTTTAAGGGATTTTGGTCATGAGATTATCAAAAAGGATCTTCACCTAGATCCTTTTAATTAAAAATGAAGTTTTTAAATCAATCTAAAGTATATATGAGTAAACTTGGTCTGACAGTTACCAATGCTTAATCAGTGAGGCACCTATCTCAGCGATCTGTCTATTTCGTTCATCCATAGTTGCCTGACTCCCCGTCGTGTAGATAACTACGATACGGGAGGGCTTACCATCTGGCCCCAGTGCTGCAATGATACCGCGAGACCCACGCTCACCGGCTCCAGATTTATCAGCAATAAACCAGCCAGCCGGAAGGGCCGAGCGCAGAAGTGGTCCTGCAACTTTATCCGCCTCCATCCAGTCTATTAATTGTTGCCGGGAAGCTAGAGTAAGTAGTTCGCCAGTTAATAGTTTGCGCAACGTTGTTGCCATTGCTACAGGCATCGTGGTGTCACGCTCGTCGTTTGGTATGGCTTCATTCAGCTCCGGTTCCCAACGATCAAA
>NW_012020914.1:0-442 GCF_000956235.1 Wasmannia auropunctata
ATTAGTAAATAAGAATTCTTGTGCGTAAATTGTAATATATAATATTGTACAGCGTATAAGAAAATTCGACTCCCTCATTTTCTTTTTTCAAAGGGGGAGGGATGTTGTAAGTCTCGCTGTGCCTTACTTACAATGTCACACTTAGTAATAAGCAGGTCACTGTTGCAATCTAATATTGCAACGATGACCCATAATAATTGAGGATGCCGACGCAGGACTTTGGCAGCCTCAATACGCGCGTCCTCCAAAAACTGAGGCAGTTGCAATTAAGCAACAATTGCAACTGCTGAGCAGTGCAGTGGCCCACTTGAGACGGGATAAAACCCCGCCGTCCAGCGGACCACTGCGGAGTTCACATTAACGCATGCGTTACGCTGTCGGAACGCGCTAGTAAATCCAATCGTGTAAGTAACACGTAAATACAGTCAGTGTGTTAAACTAC
>NW_012020915.1:0-425 GCF_000956235.1 Wasmannia auropunctata
AATTCTAGCTATTTTTATGTAGTATTTTTGTATCTATTTTTTAAATTCGTGTAGTAATTTTATAAATTCTGACAATTTATTTTTCTGCTAATTTTTTGTAATATATTTTATTTTTTTAGAATTTTGTAGAATTATGTAGAATTATGTAGAATTTGTCCGTCTGAGAATGCAATAAAAAACTACAAAAATTGACAAAAGTGTTCCAATTCTAGCATTTTATGTAGATTTTTGTAGTATTTTTAAAATCGTGTAAAATTTCATAGATTTTCTCAGTTATTTTCTGTAGTTTTTCATAGAATATTTAATTTTTTTTAAATTTGTAGAAATTTTTCCGCCAGGGTAGACTAAAGGGAAAAAAAACTACTAAAAAGTACGTTTCTCTCTTCAACCTTCTCCGGACACTGCTTCTTATATATAAATTATAA
>NW_012020916.1:0-501 GCF_000956235.1 Wasmannia auropunctata
ATATAATTATAAAAGTAATAAAATGATTAAAAATATTATTTTTACTTCGAAGACCCGAGGACATGTATATAATTTTTATAAAGCATAGAAATGTTTCTAAAAATGCAATTTCTCACTTCGAATAGTCGAGGATATGTATATAATGCTTCTAAAGCAAAGAAATTTTTCTCTAAAAATGCAATCTTTCACTCCGAGGGATTGAGGATGTGCATATTATTTTTTGAAAAGCAATAAAAATTTCTGTAAATATAATCTCTTACTTCGAACACTCGAGGACATGTATATAATGTTTTAAAAGCTAAGGAATAGTTCTAAATATGTAATCTGTCACTTCGAAGACTTGAGGACATCTGTATAATTTTTTTAAAGCAAATAAATATTTCTAAAAATGCAATCTCTCACTTTGTAGACTCGAGGACCGGCACATAATTTTATTAAAGCAAATAAATGTTTCTAAAAACAATCTCTCTCTCCGAAGATTCGAGCATATGTATATTTTTA
>NW_012020918.1:0-342 GCF_000956235.1 Wasmannia auropunctata
TTCCACGTTTCGAAAAATTTCTAAGTCCCAAGGGTGGAAAAATTAACAGTTCCGGCAGTTCTGTCGAGAGTTCTGGGTAGCACCCCAAGAGTTCTAACAATAGTTCTTATCACTCGTAGCCGTAAAATTAATATCAAAAAGAATATCGCGATTTTTCGTTCCACGTTTCGAAAATTTCTAAGTTCCAAGGGTGGAAAAATTAACAGTTCCGGCAGTTCTGTCGAGAGTTCTGGGTAGCACCCCAAGAGTTCTAACAATAGTTCTTAGTCACTCGAAGCCGTGAAATTAATATCAAAAAAGATATCGCGATTTTTTCATTCCACGTTTCGAAAAATTTCTAAG
>NW_012020919.1:0-340 GCF_000956235.1 Wasmannia auropunctata
TACACAGTAGTTTCCCAATATTTTTTAATAGTATTTTAATAGTTTTCCTATACTATTCTCAGTAGTATTTCAATACTTTTTTAAATAGTTTCCTTATAATTTTTTTCCGTACGGGAATTATAATTTAATCTTACACTATACAGAAGTCATCGAATCTTTACAAGGTAATTGATGTGTGTGTGTATGTGCGTGTGCGTGTGCGTGTGCGTGTGCGTGTGCGTGTGCGTGTGCGTGTGCGTGTGCGCGTGCGCGTGCGCGTGCGCGTGCGCGTGTGCGTGTGCGTGCGTGCGTGCGTGCGTGCGTGCGTATGTGTGTGTGTGACTGAGTCGACAAGGCACAC
>NW_012020920.1:0-513 GCF_000956235.1 Wasmannia auropunctata
CTTGGTGCGTATATATTCTTGGTTTATTCCAATATTCTTTACATCAAATCCTTAGCGAACGTTTCGGCTTCCATCAAGCCATCTTCAGCGCAAATTAGTTATAAGCTTTCATGCTCCACATCGGTGAGTCTACTCCAATTTCCCGAGAGAAAGTATCGTGAATCTGATTATAAGATTTTGATCTTTTTAAAAATTGTTCGAATTTGGAGAGCAGGAAATTGTGTACTCACCCCTGTGCAGCAAGTCAAAATCGTATTGTCGCAATAGATAAAACTTTAACATTTCTTAAGTCGTATTGTCACAATGGATAAAACATTAACATTTCTTGTACTAATATCGCCTTTTGTGTTACTTATTTGGTTGTCGGCTGCGTACTGATATTTCTGAGTCATTTTACATATGTTCCGAAACCGCAAGAACAAAAAACATTTCAAGGTAAAACGGTACCTGTGACGTACATAGAGGGGATGGCGCAGAACTCACTTTTCGAAAGTATTCGCATACATGTCGGCA
>NW_012020921.1:0-319 GCF_000956235.1 Wasmannia auropunctata
AACGTATCGCGTTGGGTCAAACGCAAAAGTTATTATAATTGTATCGGACGAATGTATTCCGTTAGTCCAACGCAAACAGAATTATTTCATTTACGACTATTGTTACTTACTGTAAAGGGAGCTACGAGTTTTAATGATTTAAGAACAGTAAATGGGGAAATATGTTAATCATTTTCAGCAGCATGTTTGGCTTTAGGTTAATTGAAGATGATGATGAATGGATACGAGCTATGAATGAAGCTATTGAATGGATGATGCCAAGACAACTTCGTAAACTATTTGTTAGAATATTATTACATTGTCAACCATTGCATCCTGA
>NW_012020922.1:0-337 GCF_000956235.1 Wasmannia auropunctata
TCGTCAATGGCACGAATCGAACGTACCGATAAATATCATGAATGTAAACATCATTCGCATAGAGTGTAACATGACCGCGGGTGCGTATAGTAATGACAAGTGTGTACATACGGTACACGAGTTTTCACCGAGCGTGCCGCCAGGATATAAGATATCGGAAACGCCGGCACAGATCATTTACCTTCCGATCATCGCACGGAGCATATCGGATCTGACTATCCGCGTTGTGGATCAATACGGTCGATTGCTCGATTTTCGCGGAGAAGAAATCACTGTGAGGCTGCACGTACGGAGACGACCGCGATAACGTGAGATGCTTGTGCTGAATGAGCAGGTA
>NW_012020923.1:0-376 GCF_000956235.1 Wasmannia auropunctata
TATAATCTCCTTTTTTGAACAAAAAACAGTTGTACAAAATTAAACAATGAAACCTAAGTGGTACCATCCCTTATTTGTTAAGAAAACCTAATTGCTATCTCTTTTTGTATTTTAAATTTTGGTTTCTTAAGTGAAACAAAATAGCGCGCTCCTCGAACAAAATTTGATACGTATGTCCTCCTTTTTTTAACAAAAAACAGTTGTACAAATTAAACAATTAAACCTAAGTGGGTACCACCTCTTATTTTTTAAAATTAAAACCTAAGTACTATCTCTTTTATACTTTAAATACTGATCTCTTAAGTGACATATAATTAAAAATTAAAATTTAAAGTCAGTACCATCTTATTTTTACTAAAATAAAAGTAATTGTTAT
>NW_012020924.1:0-307 GCF_000956235.1 Wasmannia auropunctata
TCGACACGGATTGATAATTATTAACGTACTTAATACATTTGGTATTAAAGTCAGTCGACTGCTTGCTATCGTCGAGTAAACGGGTCGCGTGTTAATAAATCGCCATGTGTTTCTTTCTTCGTGTGATTTTTCAGTGGACGGATAATTAATCGTCAGTGATTGTAAAGTACATAATAGTACGGATATTAAATAAATACATTAGAAGATTTCTCGTAATTTCTTCAAGTGAATAATTTGTATGTGAATTGAGTGTGAAATATTGAAGTGACACCGCGGTTTGTAAAAAAAAAGAATAATCTAATTATTT
>NW_012020925.1:0-350 GCF_000956235.1 Wasmannia auropunctata
CATTACAGAATGTATTTAAAATATTTAACTGGTGGTCACAACGCCAGGAAAAATTGCGAGATTTGAAAAAATAAAAAATGTATTATTGTTTGATTAAAAAAGACTACTTTTTATTTCTTTCCTTTCCCTTCCCTTCCCTATAATTAAGATCAATATAACATAATAATAATAATAATAATAATAATTGAACATTACTTATATGATAATAACGTAAACGTGAACGTGAAAATGTAAAACGTGAAAAACGTAGAAACGACGAACGTAAAAAAACGTGTAAAAACGTGAAAAAAACGTAGAAACGCGAACGTGAAAAACGTGAAAAACGTAAAACGCGAACGTAAAAAAAACGT
>NW_012020926.1:0-368 GCF_000956235.1 Wasmannia auropunctata
TTTGTATGTCAGGAGACACGGTAGTGGCTTGGTAGTCAAGTGTTAAAAAAATATAAAAATAAATAAAATATAATATAAAAATAAATAAAATATAATATAAAAATGTTATGTCATATATGTCAAGCCATGCCGGGTCTCTTAACGCGAGCCGTCGCGTTGCGCGCACCTGAGATTTTGAGATCTTAATAACGGTCGAACCGATTAAGTTCTAACTAGACTTAATCGATAGCTTGGGTTCGATTTATATAATGAAAGTGTTTTATTTTTTTTCTACATGTCCTACGAGCGGAGATATTGCAATGCAAAGTCCGAAATGTAGGAATTTCAGATTAAGAAACGTCAACGTCATTATCGTCGACCAGTTGCGA
>NW_012020927.1:0-450 GCF_000956235.1 Wasmannia auropunctata
TCCAGTGAATTCGAGCTCGGTACCCGGGGATCCTCTAGAGTCGACCTGCAGGCATGCAAGCTTGGCGTAATCATGGTCATAGCTGTTTCCTGTGTGAATTTGTTATCCGCTCACAATTCCACACAACATACGAGCCGGAAGCATAAAGTGTAAAGCCTGGGGTGCCTAATGAGTGAGCTAACTCACATTAATTGCGTTGCGCTCACTGCCCGCTTTCCAGTCGGGAAACCTGTCGTGCCAGCTGCATTAATGAATCGGCCAACGCGCGGGGAGAGGCGGTTTGCGTATTGGGCGCTCTTCCGCTTCCTCGCTCACTGACTCGCTGCGCTCGGTCGTTCGGCTGCGGCGAGCGGTATCAGCTCACTCAAAGGCGGTAATACGGTTATCCACAGAATCAGGGGATAACGCAGGAAAGACATGTGANCAAAGGCCAGCAAAAGGCCAGGACCG
>NW_012020928.1:0-523 GCF_000956235.1 Wasmannia auropunctata
TCGCTATTACGCCAGCTGGCGAAAGGGGGATGTGCTGCAAGGCGATTAAGTTGGGTAACGCCAGGGTTTTCCCAGTCACGACGTTGTAAAACGACGGCCAGTGAATTCGAGCTCGGTACCCGGGGATCCTCTAGAGTCGACCTGCAGGCATGCAAGCTTGGCGTAATCATGGTCATAGCTGTTTCCTGTGTGAAATTGTTATCCGCTCACAATTCCACACAACATACGAGCCGGAAGCATAAAGTGTAAAGCCTGGGGTGCCTAATGAGTGAGCTAACTCACATTAATTGCGTTGCGCTCACTGCCCGCTTTCCAGTCGGGAAACCTGTCGTGCCAGCTGCATTAATGAATCGGCCAACGCGCGGGGAGAGGCGGTTTGCGTATTGGGCGCTCTTCCGCTTCCTCGCTCACTGACTCGCTGCGCTCGGTCGTTCGGCTGCGGCGAGCGGTATCAGCTCACTCAAAGCGGTAATACGGTTATCCACAGAATCAGGGGATAACGCAGGAAAGACATGTGAGCAAA
>NW_012020929.1:0-474 GCF_000956235.1 Wasmannia auropunctata
CCATTCAGGCTGCGCATCTGTTGGGAAGGGCGATCGGTGCGGGCCTCTTCGCTATTACGCCAGCTGGCGAAAGGGGGATGTGCTGCAAGGCGATTAAGTTGGGTAACGCCAGGGTTTTCCCAGTCACGACGTTGTAAAACGACGGCCAGTGAATTCGAGCTCGGTACCCGGGGATCCTCTAGAGTCGACCTGCAGGCATGCAAGCTTGGCGTAATCATGGTCATAGCTGTTTCCTGTGTGAAATTGTTATCCGCTCACAATTCCACACAACATACGAGCCGGAAGCATAAAGTGTAAAGCCTGGGGTGCCTAATGAGTGAGCTAACTCACATTAATTGCGTTGCGCTCACTGCCCGCTTTCCAGTCGGGAAACCTGTCGTGCCAGCTACATTAATGAATCGGCCAACGCGCGGGGAGAGGCGGTTTGCGTATTGGGCGCTCTTCCGCTTCCTCGCTCACTGACTCGCTGCGCTC
>NW_012020930.1:0-572 GCF_000956235.1 Wasmannia auropunctata
GTTATTGTCTCATGAGCGGATACATATTTGAATGTATTTAGAAAAATAAACAAATAGGGGTTCCGCGCACATTTCCCCGAAAAGTGCCACCTGACGTCTAAGAAACCATTATTATCATGACATTAACCTATAAAAAATAGGCGTATCACGAGGCCCTTTCGTCTCGCGCGTTTCGGTGATGACGGTGAAAACCTCTGACACATGCAGCTCCCGGAGACGGTCACAGCTTGTCTGTAAGCGGATGCCGGGAGCAGACAAGCCCGTCAGGGCGCGTCAGCGGGTGTTGGCGGGTGTCGGGGCTGGCTTAACTATGCGGCATCAGAGCAGATTGTACTGAGAGTGCACCATATGCGGTGTGAAATACCGCACAGATGCGTAAGGAGAAAATACCGCATCAGGCGCCATTCGCCATTCAGGCTGCGCAACTGTTGGGAAGGGCGATCGGTGCGGGCCTCTTCGCTATTACGCCAGCTGGCGAAAGGGGGATGTGCTGCAAGGCGATTAAGTTGGGTAACGCCAGGGTTTTCCCAGTCACGACGTTGTAAAACGACGGCCAGTGAATTCGAGCTCGT
>NW_012020931.1:0-535 GCF_000956235.1 Wasmannia auropunctata
TTTAATTGTTGCCGGGAAGCTAGAGTAAGTAGTTCGCCAGTTAATAGTTTGCGCAACGTTGTTGCCATTGCTACAGGCATCGTGGTGTCACGCTCGTCGTTTGGTATGGCTTCATTCAGCTCCGGTTCCCAACGATCAAGGCGAGTTACATGATCCCCCATGTTGTGCAAAAAAGCGGTTAGCTCCTTCGGTCCTCCGATCGTTGTCAGAAGTAAGTTGGCCGCAGTGTTATCACTCATGGTTATGGCAGCACTGCATAATTCTCTTACTGTCATGCCATCCGTAAGATGCTTTTTCTGTGACTGGTGAGTACTCAACCAAGTCATTCTGAGAATAGTGTATGCGGCGACCGAGTTGCTCTTGCCCGGCGTCAATACGGGATAATACCGCGCCACATAGCAGAACTTTAAAAGTGCTCATCATTGGAAAACGTTCTTCGGGGCGAAAACTCTCAAGGATCTTACCGCTGTTGAGATCCAGTTCGATGTAACCCACTCGTGCACCCAACTGATCTTCAGCAACTTTTACTTTCACC
>NW_012020932.1:0-490 GCF_000956235.1 Wasmannia auropunctata
TGCGCAGAAAAAAAGGATCTCAAGAAGATCCTTTGATCTTTTCTACGGGGTCTGACGCTCAGTGGAACGAAAACTCACGTTAAGGGATTTTGGTCATGAGATTATCAAAAAGGATCTTCACCTAGATCCTTTTAAATTAAAAATGAAGTTTTAAATCAATCTAAAGTATATATGAGTAAACTTGGTCTGACAGTTACCAATGCTTAATCAGTGAGGCACCTATCTCAGCGATCTGTCTATTTCGTTCATCCATAGTTGCCTGACTCCCCGTCGTGTAGATAACTACGATACGGGAGGGCTTACCATCTGGCCCCAGTGCTGCAATGATACCGCGAGACCCACGCTCACCGGCTCCAGATTTATCAGCAATAAACCAGCCAGCCGGAAGGGCCGAGCGCAGAAGTGGTCCTGCAACTTTATCCGCCTCCATCCAGTCTATTAATTGTTGCCGGGAAGCTAGAGTAAGTAGTTCGCCAGTTAATAGTTTACG
>NW_012020933.1:0-489 GCF_000956235.1 Wasmannia auropunctata
ATTACGCGCAGAAAAAAAGGATCTCAAGAAGATCCTTTGATCTTTTCTACGGGGTCTGACGCTCAGTGGAACGAAAACTCACGTTAAGGGATTTTGGTCATGAGATTATCAAAAAGGATCTTCACCTAGATCCTTTTAAATTAAAAATGAAGTTTTAAATCAATCTAAAGTATATATGAGTAAACTTGGTCTGACAGTTACCAATGCTTAATCAGTGAGGCACCTATCTCAGCGATCTGTCTATTTCGTCATCCATAGTTGCCTGACTCCCCGTCCGTGTAGATAACTACGATACGGGAGGGCTTACCATCTGGCCCCACGTGCTGCAATGATACCGCGAGACCCACGCTCACCGGCTCCAGATTTATCAGCAATAAACCAGCCAGCCGGAAGGGTCCGAGCGCAGAAGTGGTCCTGCAACTTTATCCGCCTCCATCCAGTCTATTAATTGTTGCCGGGAAGCTAGAGTAAGTAGTTCGCCAGTTAATA
>NW_012020934.1:0-363 GCF_000956235.1 Wasmannia auropunctata
CATCGCTTTGGCGTTGCCTTTGTCCCACTGAGCTCTCAGTATGTCTGTTTCATCTTCTTCACGTTTTCTTGTACCGTTGACAATGTTCGTCAATCCATTCGCGACAAAGATACTTTTCATCTGGAATTTCCAGGCTTGGAAGTTCGTTCCATCGAACTTTCCGATACTCCTGAGATCAATTGAATCTGTCGTCATTTTTCTCTCGTTTACTTACACGTGGTCTGGGCCGATAACCTGTTCAGTATATTTTAATATACGTACACGCAGTGTTTGTAATCTTGAGTTATATTAATACTCGTACATATATTGTACATAAGAAAAGAAAAGAAAAGATATACTTGGTAATCTAATATCGCACACAAA
>NW_012020935.1:0-338 GCF_000956235.1 Wasmannia auropunctata
TACATATATGTATATATTGTGACGTGACGTCCCTGTTTGGACCGTCCGTCACAAGGGATCTACGGACCCGACCGCGGGCGGTAGTTTCGAGTCCTGTGTCCTTCCGATTTTCGGAGGCGGACGCGTGGCGCGGGCTGCGGGACTACGTTGCGTGGCTCCCGCGCCCGAAATACCGATTATCGTTTGTAATTACTTTTAGTCCGTAGCGATCTCGATTATTTAACTTAGCGTATCGGCGGCTCCCGGAGACTTTGTATGATTTCTTCCGTCCTCACCGACGTCGCAGCAGCAACAAGAAGAGGACCACAAGGACGGAGAAGCCACGTATACAGGTTGTA
>NW_012020936.1:0-649 GCF_000956235.1 Wasmannia auropunctata
TTAAACGTTTATTTAACATTTTTTAAATATTTATTTAACGTTAATTTTACATTTGAAATAATGATTTGAGTATACATTTTTTAAACGTTTATTTAACATTTTTAAAATATTTATTTAATGTTAATTTTACATTTGAAATAATGATTTGAGTATACATTTTTTAAACGTTTATTTAATATTTTTTAAATATTTATTTAACGTGAATTTTACTTTTGAAATAATGATTTCAGTATACATTTTTTAAACGTTTATTTAATATTTTTGAAACATTTATTTGTCATTAATCTTACATTTGAGAAAATGATTTGAGTAAACATTTGTATAATGTTTATTTAATATTTTTTAAATATTTATTTAACGTTAATTTTACATTTGAAATAATGATTTCAGTAAATATTTTTTAATATTTATGTTTAGTTAATATTAATTTAATGTTTATTTTTGAATTTATTTTGGATCTGTAAAATAAATTACTTAATAGTTATTAAAATTTTGTTGACACATTATTACCCAAATAGCACCACTGATCCTTTTGATTTCAAAAAGAATTCACTTGCTTGAGTTCTTTTCGAATTCGCGTAATCTGTTCAAACTGAAGTAAAAAAGAATTCTTGATAGTTAAAAAGAATTTTTGATAGTTAAAAAAGTA
>NW_012020937.1:0-303 GCF_000956235.1 Wasmannia auropunctata
AAGTAGTCGACTGATTTTAATATCAAATTTATCTTTTAATTAATATCAATTCGTGTCGATTAATTATTCGTCGACTAAAAAATCACTCGAAGAAAGAAACACGCGACAATTTATACTGACACACGAGGCGTTCACTCGACAATAGCAAGCACTCGACTGACTTAATCTAATCACATGTCGCGTTTCGACTGCAGCGCTGCAAACATAACCATAAAATAACATCAGTCGACTGCTTGCTATCGTCGAGTGAACGCCTCGTGTGTCAGTAAATCGTCGTGTGTTAGTAAATAGTGCGCGCCTGTA
>NW_012020938.1:0-406 GCF_000956235.1 Wasmannia auropunctata
TCCTGGCTTTCTCGTTTCTCTCGCGACTTTCTCGTCTGTTTCTCTATTCTCTCGTCTCTCTTTCACAACTCTCTTGTGGTCATCGTCGAGGAAGTGAGTGTCTACGTGTTTGCTGTCGAGAAATTAAGTGTCTAGGTATTGTCTAGGTCTTCGCTGTCGAAAAAGTGAATATCTACGTCGTCGCCGTTGATCTTAGTGATGTTATACGATTCATTTTTTCAATAAAATAAATAAATGTATATATATAAATTATATAAAATATGAATCAAATCACATAAAAATAAATAAATAAACATGACATGAATTAAATAAAAATAAGGAATGATATAAGTAAAATAAATAAAATACAATAAATAACGTAATAACTTACGTATAGCATAACTGAGTCGACAAGGCACACAGGGGA
>NW_012020939.1:0-377 GCF_000956235.1 Wasmannia auropunctata
TAAAAACCACGATACGTTATCTTTGCCATGCAGACTGGTCGAAAGAACGTCATGTCTAAAGATGCTTCTTCATTCGATGAATGTAAATTAACCAATGTGAAACTTTATTTAAATTCAGAATTTTATCCGTACGACGACTTAAATCTAAACTTTGATAAAAACAGATACGCCATCCTGTTTGATATGTATGCTCGTTTTCGTAAAACTTATTACGGATGCACAAACGATGAAACGCTGTTAACTGTAGGTTCATTTTTGGAGAATGGACCTTTCGTAGTCATTGACTGCACGCGACAAAACGAGTCCGTCAAGAGCGCTACCGTGGATGTGCGAATAGAATTTGACTGTAAAGAAAATGTGCCGGAGAATACTACAGC
>NW_012020940.1:0-428 GCF_000956235.1 Wasmannia auropunctata
CAAAGAATTGCACGAACTCCCGCGTCAAAAATACACTGGAGGAGAGATCCGAAACATCTACTGCCAATTTCACGAGTGGACAACGCCGTAGCAGCTTTAGAGGTGCCACGGACCTGACCACCGACAACACTGACGCCGCATCGCAGAATATAAGGCCACCGCCGCTGCCGTAACCTGAGCCGAGCCGAGCGCCGATAAGGACCAGCCGACCAGCCGGACAGCGAAAACAAGCCACCATGCGAGCGAGCGCCGTATTGTAAGTCCGTATATATTAAGTCGATATCTGCGTATGTCAAGCGATCGATACTATCACCGACACTCGTCGCCGGAGCGTACGTGGCCTTTTCGGAACCGTGTAAAATTTATAAACACCGTACCCGAATTAAATAGAGCCGCGGAAGCGTTACCGGACATACGGGAAAGCGTGA
>NW_012020941.1:0-448 GCF_000956235.1 Wasmannia auropunctata
GTGAAACAGATACTAAAAAACCTGTCTACTGGCACGACCATAGACAAAGCATAATCAGCGTGACATATATTGCCGCTGATCCGCCGTATACGCCGATTGAAAGCAAGCGGTAGCACATTAGAAGCCGGTATTGCAAAAGGCGAAATAAAAACGGACGGAATTAAGACGCGCAAAGAATTGCACGAACTCCCGCGTCGCATAAAAATACACTGGAGGAGAGATCCGGAACATCTACTGCCAATTCCACGAGTGGACAACGCCGTAGCAGCTTTAGAGGTGCCACGGACCTGACCACCGACAACACTGACGCCGCATCGCAGAATATAAGGCCACCGCCGCTGCCGTAACCTGAGCCGAGCCGAGCGCCGATAAGGACCAGCCGACCAGCCGGACAGCGAAAACAGCCACCATGCGAGCGAGCGCCGTGTTGTAAGTCCGTATATATTAA
>NW_012020942.1:0-412 GCF_000956235.1 Wasmannia auropunctata
TTTTTCTCTCTCTCTTTTTCACACACACGCACGCACGCACGCACGCACGTAACGCACGCACGCACGCACGCACGCACGCACAAAACCTTACCTTTTAAAGATTTGTTGACTTCTGTAGCTTCTCGAAAAAGNTAGATGAATTCTCATTTCGATGTGATTTCCACGTAATGAGTGTTTATTTATAAATTTTCGATAGTTTTAATGTAAACGTCACAAGTTATCCACTGACTGACACAGATTAAATAATTAATTAGTTAATTCTTTTTTTTACAAACCGTGTCACTTCAACATTTTACACTCGATTCACATACAAACTATTCATTTGAAAAAATCACAAGAAATCTATTAATGTATCTACTAAGTTAATATCCGTTACGTACTTTACAATCACTGTCGATTAATTATCCGTTCA
>NW_012020943.1:0-414 GCF_000956235.1 Wasmannia auropunctata
TATCCCCTGTGTGCCTTGTCGACTCAGTTTATGCTATACGAAGTTATTACGTAAAGCGGTAATTTAATGAAACTTGATACTGTGAAGTTCCCACCGGTGTCGCGTGCGTGCGAGATTGCGTTTTAATTGATTGAAAATGACACGAGGCCTACTGTGGGAGAAAGGGTAATGAATAAATTGACCTTCGATGATCGCTCCGCGATATTCACACTGCTCGACGGTTTTTTAACTTGCAATACAAATTTTTTTTTTTTAAACTTTGATGTGTTAATATATATACGTGGCCTAATTCTTATTATTTTTCTTTATTATTCTTTCGTAATTTCAATAAAACAATCGTCCAAGGGTCGATAATACTACATCTAATAAAAAATTGATTGATTTCAAGGTTCTCCTTTTCATTGTCAGTCAGAA
>NW_012020944.1:0-430 GCF_000956235.1 Wasmannia auropunctata
GGGCTCGGTAGAGCAGAGCGGTGTTCGAGACGATTTGGTAAGGAACTGGCAATACGACTTGGAATTCTTAAGAAGACGTGTTGTAAGTCTCGCTGTGCCTTACTTACAACATCTAGTAATAAGCAGGTCACTGTTGCAATCTAATATTGCAACGATGACCCATAATAATTGAGGATGCCGACGCAGGACTTCGGCAGCCTCAATACGCGCGTCCTCCAAAAACTGCGGCAGTTGCAATTAAGCAACAATTGCAATTGCTGAGCAGTGCAGTGGCCCACTTGAGACGGGATAAAACCCGCCGTCCAGCGGACCACTGCGGAGTTCACATCAATCATTAACGCATAGCGTTACGCTGTCGGCACGCGCAGTCATTCAATCTGTAAGTAACACGTAAATATAGTGTATGTGTTAAACGATATACTGTGCATCA
>NW_012020945.1:0-384 GCF_000956235.1 Wasmannia auropunctata
TACTAGGAATTTTGGTATTTGAATTACAAAATATAAAATACTTTCAATCTTTTGATTTGAAATCAAAATCAAAATACTTTCAATCTTTCGATTTGAAATACAAAATACAAAATACTTTAAGTTTGTATTTGAAATACAAAATACTTCTTTAAAATACAAAATACTTTTTAATTTAATCTTTCAATTTACAATAATATATAATATTAAACTCCCCACTTTAACAGGCTCCTCTCCACTTTTAGAGAGAGAGAAAGAAAAATTGTTTTACTCTCTTACATTTTTTAACAATCCTGTATCAATCACACGAGAAATCTATTTACTAATGTGAGATTATGAAATTTGACTCTGATGACTTGATATTGCTTGAAACTTGATGAAAATAAT
>NW_012020946.1:0-477 GCF_000956235.1 Wasmannia auropunctata
AGCGCCCGCGACGTTCCCACCGCTCAAACGTCGATTCTCGCCGTTTGAAGCTCGGAAACGTCGTATCCTTGCGTTCGCGGCGTTTCCACCATTCAAACGTCGAATCTCGACGTGCGAAGCGCGGAACCGCCGGATCCGAGCGCCCGCGACGTTCCCACCGCTCAAACGTCGATTCTCGCCGTTTGAAGCTCGGAAACGTCGTATTGTGACGTCCTGGTGAACCGAACTCCTGTTCGTTTCCTGCAGAGCGTCGTTTGTGGGTCCTTCGCTGGCGGTTAAGAGGGTTAAAACCTCAGGATTATTTACTGGACGTCCGAATGATGACGAAGCCTCGGGATTGGTCGGAATGGAGTGTAATAACTTGTAGAATTTTAAAGTATTTGCAAGCGACTTTATTGAGATTCAGAGCTCGGATCTGAGCTCCTCTACTTCGAATCCGCTCTCTGATCTACGCAACAGCGATCAGAGAAGGTCCTT
>NW_012020947.1:0-431 GCF_000956235.1 Wasmannia auropunctata
TCGGAAAAGAGAACAAGCGGCGCTAGGCTCTTCGCACCTTTCGGCGCGGGCACCTTCGGGTGCCACACCAACTTACTTCCTATCTCCTCCCTGGAGTCAATCCATTTCAACCAAAGATTACACTGACATTCCTACCCTTGTATATATATCCTAACAATATATTCCAAGCTGTTATACCTATACGGAGTCATTTGTGGATTACCCTTCATTACGCTCCTTCTCCTGATCCATCATTACCACTTACGTCCACAAAGTGGTGACCCCGACGTGATCAGGCAGGACGCAATCGCGCCAACATCGAAGATTCCCGTCTCGCCAACACAAGAAGTTCTCTCCGCAACTACGCAGAAGATCTCCACCGCGACTACACAGAAAATTTCCGCCGCGACATCGCAGAAGATCTCCGCCGCGACATCGCAGAAGATTTCCGT
>NW_012020948.1:0-404 GCF_000956235.1 Wasmannia auropunctata
CACATAAATATTTCCCGAGTTCACGCAGAAACTGAACCCGACACGACTCGCGCGTCGGCGCGCGAAGGTTTTGCGAGGCATTCTCGACAACGATCTCTGGGAGGCTTTATTCGCGGCCGAATTTACTCCCGACAGCCTACACTCTACAGCAATGCACAGAAACGCCCCTCGCACTTGGGATCGGACGCCAGCACTAAAATTCGAAAAGACTACGTCGCTGGAAGAGCGAGCGCAGCGTGAACGCGAAACGCGAAAATGGCGTATCCGATTGCAGAGTGTGAGCGAAGCCCGCGGATTTACAATACGCACGATAAGAGGGTCACCTCACCGGCACAGTCCTCCGAACGTCTTTCGGAATGATCCTGATGGGCTGACAACTTCGCTCCTTATTCTCTTGCTCGCTC
>NW_012020949.1:0-346 GCF_000956235.1 Wasmannia auropunctata
TGTTTCGTAAACGCTGTATTTTATTATAATTGATCTAAAAAACCAAATTGGATTATCTTCAATGTATAACACAATCACTAAAATCATTTTGTAAATATTATACCTCCAAAAAAATCTGTTGTATTAAATTTTAAAAAATTCATATGGTATTATCTTTAATGTATAACACGACCACGTAAAATCATTTTATTATTAATGAAACAAAGACTTAGCAAAAATTAGTGAAATCCGTGGAAAATAGACATTAAAAATGTAAAAAAACCGCCAAGTATATTTTTTAACGTTTTTACCTCGAAAAAAAATTGTATCAGATTGAAAAAAAATGAGACCTTTGTATCATCTTAAA
>NW_012020950.1:0-351 GCF_000956235.1 Wasmannia auropunctata
TTTTATTTGATGATGTGACCACCAGTTATATATTTTAAATACATTTTGTAATGCGCAATTCTTAACATGTTTTTCACAACGCATAGTATTAATAACACTTAAATTATTTAAAGAAACTACATCTTCATAATCGGCATCCAGAGTTTCAATGACTACTCTCGCATCGAGCATATCCCCGAGCCATTCTCGTTTTTGATATCCTTTAACGTACATGATAGCCTCGTCGGTATCATCCTCTTCACCAAACACAGCTGTTGCAATCAAGCGTTTCGCCATGCTGTACGGAATCATCCCGTCTTCCCATCTCAATCCATGGTGATAAGCAATCAACCAGGAAGCACCAGACTTGTA
>NW_012020951.1:0-392 GCF_000956235.1 Wasmannia auropunctata
TAACTGAGATAGCTACGGCACTTTGACTTGTGGGAGGTGATAGAGGGGGTCGTCCTCTGTCGATAAAAACTCCCAATTCAATTTCAAATCTCTGCTAACCCCAACCAAATCTTGACTATAAAAAAATAAAAATAAAAAAAATTACTAAAATTACCGACCTACCCCTTCCTTATGCAGCTCGACGAGAGGAACAAGAAAGGTCCTCTTCGCCATGCCTCTATCTCTCGTCCTTTCGTCCTGTAGAGGTCGTTTTTGTACTTTTCTAGAAACTTTACAAAAACTACCCACAACTAAACGGTTAGCAGATAGAGCCATGGTGAAGAGGACCTTTTTTGTTCCTCTCGACGAGTTCTATAAGGGAAAAATACCAAACCTAAAAAAATACCAAAAAA
>NW_012020952.1:0-301 GCF_000956235.1 Wasmannia auropunctata
ATCGGTAAAGGCCTATTTTGTGAAAAAGTCTANATTTTTTCCAATCACAATGCTCTAATAGCGATGTCCATAAGTGCATTTGATGCACAAGCGCATAAGGTGTATGCATTTTTTTGTCCCGATTTTATGTCATTCAGATACGTCGTCGTCGTCGTCGTCGTCGTCGTCGTCGTCGTCGTCGTCGTCGTCTTCTTCTTCGCAAAATTATTCAATCTTGTCCCCTTTCGTCTATAATTTATAACTTTGCCGCCTTTGTTGTCGCCGTCTTTTTCTTCGCTAAATTTTCGTTAAAATTTCAATG
>NW_012020953.1:0-360 GCF_000956235.1 Wasmannia auropunctata
TGTTCCGCGACTAACATTTTGTAGTAGGATTAAACCGTAGGCCTTGCACCGACCAAAATAAGCAAGGGATAGCGACTGTTCGACTGAAAAGATTGTATTAAAGCGTCGTCTCACCGGCTCCCAGCAACAAGGACTCCAAGGACGAGAGACTATCGAGGCATACTCAGAGCAAGACGGGAGCACAGGTCACGTAATTACTCTTTCTTTTTCTTCCATCACGGAGCCCCCTTACTACTATTCTCTTTTACAGAGTTTTCGGAGCGAGCCGAACGGTCCCTGCCAGGAGGCCCCGATAGTACAAGCCGCAGGGAGAAGCTTANACGAGGGCTCGCTCCACGTATCGAGGGCCAGAAACCCTCC
>NW_012020954.1:0-307 GCF_000956235.1 Wasmannia auropunctata
GTTTATTTAACGTTAATTTTACATTTGAAATAATGATTTGAGTAAACATTTGTACAATGTTTATTTAATATTTATTCAATACGTATTCTTCATTAAATTTTCATTTGAGAAAATGATTTCAGTAAATATTTTTTAATATTTATGTTTAGTTAATATTAATTTAATGTTTATTTTTGAATTTATTTTGGATCTGTAAAATAAATTACTTAATAGTTATTAAAAATTTTGTTGACACATTATTACCCAAATAGCACCACTGATACTTTTGATTTCAAAAAGAATTCACTTGCTTGAGTTCTTTACGAAT
>NW_012020955.1:0-475 GCF_000956235.1 Wasmannia auropunctata
TAAAAAAGCAAATTGAAGGTAAAGATTCACTCTTTCAAAAGCAGTAAACTGCATTTGCAATTTTTTATTCGCGCCATGAAACTTGTCGAAGTTCGTAGAAAATTTTAAGATTCGTCGGGTCTCCTTTTCTATCCGTGTAATTCCATGAAAGATTAGTAGGATCGTTTTCTTAAGTATCAATTTGGAAAGTAGAGATTTCAAGCTGTAAAATGCTTTTTTGATCATCCCGATACGATCATTTTTGACGAAGTTACACTCTCTTGAATTTTGCCTTATTTTTAGATGGTAGAGTAATATGATTCTTTTATTTTGGCATATGTATTCTATAATTTTAAACTAGACAAGCTTTAAATGAGTGTAACTTCGTACAAAAATGATCGTATCAAGATGTTACAAAAAGCATTTTACAGCTTGAAATCTCTACTTTTCAGATCGACACTTTAGAAAAGGATCCTATTTATTTTTTATGGGATTA
>NW_012020956.1:0-312 GCF_000956235.1 Wasmannia auropunctata
TTACACGGATAGAAAGGAAGACCCGACGAATCTCAAAATTTTTTTACGAAATTTGACAAGTTCCATGGCGCGAATAAAAAATCGCATGCAAATGCAGTTTACAGCTTTTGAAAGAGTGAATCTTTACCTTTAATTTGCTTTTTTGTGAGCGTTGTACGATTTTTTTTCACCGAGTTATTCAACATTAGAGCAAAAATGGTCCTTTTTGCTTTCAATGTTGAATAACTCGGTGAAAAAAAAATCGTACAACGCTCAACAAAAAAGCAAATTGAAGGTAAAGATTCACTCTTTCGAAAGCAGTAAACTCCATTT
>NW_012020957.1:0-377 GCF_000956235.1 Wasmannia auropunctata
GGGAGCGCACCTGATGGTACCGCCGACAAGAGGGATACCGCCGCTAATTCGAATGTCGCGCGCGGGGACGCAGGACCCGCGGCGCTACGCACCTCGCGCGATTCGCGGAGGTCGCGAGCTCGCACGCCCGCCAATTAGGGGCGCGGAAGAAGACACCACGTGGGCCCTCCGGCCCACCGAGCTCACGGAAGCAGCAGCACCCGGCACTTGTGCTGTGGTTAGAGTAGCGGAAGGACGCAGGACGAGCCCTTGACGTGCCGATACGGATTGTCTGCGTAGAGTCCAACAGCAGAGACGAGCTATCGTTCCCGCTTTCAAGGAGTTATCGGTGAGACGAACGTATTCGTGTAAAGCCGCCGATTTATACTTGTGTCAGA
>NW_012020958.1:0-360 GCF_000956235.1 Wasmannia auropunctata
ACTTCGTATTGGTGGTTGTTGAATGATGCACAGTATANCGTTTACTCACTGACTGTATTTAACATGCTGCTTACAAGTTGATTACTGCGCGAGCCGACAGCATAACGCTATGCGTAAATGAAATGGTTGTGTTGAACTCCGCAGTGGTCCGCTGGACGGCGGGTTTTATCCCGTCTCAAGTGAGCCACTGCACTGCTCAGCAGTTGCAATTGTTGCTTAATTGCAACTGCCGCAGTTTTTGGAGGACGCGCGTATTGAGGCTGCCGAAGTCCTGCGTCGGCATCCTCAATTATTATTGGGTCATCGTTGCAATATTAGATTGCAACAGTGACCTGCTTATTACTAAGTGTGACGTTGTAA
>NW_012020959.1:0-399 GCF_000956235.1 Wasmannia auropunctata
TGTGGCGTGAGGCCCGCGAAGGGCGATACGGCCGGCGATTTCCCCAGGGCCCGGGGACTTCGCCGAGAGCTGCCGGGGAGAGATAGCCCCGGAATTCAAGGGCGAAGGACGCGCCCAGCTGAGCCCACGCCGCCAAGTCCCGGATTTGGGGCGACCTCGCGCGGGCGCGAGGCGCCCAGCTGACACATCACCTGATCGCGCCCGTGCCACGGCAGGACCCCACACGGCGCCGCGATTGGTCGCGGCCGACTGCGCCGATGTATTGCGCACCCCCGGACTGGGGGTGCAGGCATCGATCCGCGATCGAGCGCGATCGATGTCGCTTTTGCGTGCGAGCTAGCGGAGCGTGCGTGCGATCCCGCGGAGCGACCGCGTGAGATAACGAGAGCGAGAGAGCGA
>NW_012020960.1:0-444 GCF_000956235.1 Wasmannia auropunctata
TTTAAAAGTACATATGCTGCATGCTCATTTAGATAAATTCAAAAATAACAGTGGGGGCTTATTCAGAAGAGCAAGGAGAACGTTTCCATCAAGATATCATGAACTTCGAACAACGTTATCAAGGACCAATACAATGAAAATATGATGGGAGACTATATTTGGGGTTTATTGAGGGAAAGTACTTATGAACATAAAAGAAAAAGTAATACCGTACATTTTTGAATTATTTTCCACTTTTTTGTAAGCTAATTTGATAATAAAAATTAATAAAAATAATGTACATTTATATTTGTATCGTTTTATTATAAAATAAAGATTAAAATCACAAATTTTTTAAAAAATATCGTTCAAACGTTCTCCTGGATATAAAAGCAAACTTTTTCAGGCCATATAATTTTTTTCGTTCATCTATGATCTAATTTATCGAAATTTTATACTTTAATG
>NW_012020961.1:0-324 GCF_000956235.1 Wasmannia auropunctata
GCGAAGTAAATGATAATACTAATTTAGCTGTATCTTGTATGTGTACGATTTGCGATAAAACCATTGCTGGTGGTTTAATAAATATCTATCGTCACGCTGAATCGACAATGCAATAAAAATACGGTAAAAATGTAATATTAATACAGATAACTCTACAAAAAGTAAATAGTGAAATTGATGAATTATTTGTGCCATTTCAAGAGACAAAAAAGGATAGCAGAGACTCGATTCGTTGCTATAATTAGTGAAAGAAATGTTCTGCATGACACTGCAAAAATATTACTCAATTTTTTTCAAGACGTCGGGAATAAAAATCCAAACGTT
>NW_012020962.1:0-375 GCF_000956235.1 Wasmannia auropunctata
GCAAAAAAAAATTCGCCAAATCTCAAAATCTCCCGCAAACTTTGCAAGGTTCCATGATCTGAATTAAATTTCGCACATAAATGCGGCTTACAGTTTTCGAAAGCGTGAATCTTTAGCTTTAATTTGAGCAGTCGGCGAGCATTGTGCGATTTTTTTTTCACCGAGTTATTCAACATTGAAGTAAAAATGATCCTTATGCTTCAACATTGAATAACTCGGTGAAAAAAAAATCGCAAAATGCTCAACGAGTGCGCAAATTAAAGATAAAGATTCGCGCTTTCGAATGCTGTAAACCGCATTTATGTGCGAGTTTTAATTCACGTCGAGGAATCTTGCAAAATTCGTAACAAATTTCGTCGCATCTTTATTTGTTTT
>NW_012020963.1:0-306 GCF_000956235.1 Wasmannia auropunctata
TATCGCGGAGAGAGAGGAACCGCGCTCGCGCTCGCGCTCGCCGCCGCCGCCACCGCGCTCGCCGCCGCCGCCGCCGCGTTTGCCGCCGCCGCTCGCGCTCGCCGCGTTCGCCGCCGCCGCCGTTGCACACGGGCCCCACCCCACCCGTTATCGCTCGCGGACCCACCCGTTATCGCTCGCGTTCGCGAAGAGGAAGAGGAGGAGAAGAAAATAGAATAATAGAATTAAAATATGAAAAATATTTATTTAAAAAGTTATATTGTTGAATATAAGAAAAAAATGAATATTTAGTGTTAAGTCCGCATA
>NW_012020964.1:0-347 GCF_000956235.1 Wasmannia auropunctata
TCGATCCTTCGCCTTATTAATCGCACTCGTTCACTTTTTGTTTCAGGTGACCAGAGATGTCGGCTGTAGGTCCTGTTCCTTCCGGATGCGGATCCCACCGCTGCCACCAAATTGTTGTGCCCGGGTGTGATTGAGGGGCACAATATGAGGATCCGACTCCGCGGGGGAACGGGATTACACTTGTATTTATTCAATAACTCCGACACTCTGTTACTTTTTTAAAATATAACCACTTTTATTTCACCTTAATTTCACAGATTTGATTCTGTTTGACACCTTCACCTTAACTATTAAAGACAGAATAACTTTCACGGCACGAACGTCGTGCTCGAACGTGATTACGACGA
>NW_012020965.1:0-338 GCF_000956235.1 Wasmannia auropunctata
TGTCTGCTTTCGTAGTGGTGTCTGTAGTTGAGCCGTTGCGGTAGGTCGGTGCCGTCTCAGGTTACGCGTCGGGCGTCGCGCTTGTAGCTGCTACCGGGTGACTCGGGCGTGCTGCTATCGGCTGGGCTTCGGCTGCTTCGTGCTCGCTCGATCCTTCGCCTTATTAATCGCACTCGTTCACTTTTTGTTTCAGGTGACCAGAGATGTCGGCTGTAGGTCCTGTTCCTTCCGGATGCGGATCCCACCGCTGCCACCAAATTGTTGTGCCCGGGTGATTAAGAGGCACAATAAGAGGATCCGACTCCGCGGGGGAACGGGATTACACTTGTATTTATTAC
>NW_012020966.1:0-302 GCF_000956235.1 Wasmannia auropunctata
TAATAAGCAGGTCACTGTTGCAATCTATTATTGCAACAATGACCCATAATTATTGAGGACGCCGACGCAGGACTTCGGCGCCCTCAATGCATGTCTTCCAAAAACTGCCGTCGTTGCATAATTGCAACGACTAAGCAGTGCAGTGGCCCACTTGAGATGGGATATAACCCGTCGTCCAGCGGACCACTGCGGAGTTCACATCAATCATTAACGCATAGCGTTACGCTGTCGGCCGCGCAGTCACTCAATCTGTAAGTAACACGTAAATATAGTGTATGTGTTAAACGATATACTGTGCATCA
>NW_012020967.1:0-365 GCF_000956235.1 Wasmannia auropunctata
TTTAAAAGTTGAAACATGTCAATGGCCTCGAAAGGCTAAGAGTGCATATATATTTTCTTAGAACAAATAAATGAATAAAAAAATCAAATCAATAAACTATTGAAAGTGAGAAAAGGTACATTAAATTAAAGTAACAATTTTATAAATAATAATGTGTTTATTTTTAGAAGATTTAAATTCTATTATAATTTAACAAAAAGCAGTCCCATAAGAGATCCCATAAAAATCTTTTTAAAAAAGAAGAATATACGCCAAGTACCTAAAAAATGTGTTGATCAAAAATAGTCGTGAAATCAATAAAATTAACCAAGTACCTCATTATTAAAAAAAACCTCAAAAAGCTTATTTATGAAAATATTCAAAAA
>NW_012020968.1:0-390 GCF_000956235.1 Wasmannia auropunctata
GGTGGTCCTCTTCTTGTGGCCGCTGCGATGTCGGTGAGACGGGCGAAATATTACAAAGTCCCCGGGAGCCGCCGATACGCTAAGTTAATTTAATCGAGATCGCTACGGAACTAAAAGTGGTTACAAACGGTACTTCGGTATTCGGGCGCGGGAGCCACGCAAACGTAGTTCCGCTGCCCGCGCCACGCGTCCACCTCCAAAAATCGGAAGGACGCAGGATTCGAAACTACCGCCCGCGGTCGGGTCCGTAGAACCCTTGTGACGGACGGTCCAAAAAGGGACGTCCCGTCACAATATATATATATATATTTCACTAAAATAGAGATCGGTATTTAAAGTACCAAAAGAAATAGCATTTAGGTTTATTTTGAAAAAATAATAGATGTACCG
>NW_012020969.1:0-311 GCF_000956235.1 Wasmannia auropunctata
CTGAGGTGGATGCATGGCTAAATAACGATGCACGACGAAGGCTCCTCGAAGATACCGACGACGAGGTCAATGAGGATGAACCTAATGAGGAATAATGTACCGTAAGTGTATATAATTCTTATTTTTAAATCTGGTTTTCTACAGCTTGGTTAATTATATTCTTTTTTACAGTATTTGGTGAACCCTCCGTATTAAGAAGAAGAAGATTGTGACGGCGGTAGTGGCAGAAATTTTAAACAAATTTTGTAAATATTATAAAATTTTTTTTGACTTGTAGTAAATCAAATTTTAATTCATATTGCTTAATATTT
>NW_012020970.1:0-350 GCF_000956235.1 Wasmannia auropunctata
CCTTACGCCACCTATGATCATTGAGTCATCAATATCGACATCGAAACGTTTGCTACCAAGCATCGTACCTTCCACATCAAAATATACGCCATATACGTAATCCATATCCTTATGATAATTAAAAAACCGCTTAGGTATTTTTACCCAATGGACCTAATTTACTATATAACGCCTCGCGACCCTGTCGCGTCTGTAGAGTCTCTTTAACAGATGTTTCTAGTGGATTCATTGTTTCAAAAACCTCATTTTCTTCTTCTTCTTCTTCTTCTTCCTCGTCTTTCTTTTCATTATCTTCTTTCTGCGAGATAAACGGTTGAGTATTTTTCGTTATGTTGGTTGGCGTAGAAGAA
>NW_012020971.1:0-425 GCF_000956235.1 Wasmannia auropunctata
AGAAACACGCGCACTATTTACTAACCCACGACGATTTACTGACACACGAGGCGTTCACTCGACGATAGCAAGCAGTCGATTGACTTTGTTGGTTACGTTTGCAGCGCTGTCGAAACGCGAACATGTGATTAGTTGAAATATCACAATCAGAGCGCGGCTAAGTTCTAAGGCTTTAACCGATACAAGTATTTGATTATTTTTTAAATAATTTAAATAATTTAATTGATTAATTATTTTTAATAAATTTTTTATTTTACAGTTTGCAAACTTGAAGCAAGTATTTTANGTTTTATAAATATTTTATTAAGTATTTATTACTTTTATTAAAAAGTAAAGTTTATTACTTTTATTAAAAGTAATAAACGAGACAGATTAGGAACACGAGACAGATTAGGAACGCCTGTGGGGCAGAGTAGGGGGTTGGG
>NW_012020972.1:0-319 GCF_000956235.1 Wasmannia auropunctata
TTAAACATACGTATTTCTGACCATATTCTGAGATGATTTTTTCTTTGGCAAAAATTTGTGCGGAGTTTAGTTTTCAAGTTATAAAGAGAAATAGTTAGCGAATTACGGGCCGCGTACGGAAGGTAGACAGGGGCGGCGCAACTTACTGTCCGACGGCAGGCGGTACGCAAGACCCTCGCGACGATCAGCTGACTACACGCGCGCATAAACATGCGTTTACATTTCTCTCTCTCTCTTTTTTACACACACACACACACACACACACACACACACACACACACACACACACACACACACACACACACACACACACACACAC
>NW_012020973.1:0-377 GCF_000956235.1 Wasmannia auropunctata
CATTGATATAAAAATTACGTTTTTTTATTCTTTTCGTACCTTTTACCTGTAGTTAAGATCAATAGTATTAATAATAATTGTACTTGCATGATAATAATAACGTAAACGTGAACCTTCGAGAACATGTCGGAACATGTCACCAAAATGACATCACAGTCCACGTGATAGTGGCGCGTTCAAAATGTCGGCATCCGCACACGTGACGGCGGTGGCGACGGTGGCAGCACCGCGTTCAAAATGGCGTCACCGTGCACGTGGCGGCGACGGTGGCGGCACCGCGTTCAAAATGGCGTCACCGCGCACGTGGCGGTAGCGGTCCACGAAAAATATAATTGATAAAAAAATTAATTGTTATCAATTAATTGTAATCAATTAAA
>NW_012020974.1:0-363 GCF_000956235.1 Wasmannia auropunctata
AGTTGTGAAAGAGAGACGAGAGAGTAGAGAAACAGACGAGAAAGTCGCGAGAGAAACGAGAAAAGCCAGGAGAGAGACGAGGGGACAAGATTGTAAATTTTGCGAAGAAGAAGACGACGATAACGATATAGCAGACCAAAAAGACAATACAACATTGAAATTTTAACGAAAATTTAGCGAAGAAAAAGACGGCGACAACAACAGCGACGAAATTATAAATTATAGATGAAAGGGGACAAGATTGAAATTTTGCGATGAAGACGACGACGACGATGATATAGAAGACCAAAGAGACCATACAACATTGAAATTTTACGAAAAAAAGCGAAGAAAAAGACAACGACAACAACAGCGACGAAATTA
>NW_012020975.1:0-506 GCF_000956235.1 Wasmannia auropunctata
TGAAAAAGGGACAAGATTGAAATTTTGCGAAGAAGAAGACACTTCCTCGACGACGACCACAAAAGAGTTGTGAGAGAGAGACGAGAGAGTAGAGAAACAGACGAGAAAGTCGTGAGAGAAACGAGAAAGCCAGGAGAGAGACGAGAGACAAGATTGAAATTTTGCGAAGAAGAAGACACTTCTTCGACGACGACCACAAGAGAGTTGTGAGAGAGAGACGAGAGAGTAGAAAAACAGACGAGAAAGTCGCGAGAGAAACGAGAAAGCCAGGAGAGAGACGAGGGACAAGATTGAAATTTTGCGAAGAAGAAGACGACGATACCGATATAGCAGACCAAAGAGACCATACAACATTGAAATTTTAACGAAAATTTAGCGAAGAAAAAGACGGCGACAACAACAGCGACGAAATTATAAATTATAGATGAAAGGGAACAAGATTGAAATTTTGCGATGAAGACGACGACGACGACGATATAGGAGACCAAAGAGACCATACAACATTA
>NW_012020976.1:0-450 GCF_000956235.1 Wasmannia auropunctata
CGATCGATCGCGTTAGATTTCGAGTCGTTACGATTGTCGCCTTTGCGTTCGCCCTCGCCCGACCGAGTCACCGCGTGTTTGTGTCGTGTAAGTGTAAGTTGCGAGAGCGCCCGTTTTGCCGTTCTGTGTGTCGGATTTAGTAGAGTCTCCGCGTAGCGTGGATTAAATTCGGTGTCGAGAGCGTTAACTTTCTTGTGTCGCGATAAACGGTCCTCGCCGTAAATCTCGGGCCACGCGCCGATGCACGCCGCGAGCGCGTGAACCGCGTGCGCCCGCGCGCCGATCACCGTCCTCGTGCCCGCCGTGCCTCGGGCGTCCGGGTTGCCTCGGGTAAGTATTTTGACTTGTAATTTCCAACGGGGAGACGGAATCGAACGATAGTCGCGCCCTGTATAACGCCAACGCGACGCGAGTGCAGATCCTCGGCCTCGTGCCCGAGGGGACTATTTG
>NW_012020977.1:0-346 GCF_000956235.1 Wasmannia auropunctata
CGGGGGAACCGCGTTGTGGGTGCGGGATGCGCGGGGATGGGGGAACCACGTCGTAGATGCGGGATGCGCGGGGATGGGGGAACCGCGTCGTAGATGCGGGATCCGTGGGGAAAGGGGAACCGCGCTCGCGTTCGCGCTCGCGCTTGCCGCCGCGTTCGCCGCCGCCGCCGCCGCGTTCGCCGCCGCCGCCGCCGCCGTTGCGCACGGGCCCCACCCGTTATCGCTCGCGAAGAGGAATAGGAGGAGAAGAAAATAATAATTATTATAATTAAAATTAAAAAATGTTTATTATAAAATTTATGTATATAAAATATGATTTTAAAATAATAAAATTTATTCGGCGCAA
>NW_012020978.1:0-420 GCF_000956235.1 Wasmannia auropunctata
CCTCCTTTTACACTTCCCCGTTATAATTTTATTGCTACATATCTGTATAATACTAATCGGTTTACATTGTACCTACATGTCAATTCAATTTCGATACTCAACACATTATTTTAAGTTTCGAAACATTATTTATACCAACTCAGTTTCCTCACTAACAACAATAAAAATAACGTAACTGTGACTACATTTCTTTCTTGACAATCAACTATGCTTTTATATACACTTATGCATACACTCCCGTTCAATAGCATTAGTTTAGCCTTGCGATTAAGAAATTAGTATTCTGTATCTTTAGATTTAAGAATAAAATTATGATTTTGTTATCTTAAATATTGTATTCCTTTAAAGACCTTCACCCCTCGTTCATTACTTGCCTAACCGAGAGACGCGCTTGGTCCGATCCCAGGTCATAGGGATTAA
>NW_012020979.1:0-443 GCF_000956235.1 Wasmannia auropunctata
TATCCCCTGTGTGCCTTGTCGACTCAGTTGTATGCTATACGAAGTTATTACGTGTGGCCTTCCACAGCTTGATAAATTTCAGTGATCTTGGTTTTCTTACAAAATCAAGTGGAATGTACAATTCGATTTCATCTTTTAATCGAGAAGATATCCGCTCTACTTCTATATGTGGAAGCCGATATTCTAAATCGCCGTTTAACAACAGGTTTAACATTCTACGCATGATACCTAAATCTAGTAAATGCATAGGATCAGTCGGAACGTTTGTGACTGGACCAAATCCTGGAATTTCTACTAAACAACTTGTAATTCCTTGCTCATGGTATTCTTCGTCGGTTTTATTTCGAAAATCATTATCGGTTCTTGCAGGGGCATGGATTTGTGGAAAACACACTCTTCTGTTAATTGAATCACCTTCGACAGTACAAGTAGGACAGCTGGAA
>NW_012020980.1:0-386 GCF_000956235.1 Wasmannia auropunctata
TTCTATAGCAATAAATTATTATATCTTTTAATTATATGAATATTATCGGTAAATGCCTATTTTGTGAAAAAGTACTATATTTTTCCTAATCACAATGCTCTAATAGCGATGTCCATAAGTGCATTGTATGCACAAGCGCATAAGGTGTATGCATTTTTTTGTCCCGATTTTATTGTCATTCAGATACGTCGTCGTCGTCGTCGTCGTCGTCGTCGTCGTCGTCGTCGTCGTCGTCGTCGTCGTCGTCGTCTTCTTCTTCGCAAAATTTTTCAATCTTGTCCCCTTTCGTCTATAATTTATAATTTTGCCGCCTTTGTTGTCGCCGTCTTTTTCTTCGCTAAATTTTCGTTAAAATTTCAATGTTATATGGTCTCTTTGGTCTGCTA
>NW_012020981.1:0-359 GCF_000956235.1 Wasmannia auropunctata
TTATGGGATTTAATGGATTATTCGTTAAATAGTTATTAACAAAAAAGTAACAAAAGAAATAATCCCAATGGGGGGGGGTTGGGGGAGCGAAGCCCCGTCCAGTAGGTAGTATGGGCGCAGGCAGGGAGGGGAGGTGCAGGGGGGAGGGGCGGAACAATAATTCATAGTGACTCGTGGAAAGCGCATAAATCATTACATAAACATAATTACATACATCGAATGGTAAATCATTCCGAAAATTTTGTAGATCCTACAATAGGTGCACATACTCAAAATATAGAACGAGGGGTGAAATTGGGGGTCTTGAAATTTTGATGTCTCCATATCCAATAAATTTTCGCCTTATACAATGTATGAGT
>NW_012020982.1:0-333 GCF_000956235.1 Wasmannia auropunctata
ATGTCTACGACGGTTGTCGCGTCCTGCGGTGGGCGGGATTGTTGGACAAAAGTGTCAGAACGCGAACAAATAGATTTAGGAATATTTGACTCTGGAAGTTGGGAGTTAGGGAATTATTCGCTAGGAGAAGTGACTTCTAGAGGTCGAAATAGTCCTGGGTAAATGCAGACGACAGAAGCTGCTTCGTCTAAATAAGGAGTTGCCTCGGAATAGGTTAAGTATTTAGCAAAGTCTTTGCGGAAAAGTTTGCAAATAGAGCAGTGGCGCACCGTGCGCAGTTTCGTAATCATTTGTCGGCAAGAGTAACAATGTTCAAATCCTTCGGCTTCTAAA
>NW_012020983.1:0-428 GCF_000956235.1 Wasmannia auropunctata
ATCCTTGCGTTCGCGGCGTTTCCACCATTCAAACGTCGAAATCTCGACGTGCGAAGCGCGGAACCGCCGGACTCCGACCGCGCCCGCGACGTTCCACCGCTCAAACGTCGATTCTCGCGTTTGAAGAACTCGGAAACGTCGTATCCTTGCGTTCGCGGCGTTTCCACCATTCAAACGTCGAATCTCGACGTGCGAAGCGCGGAACCGCCGGATCCGACGCGCCGCGACGTTCCCACCGCTCAAACGTCGATTCTCGCCGTTTGAAGCTCGGAAACGTCGTATCCTTGCGTTCGCGGCGTTTCCACCATTCAAACGTCGAATCTCGACGTGCGAAGCGCGGAACCGCCGGATCCGAGCGCCCGCGACGTTCCCACCCGCTCATACGTCGATTCTCGCCGTTTGAAGCTCGGAAAACGTCGTATCCTTGC
>NW_012020984.1:0-374 GCF_000956235.1 Wasmannia auropunctata
CGCGAAGGGCGATACGGCCGGCGATTTCCCCAGGGCCCGGGGCCATCGCCGCGAGCTGCCGGGGCGAGATGGCCAACTCGCCTCGGAATACAAGGGCAAAGGACGAGCCCATCGGAAAGCACGCCGCCACCTCCCGGATATCGGACGACCTCGCGAGGGCGCGAGGCGCCCACACGTCAAGTCACCTAATTACGCCCGTGCCACGGCAGGACCCCCGCGGCGCCGTGATTGGTCGCGGCCGACCGCGCCGCTGTGTTGCGCACCCCGGGCTGGGGGTGCAGGCATCGATCCGAGATCGATCGGGATCGACGTCGCTTTTGCGTGCGAACAACCACGGCGAGCGTGCGGCCGATTTAGCGAGCGAGCGCCTTAGA
>NW_012020985.1:0-441 GCF_000956235.1 Wasmannia auropunctata
ATATAGCACGCTTGTGAATGTCCTCGCTTATTTAACAGTTGTTTAACAGTACATATTCCTATTAATTTAATAAACCTTGGAATATTTCTTATTGTCGAACAATTGGATACTGTAATGAGAAATTCTTTGAATCGATTAATTATAGATAATTCATTTCCTTTACATTGAAATCCACATTCCCACTCTAATCAGGAGACGCGGTAGCGTCTCCCGCCAAGTATATTTTTTCGCTACATAACGGTCAGGAAATATTTTTGTACTTACAGAGACGCTACAGTGTATCCTTTACCGGACGGATTACGTTTCTATAGCAATAAATTATTATATCTTTTAATTATATGAATATTATCGGTAAATGCCTATTTTGTGAAAAAGTCTATATTTTTCCAATCACAATGCTGTAATAGCGATGTCCATAAGTGCATTTGATGCACAAGCGCA
>NW_012020986.1:0-374 GCF_000956235.1 Wasmannia auropunctata
GTTATCAAGGCCAATACAATGAAAATATGATGAGAGACTATATTTTGGGGTTTATTGAGGGAAAGTACTTATGAACATAAAAGAAAAAGTAATACCGTGCATTTTTGAATTATTTTCCACTTTTTTTGTAAGCTAATTTTGATAATAAAAAATTAATAAAAAATAATGTACATTTATATTTGTATCGTTTTATTATAAAATAAAGATTAAAATCACAAATTTTTAAAAATATCGTTCTAAACGTTCTCCTGGATACAAAAGCAAACTTCTTCAGGCCAATATAATTTTTTTTCGTTCATCTATGATCTAATTTATCGAAATTTTATACTTTAATGTCAAAGTCAATTTTATGTTGACCCGTGTTATCGATGAAT
>NW_012020987.1:0-329 GCF_000956235.1 Wasmannia auropunctata
TTCTATACTACTAAGGGTAGCATTTGAAATATACCTTTTAGAAAACATATACTTTTATCTGACGTCGTAAAGATATAAGTAGATTCCTTTGAAAAAGAGATTATGGGGAATAAATAACATTCCATCTCTGTAGTCGTTCTCGTTTTGTCGACAGTTCTTGTTTTCACGTTTTTTTCACGTTTTGCAAGTTTTTCATGTTGGCAGTTCTCGTTTTCACGTTTTTCACGTTCGCGTTTCACGTTTTTTCACGTTTTTTCACGTTTTTGCACGTTTTTACGTTGCGTTTCACGTTTTTCACGTTTTTCACGTTCGCGTTTCACGTTTTTTTA
>NW_012020988.1:0-398 GCF_000956235.1 Wasmannia auropunctata
TATAAAAGAATAATAATAAAAGATTACGTATTTTTGTGTTTTGTCGGATCAAATCGAATCGGTCGGATAATAGAATGAAATTTTTAGACGGGACGTCACACCCCGATAAAATAATTAGNGGATAAAACAATAAAATATATAAGTATGAAAAGAAATATTTAAAAAAGAGACGGGACGTCACAACGTGCGAAGCGCGGAACCGCCGGATCCGAGCGCCCGCGACGTTCCCACGCTCAAACGTTGATTCTCGCCGTTTGAAGCTCGGAAACGTCGTATCCTTGCGTTCGCGGCGTTTCCACCATTCAAACGTCGAATCTCGACGTGCGAAGCGCGGAACCGCCGGATCCGAGCGCCCGCGACGTTCCCACCGACTGAGTCGACAAGGCACACAGGGGATA
>NW_012020989.1:0-402 GCF_000956235.1 Wasmannia auropunctata
TCAAATTTCATAATCTCACATTAGTAAATAGATTTCTCATGTGATTGATACAGGACTGTTAAAAAATGTAAGAGAGTAAAACAATTTTTATTTCTCTCTCTCTAAAAGTGGAGAGGGGCCTGTTGAAGCGGGGAGTTTAATATTATATATTATTGTAATTGAAAGATTAAATTAAAATGTATTTTGTATTTCAAAGAAGTATTTTGTATTTCAAATAAAAACTTAAAAGTATTTTGTATTTTGTATTTCAAATCGAAAGATTGAAAGTATTTTGTATTTTGTATTTCAAATCAAAAGATTGAAAGTATTTTATATTTTGTAATTCAAATACTAAGTATTCCTAGTATTTTAGTATTTTGTATTTTAAATACTTTAATGGTGGATTTTGCCCAGCCCTGTACA
>NW_012020990.1:0-387 GCF_000956235.1 Wasmannia auropunctata
TACATGTCATCGCACGACCCATCGAAACCATCGTCGTATCTCATGTACTACGATGTAAATAATCTGTACGGTTGGGCAATGTGTCAACCATTGCCCTATGCAGATTTTCGATGGGTCAGCGACATAACAAATTTTAATGTTATGAATATCGCGGATTCACCAATAGGCTATATTCTCGAGGTTGATCTAGAGTATCCGCAACATTTACATGACGCGCACGCCGACTTACCATTCTGTCCAACGCGTGATAAGCCACCCGGTAAGAAGCAAGAAAAGCTCCTCGCGACTTTGCACAACAAGAAGCGATACGTCATTCATTATCGCAATTTGCAGCAATGTACTCGTCATGGTCTCCGTATCACAAAAATTCATCGCATATTGCAATTC
>NW_012020991.1:0-404 GCF_000956235.1 Wasmannia auropunctata
CGTGTGTAAAACATACACATATACACACACGGTGTGCAAAATCCGATCGTCAACCTACTTATAGTGCACATCGGGTAATGTTGATCATACATGAGAAAAATACAAGGGTTACTTCAAAATGCTGTAACTTTGTGAAAAAAAATCGTAGCGACTTGTTTTTTTTTTCAAATTAAAGATAAATATTCCAACTTTATGACACTGAAAACCGCATCCCCGAGAAAAATTTTAGCAAGTCCGTGCATTCCGTCAAACTTTGCAATTTTTTCATGTATGATTGGCATTATCCGGTGTGCATTATAGGTAGGTTGGCGATCGGGTTTTGCACATCGTGTATGTATGTGTGTATGTTTTACACACGCCCGCACTCACACAATGTGCAAAATCCGTTTGCCATCCTCCCTATA
>NW_012020992.1:0-326 GCF_000956235.1 Wasmannia auropunctata
CTCGAGGCCACGAAAGCATGACCCCGATGTTGCCGAGCGGTTCGTTTGTAGGATGGGGTCTTTATCGAAGGCCCCGTTGATTGGCACGAGAGAGGCAGCGCAAAACACGACCTCTGAATCCTTCGGATAAGTGGCGGAGCTCAGGCGGACGAAGCGGTTCGCTCGCTGGGCTGGGCGGAAAGAGGTCCCTTTGCCTTCTCGTCCCTGGCCTTTTTATATTCCCGGGTGTCGGTAGCGCGTGGTGTCTATTTGCTCCCCCCACTCCGCCGCGGCGACCGGGGCGCCTGCGCGTACCGGGTGGCAAGGGTGCGCGTGTATCCGGGGAC
>NW_012020993.1:0-524 GCF_000956235.1 Wasmannia auropunctata
GTAAACTTGGTAAAAAATTTTTAGATTTGATGCATCTCCATTTGCATCCGTGTAGCTTTGTAAAGAATCAGTAAGTAATTTAATGAATTATAGATATCGAAAGTAGAGACATTAAGCTTTAAAATGCTTTTTTGATCATTCTAATACGATCATTTTTGACGAAGTTACACTCTCTTAAAATTTGCCTATTTTTAGTGATCGGAATGGGTGATGCTTTAATTTTGCTGTCGAGTGTATATACAGGGTGTCCCAGAATTGGCGCATTCGGAGTACAGGACGTTATACTTTGTGCTAAAAGGAACAACTTTTTCCTTTAGCAAATTTTGATCTGACAAGTAATTTTGGCAGGAGAGCTGGTTAAAGTTAACGAATAATCGCTCTTATCCATGCGGCGCTCAAGGCCGGCGCGCGCTCCTCCATTCACTTGTTCCTGATCCTTGGCTAATATTTACAAATAATGTCTTAACATACTAAATACGGCTCTGTTATAATTATTTTACGACATTTTAAGACTGTGTTTAAGA
>NW_012020994.1:0-364 GCF_000956235.1 Wasmannia auropunctata
GTGCGGGTTCGCGCCCCTTTTGCCGGACCGACAGCCGCGTCGTTAAGAGCGAGACCGAGATCTCCGGGAGGCCCGAATTTAATCGCGTATCGTTTATTGATTTTGTTGGAACCTCTTACATGTACCGCGGCACCTCACCGGACCAACGGAGCATGGGCCGAAGAGGCCCAAGGACAACGAAAGCAGCAGGGAGTTGGAGTACGGGCGACCGGGCGCCGGAGCAAGGGGACACGCACCGGGCACGCGGCGGGCAGGTGATCGAGCGCGCGAACGAGCGCAAAGATGCCCGAGCCGCCAGGGGCGCGACCGGGACGGCGGGCGCTGTGGTTGAGGCCCGCGAAAGGCGATACGGCCGGCGATTTCC
>NW_012020995.1:0-358 GCF_000956235.1 Wasmannia auropunctata
TCATTTTATTGATTAAAATATTATACATTTTATTGTTTATTTAATGGTGTGACCACCAGTTATATATTTTAAATACATTTTTGTAATGCGCAATTCTTAACATGTTTTCCGCAACGCATAGTATTAATAACACTTAGATTATTCAAAGAAACTACATCTTCGTAATCAGTATCCAGAGTTTCAATGACTACTCTCGCATCGAGCATATCACCGAGCCATTCTCATTTTTGATATCCTTTAACATACACGATAGCCTCGTCGGTATCATCCTCTTCACCAAACACCAGTGTTGCAAATTTAGGTAGTTTTCGCCTATGACTGTATGGAATCATCCCGTCTTCCCATCTCAATCCATGGT
>NW_012020996.1:0-342 GCF_000956235.1 Wasmannia auropunctata
AAAAATTTTAGGGCGTCTTTTGGATGTCTTTAAGACGTCAGAATGTTCTCTGGGGTAATATCGTGTATCAATAACATTGTGTACTAGTAACATCAGTATCACGGTATCAATTACTACAGTCAATTTTATAATTATTATTTTTTAAATATTTCAAAAATTTATATTAATATTTATACTTTATACTTTATACGTATAATTTAATTTTTAGCTTGTAAAAATAAGTTATTATTTGAAATTCTTATTTGTATTTTATATTTTATTACAGTACTGAAAAATCTTCTGGTTACTTATTTTCTACTATTTTTGTGGAAAAAAAACATATCATTTATCATATATTAAACA
>NW_012020997.1:0-413 GCF_000956235.1 Wasmannia auropunctata
CCTCTTTTCTGTCGTCTTGATCTTGATCTTGATTTTGATCTTGATCTTGGGCTCTTCTTTCTTGTTTCTTCGAACAAGGGGTGGGATTAACTTTCCATGGTACCACACGTGCATCAGCCTTCCCCTTGTCCCCACCTCGGCATTCGCCCTGAGTCCCGCGGGAAAACCATGGATCAAAAACCGCGGGCGAGGTAGCCTTCTTAAAATTAACTTTATCTCTCTAATAGTAACACGTTTCCTTCTTAAAATTCTCTCTTCTTACTGAACTCGAAATACTCTAGAACGAAAAACAATAAAAACTAGAATCTTTACTTAGAATAATTTCTTAAATCCCTTCCGCGTAATCTAAATCCTCTATGTTCTGCACAGAATCCAAAATCAAACGAGCTTTTCCTCTCAAACAAGAGACCAAA
>NW_012020998.1:0-381 GCF_000956235.1 Wasmannia auropunctata
TCCTCACCATAGACTGCGGGGAGATGAATGAATGCGCGATCAGATTACCAAGCGAAGACGACAAGTGGCTAAGTTTTAACAACTATAGCAGGAAGGAACGTGTCCCGTTTGTTGTGTATGCCGACCTGGAATGTATCCTGACAAAAATGGAGAGAGATCCGGAAACCCCGAGCTACAAATATCAGCATCAAGTATTTAGCATAGGTTATTACGTACACTGCTCGTATAATGACGCGTTATCAACGTATCAGTTTCGCCGCGATACGGATTGCGTTGCATGGTTCGCCGATGAATTAAGATGTTTAGCACACAAAGTAAAATCTATTATATCCACTAATGTACCCATGGCAGATTTCACGCGAAACGATTGGGAAAAATTTA
>NW_012020999.1:0-338 GCF_000956235.1 Wasmannia auropunctata
TATATATATATATATATATATATATACAGGGTGTCTCAGAATAGGTGTATGACCGCTCATGGGTAGATAGAATGGACTAAACTGAATCAAAAAGTCCTCTACCATTTTGCAAAATTCGCAATATTTAATGAGATATTAATTTTTTAATATCGCCGAATGAGCGAGTATCTGTTCGTCGAGTCCGGCCCACCGCCAATACTAGCACGCGATCGTCCATGAGCCATTCGAACGCACAGCCATTTTCGCTGTAAACAATTCCCCGCTCTTCCCCGCTCACCGCGTCTCGCGCTAGGCAACCGCGCTCGATGGACGGTCGCGCGCTAGTATTGGCGATGGGT
>NW_012021000.1:0-430 GCF_000956235.1 Wasmannia auropunctata
ATGTATATATGGCAAGTATTATTTTTAATCCTTTATTTCAAATGCCATTTCGCAACTTATACAAAAATTAAGTTTTAGTAAAAATTGTAACTTCACATTTGTTTATATTTTATATGCAAACTTCATATTTATGAACAAAATATATCTTAACTAACACATATTTCATCTTTTTAACATCTATTAAGACGATATATACCATTGGTATACTCTTATTAGCAATTAATGTTTATGGATCATCGAAGCATCAGTTCTCGGACGATCACGAGGTTAAGCACGTTCCACAAGGTTTATAGCTTGGATGGGTGACCGCTTTAGGAATATCGTAAATAAGTTTCTAAATATGTATTTTTAATCACAATTTTGTTATGTATATTTTTTCATTCTCTAGTATATGATGCTAATTAATAAAATTTATTGTATTTAAAACAAA
>NW_012021001.1:0-438 GCF_000956235.1 Wasmannia auropunctata
GTTTTATTGTTTAATTTTGTACACCTGTTTTTTGTTAAACAGAAGATCATAAACATCAAATTTTGTTCAATAATAGATGTACCGCTTAGGTTTCATTGTTCAATTTTGTACAATAATAGTATGTACCGCTTAGGTTTTATTGTTTAATTTTTGTACAACTGTTTTTTGTTCGAAAAAGGAGATCATAAACATCAAAATTTTGTTCGAGGAGTACGCTAACACTTGGCACCCTTTTTCTTTTTTTAAAAAAAGTCAATTTTGTAACGATATCACGCATTTTGTAGTGATAAGCATCACAAGCACATATGGACAACGTAAACCGAAGAATATAGAATATTCTTAATTCGAAATAGTGTTATAAAAAAACCGTCATCATCACTAGCTCAATCGTTTAATTATTGTAATATTAAGATATGAAGATGACTCGTTTCTCTATTA
>NW_012021002.1:0-394 GCF_000956235.1 Wasmannia auropunctata
TTTGTAGAATTGATGCACAGTATCTTGTTTAATACAAACACTATATTTGACGTGTTACTTACAGATTGAATGACTGCGCGGCCGACAGCGTAACGCTATGCGTTAATGATTTAGGTGAACTCCGCAGTGGTCCGCTGGACGGCGGGTTTTATCCCGTCTCAAGTGGGCCACTGCACTGCTCAGCAATTGCAATTGTTGCTTAATTGCAACTGCCGCAGTTTTTGGAGGACGCGCGTATTGAGGCTGCCGAAGTCCTGCGTCGGCATCCTCAATTATTATGGGTCATCGTTGCAATATTAGATTGCAACAGTGACCTGCTTATTACTAGGTGTGACGTTGTAAGTAAGGCACAGCGAGACTTACAACAACTTTAAATGAAAGATTTGATATCAAT
>NW_012021003.1:0-393 GCF_000956235.1 Wasmannia auropunctata
GAGGAATTGCTCCTGCTTCGTGAGAGACTACGGGAGACCACGACAAACCAGCTAAGTCCCTCCGATAATAACGAGAATTTTGCGCGTAACCAAAATTCGAACGTCGCGAATATGTGTAATCGCGCGGACGGCGTTGAAGCTGTCGCGGGTTCTGGCGATCGTATCAATTCAAATGTTTCCTTCCGTGGAACAACGGGTGTTGAAGCCGAGAGAAATTACTGTGTTACGCGGCGTGAACTGTTGTCTATTGTAGAATCAATAAAATCTTTCCATCATTATTTATATGGACGAAGATTTTTAGTCCGGACGGATCATGCTTCACTTAAATGGCTATTATCTTTTAAAGACTTAGAAGGACAATTGGCACGATGGATGGAAAGATTACAACAGTAT
>NW_012021004.1:0-349 GCF_000956235.1 Wasmannia auropunctata
TGCTAGCTAGCTGCTTTTTTTTTCAAAATACGCGAAAAATGTTCTAGTTTACGAGAAAAAAATGAAGATTCCAAAAATGTTTTGTTTTCCATTGTTTATTTAACAATAAACTTTTCAACAATTTTTTTTAACAATCGGGGAGAGAGTTCGAAAAATCTGAAAAAATATTTTTTATATACTTTCAGTTTTCCTACATCTTAGAAAAAACCCCAGAACGTGTTTTGCCTTGTTTTCGAGTAAAAAAAATTTTTTAGTTCTTGATGTGGGGAAAATCTGTCGACTCTCAGCGTGCGACTCTTACAAAACAGCAAAACTTACAAAATATCTCTACCATACTGCTAGTATGTTG
>NW_012021005.1:0-353 GCF_000956235.1 Wasmannia auropunctata
AACTTCGGTCCACTCGACACGGCTTGGCAATGGATTCTGCGTCCCTTACAGTACACGTGACGGTGACGATCACGGCACAAGTGCCGGTCCTTCGTAGCGCCGGGAGCACGTTGGTAGCGGGGCCATCTGCCGGTTTCCGCTATCTCTTCCCGTCACGTGAGTCTCTCTTTCGCGACCCCCTGCGCCGCAGGAGGGTAGCGTCAGTCGCGGGCCCCGTGATAACGGGCGCGAAGTTTTAAAGTTGACTTGCTGGGAGAGTTTCTGGCCCTCGATACGTGGAGCGAGCCCTCGTGTAAGCTCTCCTGCGCCCTTGTACTATCGGGGCCTCCTGGCAGGGCCGTCGGCTCGCTCCG
>NW_012021006.1:0-308 GCF_000956235.1 Wasmannia auropunctata
CGATTTACTGACACACGAGATGTTCACCCGACGATAGCAAGCAGTCGACTGACTTTAACACCGAATTTATTAGTTAATGATTATCAATCCCGTGTCTATTAATTATTCGTCGACTGAAAAATCACTCGAAGAAAGAAACACGCGCACAATTTATTCACACACGACGATTTACTGACACACAAGACGTTCACTCGACGATAGCAAGCAGTCGACTGACTTTAATACCAAATTTATTAGTTAATGATTATCAATCCCGTGTCTATTAATTATTCGTCGACTGAAAAATCACTCGAAGAAAGAAACACGCA
>NW_012021007.1:0-329 GCF_000956235.1 Wasmannia auropunctata
TAAACAATTCCCCGCTCTTCCCCGCTCACCGCGTCTCGCGCTAGGCAACCGCGCTCGATGGACGGTCGCGCGCTAGTATTGGCGGTGGGTCGGACTCGCCGAACGAATACTCGCTCATTCGGCGATATTCAAAAATTAATATCTCGTTAAATATTGCGAATTTTGCAAAATGGTACAGGACTTTTCGATTCAGTTTAGTCCATTCTATCTACCCATGAGCGGTCATACACCTATTCTGAGACACCCTGTATATCGAAATATGGCATAATAAAGTATAAAATATATCGTAAAATATTGATGTTTCGATAACATCAGCTTAATACTTTAAT
>NW_012021008.1:0-450 GCF_000956235.1 Wasmannia auropunctata
TTTTTTCAAGGATAAATAATATGTCTCACTACATTGAACACGTGTTAAAAAATGCAATTCAACAATTTGATCAGCTGTCACATAATACTCCCGTGTAATATAAGATTTTTTATAAAGACAATTAAAATATCGGTGAGATCATCATGTAAAAAAATGCAATTAAGCATTTTGCATAAGCGCCGATGTACAACGGCTGTCACATAATACTTTTGTGTAATACGTGATTTTCTGGTACAATCAAAATATCGGTGAGATCACCGAACGTGTTAAAAATGCATTTTAGCATTTTTGCACAAGCGCCAATGTACGGCTGCTGTGATACATTAGATTCGCGTAATATAATATTCTTTCAATACTAATGTCTCGCGGTCATCGAACATATAAGTTAAAAAATGACTAATTAAGACTATTTTGATCTAGCGACCAATGTACGGCAGCGAGATCACGTCG
>NW_012021009.1:0-437 GCF_000956235.1 Wasmannia auropunctata
AATTTATATATGATGGGTAATTGCTGGACTTAACTTGGCTAGTAATACCACTCTCATCTCAGAAGACGGATACTTAGTTTTTGCGTACCGCTCAGGATGCTGTTTGGCTTTTGCGAGGATTACACACGTGTGGTTGTTAATGCTCGTCACGAATTGATTTTGATACGAGCGCGCAACGACAACGGTTGCCTTGTGGGAGATCCTGCAACGGAACCGAAACTTGAGTTATTCAAAATACAGTGGCGAATGCCGCACGTTACGTTGAACGAAGTCAATAAACTATCCATGCTGCGAGCTTTGGAAAAGTGGACGATATCTGAATATGACTTTCCATTCATGGGATTTGTACGAGTACCCGCTATTGCCTGCCACGACGAAACATTCCTGGGCTGTCAAGACTACGCCTCAGCTAGAAAAACCGCGATATGTTATCTTTA
>NW_012021010.1:0-316 GCF_000956235.1 Wasmannia auropunctata
TATCCCCTGTGTGCCTTGTCGACTCAGTTTGGTATGCAATTCCAAGAGGTGAGCAGAAGCTAGATAAATTGACTGATCACCTTATAAATGAAGAGGCTTTGCTAAATATTCGGAGCGGCACTGCGGAGCAAAAGGGGGAAGAAGCGTTCATGGCACGCGGAAAGCGGTCGGGCGGCAACAGCAACAACAGCAAGGCATCACGTGATTCTGAGTCGGGTAGGAACAATGTGAAGCGCGGTAAATGTCATTTTTGTCATAAATCGGGACATTGGGCGCGAAATTGTATCGACAAAAAGGCATATTTAGAAAATAAGAA
>NW_012021011.1:0-307 GCF_000956235.1 Wasmannia auropunctata
TATCCCCTGTGTGCCTTGTCGACTCAGTTGAACATCTCGATATGATCATTTTTGACGAAGTTACATTCATTTGAAGCTTGTCTATTTTAAAATTACAGAATACATATGCCAAAATAAAAGATCACTTTACTTTACCATCCAAAAATAGGCAAAATTTAAGAGTGTTACTTCATCAAAAATGATCATATCGAGATGATCAAAGAAGTATTTTACAGCTTGAAATCTCTACTTTCCAAATTGAAGGAAAAAGACATTTTTACTTTAATGTTGAATAACTCGGTGAAAAAAAATCGTACAACGCTCAACA
>NW_012021012.1:0-370 GCF_000956235.1 Wasmannia auropunctata
GGGGGTGAGGGGCAGGGGGTCCGCGGGGGTCCGCGGGGAGGGGGAAGCCGCGGGGAGGGGAAGCCGCGGGAGGGGAAGCCGCGGGGAGGGGAAGCCGCGGGAGGGGAAGCCGCGGGAGGGGAACCGCTCAGAACGTTCACGGTCTGATGCGGGTCCGCGGGAGGGGAAGCCGCGGAAAGCCGCTCGATCAGCTGGCCTGACCGCGGGACGTGGGTGCGGGATGCGCGGGGAGAGGGGAACCGCGTTGTGGGTGCGGGATGCGCGGGGCGGGAAACCGCGTCATGGGTCCGCGGGGACGGGGAACCGCGTCGTAGATGCGGGATGCGCGGGGAAGAGGGATACCGCGTTGAGGATGCGGGTATCGCGGGGA
>NW_012021013.1:0-379 GCF_000956235.1 Wasmannia auropunctata
AATGTCATGCAGTTCGTACGATCTTTCGGGAATTACAATCTCCTTGTCGTCTTTGTCAAAATAAAATTTATTATTCGACGAATTTACATTGGGTATCGTATAATACGTTTCAAAATCTGCTAGACCGAGTTCGTATTCACCATCGCTCAAATCTACAGGTGGAAAGTAGCTTACCGCGAGGATGCTACTTTTGCCCGTCAACGTTAACGTCAGCGACATGTTTGAATGAATACTGATTCTAAATGTTGCAACGTTTGTCTTTAAATATATTATCTACCGTCTGTAAAAACTGACACAGTTGACCGCAATTGCTTTGATCGTAACGTTGATAAGGTGTGCGGTTGAATTCGATTTGCGTCTCGTTGTCCCGTAGATATCA
>NW_012021014.1:0-306 GCF_000956235.1 Wasmannia auropunctata
AATTGCTGCGTGCGCGCCGCGTAAACGAGCACGGATGGTGTGCGTATAGAGGCGTTTTAATTATTTCTCGAAAATGATACTTCGGAAAACAACTTTATCACACATGGTTGAATTCGTATTAAAATAACCTTTAATTTGATATAAAAAAAATTCAAAAATTCCAAAAAATTTGTGGTGGTGGGGTAAACAAAAATTAAGCAATAAAAAAATTATTTTCAATTATAATTATAAAGTACTCTTAAAGCCATTCAACTTTTATTCGGAACATTTTTTTCTATCTCTCCTAGTTTCTACGATATTCGCATA
>NW_012021015.1:0-393 GCF_000956235.1 Wasmannia auropunctata
CAGGCGCCCTGGCCTTCTCTGTGCGCACGGTGTTGGTGCCAACGGGGTGCCCTGATCGGGCGGAAGGCGAAAAAGCCAGGCGCCCTGGCTCTCTTCGCTGAATGCAGGAGATGTTGAAGAAGTCAGGCGCCCTGACCCTCTTCGCAGGGGACGCAAGGAAGCCAGGCGCCCTGGCTCTTTAGCCCAGTCACTAGGTAGTTTTACCTGGAAAGACTCGAGGGAGTTTTGATATTTGGCATAGTTATGTAATTTGGTGCCCTTATTACAAATTTACATTTTGCTACCAAAAAATTGACGCGCCGGCGTCGCCATATTAAAAAAATAGCTAAAAAATACGATCAAAAATACAGTTTTCGTCAAATATCTCGTTCCAGGTGTATCTGTCGACAAAAA
>NW_012021016.1:0-359 GCF_000956235.1 Wasmannia auropunctata
TTGCATGGTTCCATGATTCGAATTAAATTTTGCACATAAATGCGGCTTACAGTTTTCGAAAGCGCGAATCTTTAGCTTTAATTTGAGCAGTCGGCGAGCATTGTGCGATTTTTTTTCACCGAGTTATTCAACATTGAAGTAAAAATGATCCTTATGCTTCAACATTAAATAACTCGGTGAAAAAAAATCGCAAAATGCTCAACGAGTGCGCAAATTAAAGGTAAAGATTCATGCTTTCGAATGCTGTAAACCGCATTTATGTGCGATTTTTAATTCACGTCGAGAAATCTTGCAAAATTCGTAACAAATTTTGTCGCATCTTTATTTGTATTCGTAATGCTCCGTAAAAAGATCAGTAA
>NW_012021017.1:0-322 GCF_000956235.1 Wasmannia auropunctata
TTAGCTTACAACTTGTTCACTCGCGTGGTACGCGCGCCGACAGCGTAACGTTATACGTTGATATTAAAATTGAACTCCGCAGTGGTCCGCTGGACGCGGGTTTTATCCCGTCTCAAGTGGGCCACTGCACTGCTCAGCAGTTGCAATTGTTGCTTAATTGCAACTGCCGCAGTTTTTGGAGGACGCGTATTGAGGTTGCCAAAGTCCTGCGTCGGCGTCCTCAATTATTATGGGTCACCGTTGCAATATTAGATTGCAACAGTGACCTGCTTATTATTAAGTGTCATATTGTAAGTAACGCACAGCGAGACTTACAACAGTG
>NW_012021018.1:0-321 GCF_000956235.1 Wasmannia auropunctata
CATTGGCCTAGTTTACACCGTTAATTAATTGATACGAGTATCAGGTTGGTNCGAACTAGTACTTGATACGTCACTGTTTACACCGATTTATTTCGAAATAAGTTAAGATAGGTTTTTAGATTTTTCATTTCACAAAACTTCTAATTCCTAATTTTAATCTTTAAAGCAACTTTAACCTAATGCAGCCGTGACGTATTTAATCCGATTGAAAAACGAACTAAGTATTTACAGTAGCGTCAGAATCTTTTTGATACGCGTACTATTTTGGTCTGATACTAGCGATTCAGGAGTATCAGACCTAGACCGTACTAGAGTCCTAGA
>NW_012021019.1:0-455 GCF_000956235.1 Wasmannia auropunctata
TCTCGCACGTGTTCAAACACAATTTCTCGTGCATCATCAAGAAATTGACCAGGATCGATGTGCCTGGAATTTATAACGGCGCCGGTCAGTATACGGCTTTCGAAAGCCGTATCTATCTCGCGCCACCTGAGCCCCGCGTTGAGTCCTGTGCCCACATGTACGAATCGTTTACGCATCAAGTCTTTCCAACTTTCAAGTCGCGCGATACGATGGATCACTGATTGTTGTACACCGATCGATAATCGCGGACGTTTATTTCGACTCTCTTCTTCAAGCGATTCGATGAACTCGTCGACACGCTGTTCCCACACCATAAAATCTTCTCGCGTATTCAGTCGACTGGCTTGCTCCTGGAGTTCATGTTCCCTTTGCTCCATATTCATTTTTTTTGTTACAATTACAAACACTGAACTTTTCGCGAGAACTCGAAACTTTAACTGTACAAATGACAGAAT
>NW_012021020.1:0-341 GCF_000956235.1 Wasmannia auropunctata
ACCGCGTCGTAGATGCGGGATGCGCAGGAAAGGGGAACCGCGCTCGCGTTCGCCGCCGCGTTCGCCGCCGCCGCCGCCGTTGCGCACGGGCCCCACCCACCCGTTATCGCTCGCGAAGAGGAATAGGAGGAAAAGAAAATAGAATAATAGAATTAAAATATGAAAAAGTTTTTATTTAAATTAAAAAAAATATTTAATATAAAATTTAGGATATATAGAATATATGATTTAAATCCGATGCAAATACACCAATCCGTTGCCATCTAGCAACAGACAAAGGAGCCAAATATTTTAAAAGAATGCAAAGAAGAAAGACTGAAGAAAGGATAGCTATTTAAAAA
>NW_012021021.1:0-442 GCF_000956235.1 Wasmannia auropunctata
GTCCGGGATCCGCGGGACGGGGGAACCGCGTCGTGGGTCCGGGATCCGCGGGGACGGGGGATCCGCGTCGTGGGTTCGGGATCCGCGGGGACGGGGGAACCGCGTCGTGGGTCCGGGATGCGCGGGGAGAGGGGAACCGCCTTGTTGGTCCGGGATGCGCGGGGAAGAGGGAACCGCGTCGTAGATGCGGGATGCGCAGGGAAAGGGGAACCGCGCTCGCGTTCGCCGCCGCGTTCGCCGCCGCCGCCGCCGTTGCGCACGGGCCCCACCCCACCCGTTATCGCTCGCGAAGAGGAATAGGAGGAAAAGAAAATAGAATAATAGAATTAAAATATGAAAAAGTTTTTATTTAAAATTAAAAAAATATTTAATATAAAATTTAGGATATATAGAATATATGATTTAAATCCGATGCAAATACACCAATCCGTTGCCATCTGCA
>NW_012021022.1:0-369 GCF_000956235.1 Wasmannia auropunctata
TTTTCATACTCTGATTGGTTATGCAAAAGTATATGTCTCGGCCTACACACCTACACATTTAACAAAGTAAGACTTTATGTCCGCCATTTTCTATCCAACTAGAAAGCTGGCCAGTCTCTTATTATAGTGTCTCTAAGCGACTCGTTTTCTATTTCTTTTTATGTGCTCACGCATTCTTAGCTGGCTCCTCTACACCTTGGACCATGCCTTGGACGCGTCGCGTCATCCGAATTGACCAATCAAAACATCCCATTTTATTGCGTAACTTGCCGTGCAATCCGAGATTTCATACCAAGAAAAATTCTTTTATCTCTAGAATATCGAATAATCTAATTGATGCGTCTTGCAAGAAGTTGCGCGGCAAATCAT
>NW_012021023.1:0-317 GCF_000956235.1 Wasmannia auropunctata
CCGCACCCTGCCACTCCTCTCCCTTACCCCCTGTCGCCCTGTTTTCCCATCGCCCTCCCCGCCGAGTCCTTCCCCCCCCTTTCTTACTCTACTTACGCTAATTTCGGAGTACTTTGAACGGGACAACACAAGGACAACGGTACAGTGACGTGGTAGGACTCTTAACGCCTAACTAAACGTGACATGGGGAATGGACACCGCTGATAAAAGGGGAAATAACCAACTTGAAATCTCGGTACGACTTTTATTTCCCTGTTGGGCTTTAAAGCAAGGAATAAAAATAGAAAAATAGAAAAAAAACCAAAAATAAGAAAAAA
>NW_012021024.1:0-396 GCF_000956235.1 Wasmannia auropunctata
TCGATTGCCCCTCTTTGCGTATGCCACCCAATGAGTACCGAGTCCCTCAGCATTGTCCAAATTCACGATACCGCTCTCATTTTGACGTACTTCTCCCGTCGGTAAAGTGGTTCGCATGAAAATACCTCTGAAATATGGAATATGCATACGTTCAGCCAATTGTTGCAGTTGTATGTTGGTAGTTGCACCTGTTGGAAATTTTAACGTTTTTTTTTTGGAGTTTTTTTTTCCGCATCGAGACGCCTCGACCGCGCTTATACGGAGCGAGATAAACTCCGTGACCTTCCATGACGCGATTGTGACGTTTCAATTCTTCCAGCTGACGACTGCGCGGCTTTGTTATCGCTCACGGCCTTCGCGACCCCCGCCGCCCCGCCGACCAACGAACCAACAACA
>NW_012021025.1:0-379 GCF_000956235.1 Wasmannia auropunctata
GAACGTTTCGGCTTCCATCAAGCCATCTTCAGCGCAAATTAGTTATCATTATAGTTATAAGCTTTCATGCTCCACATCGGTGAGTCAACCTCCAATTTCCCGAGAGAAAGTATCGTGAATCTGAATTATAAGATTTTGATCTTTTTTAAAAAAGTTGTTCGAATTTGGAGAGCAGGAAATTGTGTACTCACCCCTGTGCAGCAAGTCAAAATCGTATTGTCCCAATAGATCTGGAGACGCGGTAGCGGCTCCCGCCAAGTATATGTATTTTTTCGTTTATTATTTCATGATTTATGATGATACTGAAAGTACTGATGATGATTTAAGATACTAAAAGTACTGATACTGATTTTTAATGCTAGAGACGCTACAGTGTATC
>NW_012021026.1:0-331 GCF_000956235.1 Wasmannia auropunctata
CGCGAGGCGTGTCGGAACATCTACTGCTGCATAAAACACCCGTTAAATGTCGGCAACTCGATATTCGGCGAATAAACTCTCCGCGTTTCGCTTTCGTTGTATTACGGCTGGATTCCGTTTCACGCATGATGCGCATGATTTATCCTTTCATCTTTGTTTAACATGTGGTGAACAACAAAGATACTATGATATATCATGCGCATCATGCGTGAAACGGAACGCAGCTAAGGATTGCTATCCCTTCCACCATGGGTTCGTCACTTTCGTCAGTCGCCCGTCGCTGTCCGCCCGCCGCCGGTTGGGCAGGTGAACCGTGGTAGTTGGATCAGTT
>NW_012021027.1:0-396 GCF_000956235.1 Wasmannia auropunctata
TATAATTCATTAAACGACCTCACCCTCCTTCCTGCAACTTTCCCCCTTCCCTGCAGAAAATCGCACTGGTCTGATCCTGAGTCAAAGGGATTAAGTTCCTTGACCGAAACAGGACCAACGATCGCGCTGGCTTGAGATCGAGTAACATCGTCCCTTCAGGACGTTGACTCGTCCGTCAAGCCCGTTTAAAGCGCCTTCGACTCGCACATATGCCACCGCGCCTATTTGCGAGACAGGCTATCTGGTTACGTCCTTCCGTATTCCCCCTCCTTCCCTCGAATCCAGCCTCGTTCCTAAACGGGACTCTCTTTGATTTTTCCCTACATCAAAGATAAATCATTTCCCGGGGATTGGACGTAACATATATATGACACTGTTATCGTTACGGGGAAATAA
>NW_012021028.1:0-347 GCF_000956235.1 Wasmannia auropunctata
GAGGTAACTGCGGCGAAAGCATAACGCCGCAGGGACTTTGAAAATATTCGGGACCGGAGGTAACTGCGGCGAAAGCAACCATTCCGCGAAGGACTTTGAAATATTCGAGTCCGGAGGTAACTGTGGCAAAAGGATAACGCCGCGAGGGACATTGAAAATATTCGGGTCCGGAGGTACTGCGGCGGAAGCAACACGCCGCGAGGGACTTTGAACTTATTCGGGTCCGGAAGTAACTGCGGCGTAAAGCAACACGCCGCGAAAGACTTTGAAAATATTTAGGTCCGCAGGTAACTGCGGCGAAAGCAACACACCACGAGGGACTTTAAAAATATTCGGATCCGGAGGTA
>NW_012021029.1:0-326 GCF_000956235.1 Wasmannia auropunctata
GACACATGCCAAAGAGATAGCTAAGAAATACGTACGTTTTACATTAAGAGGTAAACTTGGACGAACGGTACCAGTTCTATTAACAGGAGAATTGAGAGATTGCATTGATATGATTTTAAAACACAGAAAAGTTGCGAAAGTTTCATCAAATAATCCGTACTTATTTGGTCTTCCTTCTCTTGTAAAGAATAAGCATCGATATCTCTTGGCATGTGATTTGTTGCGACAGTACGCAATAGATTGCGGCGCTGAAAATCCTGAGACTTTGCGTGCACGTAATAACTTCGTATAGCATACAACTGAGTCGACAAGGCACACAGGGGATA
>NW_012021030.1:0-575 GCF_000956235.1 Wasmannia auropunctata
TATATTCTCAGTCGTGCATCAAGTCACCCCCAATTCTGTCTATCACAGCAAGTAATAATAAGCCACTATAACGTTATTTTCAGATCACTCACTGTGCACCGACGCAGCAACTGCATATGAACCCCCGCATGTAACACTGTATCTCCACAGTGAGTACCAGCGCGGTGCTAACATATGCATTCCCACGATGCGCTATTATGTCCCTGCAGTAAGTTACAGGTGAGAATATTCTTTTATCTATTCTACTTTATTTGAGCATCCTCAGCTCGTGCTAACGAGTCGTCCCTTAGTTTAATCTATTTATAATCAATGTCTCTATTATTGTTTTCAGCCCTTGCAGCACGTACCGGCGCATCGCCAGTATATATATTCCCGCAATGTGATATTCTACAATTAATTACAGGTAAGAATTATCTATTCTATTCTATTAAGCCTATCAGTACTTAATGTCTTTAATGTTATTTTCCAGATTGTGCAGTGCGTGCAGGCGAGGCAGCAGCACATGTGTCCCCGCAGTGTAACAATACACCCCACTAACAGCAACAGGGGCCACTGCTCTATTACCTCGCATATTA
>NW_012021031.1:0-357 GCF_000956235.1 Wasmannia auropunctata
TAAAGTACCGATTTGGAAAGTAGAGATTTCAAGCTGTAAAATGCTTTTTGAACATCTCGATACGATCATTTTTGACGAAGTTACACTCTCTTGAATTTTGCCTATTTTTGGAGAGTAGAGTAAGTGATGCTTTAATTTTGTTGAGAAGTGTATTTTTGTAGAAATGTATTAAAGTTGTTTATATAAATCTAAATCTTTGCCCGAAAATTTAATGAGATATGAGAAATGACATTGAAATAAGGCGTGCATCTTCTCTAAAATATTAGTAATGTATTTCTAAACAATAGTCAGAATAAGAAGCTAAAGATGAGTAATAACTTCGTATAGCAACTGAGTCGACAAGGCACACAGGGGATA
>NW_012021032.1:0-392 GCF_000956235.1 Wasmannia auropunctata
GCGGGACTTGAAAATTTTCGGGTCGGGTCCGGAGGTAAACCTGGCCGATCGACGCTTTGCTTCCCCGCTGGCGCCCTTAATATTACGTCGATTCGCGTGCCCGCACGTCCTATTCCGGCCACCCGAGTGCCCCCGTGCACTTTCGTCGTCCGTTCGCCTCGATAGCGGAGAATTTTTGGCGCCGGAGGTTAAACGCGGCAAAAGCAACACGACCGCGCGAAAGCAACACGCCGCGTCGGGACTTAGAAAATTTTCGGACTCTGGTCGGGTCCGGAGGTAAACCTGGCCGATCGACGCTTCCCCGCTAGCGCCTTTAATATTACGTCGATTCGCGTGCCCGCACGTCTAACTGAGTAGTCAGAAACCTTAAGCGTATATACTAAAATCAGAAT
>NW_012021033.1:0-451 GCF_000956235.1 Wasmannia auropunctata
ACAGATCTTAATGAATGGTACAGGGAGTTTGTGCGAGATTACACGGTGTCGGAGTTGAGTGAACTTCCGGAACGTCAAAGTGGTGGAGACTTTCACGTATTTGAATCTTACGATTAACATGAACAAGTGTAATCCCCTTGCGCGTTCGGATGTTGGCTGGGACTTACCACTGCATATCAAAAGCTAGGAAAGCAGTAATCAATATAAAGAGTCCAGATAACGCGTGTTTTGCGTGGGCAGTAGTCGCAGCTATGTACCTTGCCGACACTAATGTAAACAGAATGTCACAGTATCCACATTATTCGAGAGTGTTAAATCTTGATGGTATCGAGTTTCCAATGTCTCTAAATAAGATCGGACAATTTGAACGTCAGAATAACTTGTCTATTAATGTGTTTACCATTAAAGAAGAGAATTATATAGGGGCAAATTATATTTTGACACTTCGTCT
>NW_012021034.1:0-410 GCF_000956235.1 Wasmannia auropunctata
TATACGCAAGCATGGAAACATGCTACCAGCTTCTATACGCGGTATCATATGCGGTCCGTCAAATTGCGGCAAGACAAACGTATTGATAAGCTTGTTGGTAAGTCCACATGGTGTACGTTTCGAGAACGTGTACGTATACTCGAAATCACTGCAACAACCAAAATATCAATACTTGGAGAATTTATTAGCGTCGATAGAAGAAATTGGTTATTTTACATTTTCCAATAACAGCGACGTCGTTCCACCGAACGAGGCGCTTCCAAATTCCATTTTTGTCTTTGATGACGTGGCATGCGACAAGCAAGACGCCATAAGAGAATACTTTGCAATGGGTCGGCACGCACACGTCGACTGCTTCTATCTCTGTCAGACGTACGCAAAAAATCCGAAGCATCTTATACCTGACAACG
>NW_012021035.1:0-362 GCF_000956235.1 Wasmannia auropunctata
TAACAAACAAGAAAGAAAAGGATCGTTAAACAAATACAAAAAACATAATGTTTGATGCGTATATAAAAGGGATACTCACTTTATAACGATTCCTCGTCGGAGCTCCAGTCCGAACGGCGTTCAAAAATACGCACGCCTTCGGAAAAATCAGGATCCCCGGAAGGATCCCTGAATTCTTCGATGAAGCTAGTGTCGTCTTCATCGGACGGAAAGTCCTCCAGCAACTCATCCGGTAACGGCACTACATTGCCACGGCCGTCCGGAACCTCGTCGAAGCCACTACCCGAGGGCACAAGCAGAGCGGCTAAGTCCGGCGTTGACTCGTTTTCCGCCATAGCTAAAGCACCGCGAGAAGAAATAAA
>NW_012021036.1:0-408 GCF_000956235.1 Wasmannia auropunctata
TATCCCCTGTGTGCCTTGTCGACTCAGTTATTTATTATATGCGTCCAGTAATACCGCAAGATTTTAAGGCTTGTCCCTATTAGTGTGCTCTCCTGTTTTCATTGTCAGCCGGCTGACTCGGCTAACCCATAACTTGTGTAATGGTCGTGATGTGACAGTGATGCGTGTGATGCGCATATTGAAATTGTAAACCGCGATGTGAATCTCTTTTGATGTGATAGTGCTATGGATGGATAAAACTATAGAAGCAGTAAAATTAGGAACACCGATAAATATTGCTAGCAAATTATATAAGGTTCCACGATCATCTCTTCATAGCAAGATTGTAAAAAATATATATTCATGAAAAGACTGGAGCAGATATCGTATTAACTTCGGAAGAAGAAAATAATCTTGTGCAATGGATTC
>NW_012021037.1:0-401 GCF_000956235.1 Wasmannia auropunctata
TGGGGTGCTACCCAGAACTCTCGACAGAACTGCCGGAACTGTTAAAAAAATTTTTTTCAAAATTTTTCGATCCGTGAACGAAAAATCGCGATATCTTTTTTCATATTCATTTCACGGCTACGAGTGATAAGAACTATTGTTAGAACTCTTGGGGTGCTATTCAGAACTGTCGACAGAACTGCCGGAACTGTTAATTTTTCCACCCTTGGGACTTAGAAATTTTTCGAAACGTGGAACGAAAATCGCGATATCTTTTTTGATATTAATTTCACGGCTACGAGTGATAAGAACTATTGTTAGAACTCTTGGGGTGCTATTCAGAACTGTCGACAGAACTGCCGGAACTGTTAAAATTTTTCGCCCTTCGGGACTTAGAAATTTTTCGAAACGTGGAATGAAAA
>NW_012021038.1:0-409 GCF_000956235.1 Wasmannia auropunctata
TGCTTGCTATCGTCGGGTGAACGTCTCGTGTCAGTAAATCGTCGTGTGTTAATAAATTGTGCGCGTATGTCCTTCTTCGAGTGATTTTTTACTAGTTCGTTCAAATAATTAATAGACACGGGATTGATAATCATTAACTAATAAATTCGGTATTAAAGTCAGTCGACTGCTTGCTATCGTCGAGTGAACGTCTCGTGTGTCAGTAAATCGTCGTGTGTGAATAAATTGTGCGCGTGTTTCTTTCTTCGAGTGATTTTTCAGTCGACGAATAATTAATAGACACGGGATTGATAATCATTAACTAATAAATTCGGTATTAAAGTCAGTCGGACTGCTTGCTATCGTCGAGTGAACGTCTTGTGTGTCAGTAAATCGTCGTGTGTGAATAAATTGTGCGCGTGTTTCTTTC
>NW_012021039.1:0-467 GCF_000956235.1 Wasmannia auropunctata
TATGTTTACGTAAACAATGATAGCGGCGGGCTCATTGAGTATAAACATGGGCCTTATATGTTTACATAAACAATGATAGCGTCGGGCTCATTGAGTATAAACATGGGCCATGTATGTTTACGTAACAATGATTTCGCGGGGCCCCGCCGCGCCCCCGCGCCGTCGCGGGCCGCGTTCGTGGTTCGCGTTTTCGTTTTCGCGCACGCGGTCTCCCTCACACATAGCGCGTCCATAGCGCGTCCTCCCTTCCACGCATAGCGCGCCCATAGCGTGTTCTCGCTCCTACGCACGCTACCGCGCCGCTGCCATGCTTGCTCGCTTACGCGCACGCTGCCGCGCCGCCGCCATGCGCACGCGGTCTCCACTGGCATGGTTGACCCCGTCGAAATGTCACACGGAACCGCATATGTGTGCGCGTGTTCGGTTTACTTCCTATATAGTAGTATAAGTAGTATTCTTATATACAA
>NW_012021040.1:0-418 GCF_000956235.1 Wasmannia auropunctata
CACAACTCCGACTAACACGCGCGCCGAGCGTGTTACGGGAGAGCGACCCCTCTCCGCAGCCCCCGCCGAAGCCCATCGGCGGGGGTATATAAGCCGCCGCCGCGGAGCGACGGCTACCAGTCCGGTCCCGAACCTACTCCTGTCGAGACCGTTCCTCCTGCGAAGAGAATCAGGGCGCCTGATTTCTTCACGCTCCTTCCGAAGAGAGTCAGGGCGCCTGACTTCTTCACGTTCCTTGCGAAGAGAGTCAGGGCGCCTGACTTCTTCGCGTCCCGTCCGAAGAGAGTCAGGGCGCCTGACTTCTTCACGTTCCTTGCGGGGAGAGCCAGGGCGCCTGGCTTCCTTGCGTCCCCTGCGAAGAAGGTCAGGGCGCCTGACTTCTTTCGATATCCTGCATTCAGCGACGAGGGCCAGGGCG
>NW_012021041.1:0-459 GCF_000956235.1 Wasmannia auropunctata
TTTGTCACCTCGGTCCGCTATCCGACACACACCCGTGTCCCTTATCTCGCCCGCGACCGTCTGTAATTCGTATAGGCATCCTGGCGTGGCGTTAGTCCGCCAAGAATCGGCGCCGGAATACGCGCTCCCCGGGCTCTCTCCGCGCCCCGTCCCGCGCCTGCGAATGCCACGCGAGAATACTCGCATCTTGTATCCACTTGCCCCGCGAGACTATTGAAATACATGTTCTCTTGTCTCTTATTGAATTCTGAAGCAATTATTTTCTTTCCTTGTCGCTCTCCTAAGCCTCAAACCTAACGAACCGCCCCTCTACCATTGTCGGAGCTGGTTAGCCGGCCTTCCGCGCCGTCGTCGTTCGCCCGTACAAACCTTTCGCGAAAATCTAAGTTACTTCAACCTATCAGGCTGTGCGTCGGGAATCAGAGATAGCTCGGATACTATATAAATTTGGTTCGCTCA
>NW_012021042.1:0-384 GCF_000956235.1 Wasmannia auropunctata
TTTCTTTTCGTTCCTTTTTCCTTAAAATTAAAATTGAAAAAGCGTTCTATTGCATGATGAAGAAAAAAATTCCAACGGGTGGGAGGGAGAGAGAACGCGAACCTTCCAATGAGTGGGAAAGAGAGAGAACATGCGGTTGAGAAAGAATGTGAACCTTTGACCAAAATGGCGGCACTGCCAACGTGGTGGCGCTGCAATCGAAAATGGCGGCGGCGGACCACGTAGTGGCGGTGGACCTTCGCGAGCCCGGCACTGCCAACGTGGTGGCGCTGCGTTCGAAAATGGCGGCGGCGGACCACGTGGTGGCGGTGGACCCTCGCGAGCCCGGCACTGCCAACGTGGTGGCGCTGCGCTCGAAAATGGCGGCGGCGGTGGACCACGTGG
>NW_012021043.1:0-401 GCF_000956235.1 Wasmannia auropunctata
TCGCTCGTGGGATCTTTGCGAATACCCCTTGTTGCAGAGCACTACCAAGCATTCATGGACTGTGAAGACTGCGACGCAACTAGAAAAACCACGTTATCTTTGCCTTGCAGACTGATCGAAAGAACGTCATGTCTAAAGATGCTTCTTTATTTGATGAATGTAAATTAACCAATGTGAAACTTTATTTAAATTCAGAATTTTATCCGTACGACGACTTAAATCTAGACTTTGATAAAAACAGATACGCCATCCTGTTTGATATGTATGCTCGTTTTCGTAAAACTTATTACGGATGTACAAACGATGAAACGCTGTTAACCGTAGGTTTATTTTTGGAGAATGGACCTTTCGTAGTCATTGACTGCACGCGACAAAACGCGTCCATCAAGAGCGTTACCGTG
>NW_012021044.1:0-336 GCF_000956235.1 Wasmannia auropunctata
AGTGTAAAGAACAAGGGCAAAAATATTATATTTTTATATCTTTAGATTGGAATATTTTCGAAAAAATAGGAATCAGTGCTTTAATATAAACACATATATAATTTTATTAATAAAACAATTTAAAATTATTTTTTAAATAAAATTTAGAAAAAATAAAAACCATTTTGTTAAATTTCAGTACCAATGACAATTTATTATAAATGCTTACTACAAAACTGCAAAGTGTGCTTGATTTTTGTTCTCAGTCTGCTATCAGATTGTGTCGCGCAGATTCTGTTCGGTTTCTGCCGTCAATTTGATGTTAAAGTCTGTCAGCACAATCTGCTGTCAAATTGT
>NW_012021045.1:0-451 GCF_000956235.1 Wasmannia auropunctata
GGTAAAAATACCAAACCTAAAAAATACCAAAAAAACCTTTTTTTGGAAACNTAAAAAGTCCTGTAACTTTTAAACGGCAACAGATACAAGGTTGGCGCATAGGACCTTTTTTAGTAGGGCTCGTCGAGATCTATAGGAAACCACCTTTGGATTTTTCAAATCGAAATTTTTCAATTTTCAAAATTTTCAAAAAAGTCCCCAGGGCGAACTGAGATAGCTACGGCACTTTGACTTGTGGGAGGTGATAGAGGGGGTCGTCCTCTGTCGATAAAAACTCCCAATTCAATTTCAAATCTCTGCTAACCCCAACCAAATCATGACTATAAAAATAAAATCAAAAAAATTCTAAAATTCCCGGACCTACCCCTTCTTATGCAGCTCGACGAGAGGAACAAGAAAGGTCCTCTTCGCCATGCCTCTATCTCTCGTCCTTTCGCCTGTAGAGGTCGTA
>NW_012021046.1:0-449 GCF_000956235.1 Wasmannia auropunctata
TTATATATTGTTGCGCCCGTGTCTACACCCGCGTCGTTCGATGTACCAGTCGAGCCGGTCCAGCTGTCGGATGTTTCGCTAACGACGCGTTGTCATCTGTCAAACGGACGACATATCAGATTTGGAGACGAGCCGTCGACTCGTTCGGACGTGCTGAGCTCTGTTCTGTCTATTCGCTGCGTTGTTTGTTTACAGTCATTAGAATAAAGCGTGTTCCTTGTGTTCTTAATTGGTGTTCCTTCTTATTTCTCCGCGGCCTTCCGGTGCGCGTGCGCGAACGCGAGTGCGGAAGCGCGTACGTTACGCGAGCGAGTGCGTGAACGCGACATTCACCGCCCCGGGCGTAACATTTTGGGGGCTCGTCCGGGATCGAACGGACGAGCGGATCGAAAAGACGATCAGTGAACAGTGTTGTGAAGTGATGGCGACGACGAGAAAGAGGGGCAGTG
>NW_012021047.1:0-402 GCF_000956235.1 Wasmannia auropunctata
TAAAAATGGCGCTCCCGTCCGCAGAGTGCGAGCAAGATTCTCACTCAGCCCGTGACTTCACATACGCTAAAGAGGGTCACCTCACCGGCACGATCTCCGTCTAGGCCTCCTGGGGTAGCAGGTCCGACAGCCGCTCGTCTCTCTCTCGTACGTCGGTGCACGCTCTCGCTCTCTCTCTTTCTCTCGTTATCTCGAGCGGTCGCTCCGCTGGATCGCACGCACGCTCCGCTCGCTCGCACGCAAAAGCGACGTCGATCGCGCTCGATCGCGGATCGATGCCTGCACCCCCAGCCCGGGGGTGCGCAATACAGCGGCGCAGTCGGCCGCGACCAATCGCGGCGCCGTGTGGGGTCCTGCCGTGGCACGGGCGCGATCAGGTGATGCATCAGCTGGGCGCCTACG
>NW_012021048.1:0-377 GCF_000956235.1 Wasmannia auropunctata
TGATGCCAAGTTTGAATTCCNTAAAAATAGCATTACCTTACTGAAATTATAAGTANATTACTTATATGAAAAGATTTTGATATCAATAAATGGCGACCAAGTTATAATCCCCATAAAAAATTACGTTACGTTATCCTACTTAAGTCACATATGTATGTATATTATTTGTATACAAAATTTAATATTGAATTTGATATGGATTGTTCTTAATAAGTGATCCCAAGTTATAATCCCTCAAGTTACATTTATTTTCAAAGGAGGTATTAAAGTTTTAAATTGCGCTAATTACAAAGAGAATCTCGTTATCTTGAAAATGAATTGTTATACTATTTTTAAAAAATAACATTCAAGTGGGATAGTATCTCTAATAAAACAAA
>NW_012021049.1:0-390 GCF_000956235.1 Wasmannia auropunctata
AAACGGACGACATATCAGATTTGGAGACGAGCCGTCGACTCGTTCGGACGTGCTGAGCTCTGTTCTGTCTATTCGCTGCGTTGTTTGTTTACAGTCATTAGAATAAAGCGTGTTCCTTGTGTTCTTAATTGGTGTTCCTTCTTATTTCTCCGCGGCCTTCCGGTGCGCGTGCGCGAACGCGAGTGCGGAAGCGCGTACGTTACGCGAGCGAGTGCGTGAACGCGACATTCACCGCCCCGGGCGTAACATTTTGGGGGCTCGTCCGGGATCGAACGGACGAGCGGATCGTAAAGACGATCAGTGAACAGTGTTGTGAAGTGATGGCGACGACGAGAAAGAGGGCATGCGAGCGAACGGCGGGAGGCGAAGAGACACCGACTCTGGCGGAGG
>NW_012021050.1:0-436 GCF_000956235.1 Wasmannia auropunctata
CCCCAATGCTGAGTTACTTATCGACAAACAACCTATCCCCAGAGCCTTCTCCGTTCGTTTCCTGGGAATTATCCTGGACCCTACTTTAAAGGGAGAGGCTCACATGAAATATCTTGTGCACAAAGGTAAAGCTGTTTCGGACGTGCTGGCATCACTGGCGGGTACTACCTGGGGGGCGCACCCGGATACCCTGCTTAACATTTATCGTGCTGTACTACGAGGCACCATTGAATATGGCAGCCTAATCTTCCGTATCGTGGGAAACAAGGCGATGTTTCTAAAACTCGAAAGGCAGCAGTTCAGAGCCATCAGGATTGCTCTCGGTTATAGAATTTCGACGCCGATTAACGTCATGCTGGCGGAAGCTAAGGAGGTTCCCCTCAGGATAAGATTTATTTACCTCATCGATAAATATCTCTATAAGACTTACTCTCAG
>NW_012021051.1:0-429 GCF_000956235.1 Wasmannia auropunctata
TAGGTAAATGTGTACTTTGTATTCAATATTTAATGTTAATATATTGAAAAGTAATTAATATATTGTGACGCCGCAGTCCGCTGCAGCGGAGCAGCGTCCCGCCGCCGTCACAAGGCGCGGGTTCGCGCCCCTTTTGCCGGACCGACAGCCGCGTCGTTAAGAGCGAGACCGAGATCTCCGGGAGGCCCGAATTTAAATCGCGTATCGTTTATTGATTTTGTTGGAACCTCTTACATGTACCGCGGCACCTCACCGGACGAACGGAGCCTCGGCAGAGGAGAGTCAAGGCCGACAGCGAGAAGGAGTTGGAGTGCGGGCGAACTGGCGCCGGAGCACAGGGGACACGCACCGGGCACGCGGCGGGCAGGTGATCAAGCGCGCGAACACGCGCAAGGATACGCGAGCCGCCAGGGGCGCAACCGGGCGGCG
>NW_012021052.1:0-454 GCF_000956235.1 Wasmannia auropunctata
TATATAACTTAGATGTATATATTATATTACACAAGTGTCATAAATATTAAATGTAATATTATTTGTACAGTACATGTAACATACTGGTACGGCTCTATGTCAGCAACTTTGAATGTATCACTTATGTATCAGATATATATAATTGCAACGTAACATATACGTATTTTTTACATATTTTTATATATTATTCTGTTAAAAAATTAATTTTTTTTATTTATTTTAACTATAATTTTAGTAGTTTACTTTGCGTTTACTATTCCGCATGTTTTCTATTTTATTAATTACAATTTTACGTCGTTTATTAATTTTGTAAAACATCGAGATTTGAACCTGAGATCCCTAGAACTGCAGACTTGTACGCTAACGCTGAGCTAATGATACTTTGTACATAGGACTTATTTTTTCTATTATATATTCTATATCTCTTGTATTTAAACAAATACTAACTGCCAAC
>NW_012021053.1:0-312 GCF_000956235.1 Wasmannia auropunctata
TATTACTTATCTTTAAAGCCTATACATTGTTCAATTGTTCAATTATTCACAATTTAATTTTTATTAAGTCTACCCTGCTTAAAAAAACCGATAGAAATAGATTAAAAAAAAGTTTATATAATCCTATCGTGTTTTTGGTTCATAAATATCATATTCGTAATCTGATATTTTTGATAGATATTCTATCCTTTTTATAATATTTAGCATATAACTTCATAATCGTTTTTAATAAATGTCAATCTAACTGTATTTTACCGAAATTAATAATATTTTATCGTATTTTTTGTTCTTAAATATTAGATCTGTTATTTA
>NW_012021054.1:0-443 GCF_000956235.1 Wasmannia auropunctata
GTTGGAGAAGACCGGCGCCGGTTCCGAGGCGATTAAGTGTTACGCCCAGGCCGGTGTCTTTGCCAAAGCTCTCGACTTGGCGCGCAAAATCGATCCCACCTCGGTGGTCGAACTCGAAAGAGATTGGGGAAAACATCTGTCAGCGAGTGGTCACTACGACGCCGCTATCAATCACTTCATCGAGGCAGGAGAAACTGTATTAGCACTGAAGGCCGCTATCAACGCGCGACAGTGGAGAAAGGCTTTACAGATTATTCAGGTGCAGTAATAGCATGCTTAACGCTTATCTTGTTCATCTACACGGAGAGAATTTTTTTTAATTTACCCTGCAAATCATGTTAATTATGAGACAATATAGTATTTAGGCAAATTTTACTGTGCACTACAATAAGATTTCGCAGTAAAATTTATTGTAGTGCACAGTAAAATTTACCTAAATACTA
>NW_012021055.1:0-421 GCF_000956235.1 Wasmannia auropunctata
CTAACCTATCTGCATGAACAATTTTATTCTTATATTTGTTCGACTTGTGAATACAATAAACAACATCACCGAGCTTCCTAACTATTAAATAAGGTCCCTCCCAATTACTCTGCAACTTCGGTGCTTTTCCTTTCGTCCTTCGAGGATTATAAAACCATACTTTTTGACCTTCATCAAAATTAATTTGCCTGGCCCGTCGATCATACCAGGTTTTAGTTCGGGAAGATTTAATTTCTACACGCTTCCGAACATTTTCATGAATCTCTTCTAATTTGTTTCTTATCTTTCTTATGTAGTCTTCTCTTGTTTGATTTGCTTCTTCTGACTTAGGAGGGCTTCCCCGAAATAAATCAATTGGGAGCCTGAGATCCTGAGCAAAATAAAGTTCTGAAAGAATATTGATTAGTTTCATGGTTAAAAA
>NW_012021056.1:0-419 GCF_000956235.1 Wasmannia auropunctata
TAAAATTGCAAAGTTTGAACGAGTGCACGGACTTGCTAAAATTTTTCCCGGGGAGTGCGGTTTCCAGCGTCATAAAGTTAGGAATCTTTCTCTTTAATTTGAAAAAAACAAGTCGTTACGATTTTTTTCACAAAGTTACAGCATTTTGTAAGTAACCCTTGTATTTTTCTTCATGTATGTTCGGCATTATCCGATGTGCACTATAGGGAGGTTGGCAAACGGATTTTGCACATTGTGTGAGTGCGGGCGTGTGTAAAACATACACACATACATACACGATGTGCAAAACCCGATCGCCAACCTACCTACAGTGCACACCGGATAATGCCAATCATACATGAAAAAATTGCAAAGTTTGACAGAATGCACGGACTTGCTAAAATTTTTCTCGGGGATGCGGTTTCCAGTGTCATAAAGTT
>NW_012021057.1:0-491 GCF_000956235.1 Wasmannia auropunctata
TTACGAGCTATATTCCACCGAAATTCAGCAGAAGTCGAGGCGAGCTCGACTACCGTTCCCGTGACGAGGAGTTCCCGGTGAGACGAGCGCACTTGTGTAAAGCCGCCGATTTTTCTTGTGTCAGATGAGCCGCAGGGAACACGCGTCACTAGCTATTGTTTCGTTTTGAGACTCGGCTGTAGCCGATAAAGATTCCATAGGTTTCAGCGCCCCGTCTGACCTCGCGTGTCGAGATTTTTACAGGACCGTCACGCTACGCGCCCGCCGAACGCCACAGCCAAGTCAGTTACTGTATTGTATTGTTTCCGTCATTGTGCGTGTGTGATAATTCGCGTTTCCGAAAAGGCCCTACGCCACTGGTACGGAATTTCAGAGAATTTCCGGGATCACGGGATCCCGCGGGACGTATTCGTCACCTAGTTTCGATTCCGCGAGTGTCGATACGCTTGCCCGTGTACGCCGAGCGTTTCGCGCCGGCGTATTAACGAATA
>NW_012021058.1:0-397 GCF_000956235.1 Wasmannia auropunctata
TTCTCTTTAAAATTATAAAAACTTTTCCCATTATTTCTTTCAAAACTTAAATTACTTCCCTTTTTCGTTCAAAAGTACTTTCTTGTATCAATTTTACTGCTTTTGCTCTTTCAACAGCCACTCTCAAAGATGTTACTCCTCCAGTTGTAAAGCTCTCTTTACGAAACCGTCAGAAAGAGCGGAGACAAACTGCGCGCATGCTATTTTATCACGCGTTACATCAGGACATTCAGGGTATGCTAATTGTGCGAGCCTTTCTACATCGGAGCCAAAAGACGCAATGTTTTCCCCGAACTTCTGTTTTCTATTAGTAAACTGCGAATAATAATTTTGCAACGATTGTGACTCACCGAATCGTAACTCTAACTTTGATTTTAACTCCGTATAATTTAAATTA
>NW_012021059.1:0-543 GCF_000956235.1 Wasmannia auropunctata
TATCGGTTTGATAGAACATCGGTATCGGTTTGATAGAACAGGGGTATCAGTTCGATTGGTTGTATGATGATGGTTTCATATTACGCGTCTTCGTGACTTTGCCATGGCATTGAGATGCGGCGAATGCTGACACGGTCATTTTTTATCTTGACCCATATAATATATCCAACTAATGAAGGTCGCGGAAGATTATGATTTTCTATGTAGTTAAACTAATAGCTGTTTGATAGAACAGACAGGTAGTTTGACAGGCTGTTCGATTGGACAGACAGGCGGTTCGACAGGCGGTTCGACAGATCAGCTGTATCAGTTCGACAGATCGATGGTATCGGTTCTACAGATCAGCTGTATCTGATCGATAGATCAGCTGTATCGGATCGATTGGCGGTTTCGTAAAAGCGTTTGTGTATTTAAAACTGTTTCAATTTCATTTATATTCTTTATAGCTGCTATCATTTCGGACGAGCGTGTGTGTGATATAACGTATATATCAATATCATCCTCACGGTATTACCAGGTAGGAGAGATAATTATTTCTATGGC
>NW_012021060.1:0-368 GCF_000956235.1 Wasmannia auropunctata
CCGCCGCGCGCACCGCCTCCGCCAATACCATCGCCGCCGCCGCTGCTTTTCCGCGGATTCTACCGCTGCTGCTCCGCATGCCGCCGCCGCTGCTTTTCCGCGGATTTTACCGCTGCTGCTCCGCATGCCGCCGCCATCGATGCTTCTCAACGTAAGTTACATAATACATAATATATAATACTTTTATGTATAATTTTTAAATTCTTATTGCATATACTTTTAAGTACTTAATATTATAATATAATATTTGTTTCGTAGAATGGAGACCGAGAGGCAGGAGAAGCGGACAACGCCAAAGGGCAAGAAGATTTTTCATTTTTGTTCAACATGTGCGACAACTATAACAAACACTATTTCGGAGAAAGAGG
>NW_012021061.1:0-378 GCF_000956235.1 Wasmannia auropunctata
TCGAAGGAGGAAGACCTCCCCCGAAGACTGTCCGAATGCAAGGAACAGAGTCCCGTTGCACTGGACCTGAACCGGGTAGCCCCGATGGAGATGGAGCACACTCCGGATCCCCAGATAGGCCGAAGCCGATGTCGAGTACTCTCGACGAAGAGTGACGGGATGGAGTCGGACGGGACTGTCGGGACAGGAGTCGAGACAGGACTGGATAACCCGGCTTGCTCTGGTCGGCCTTTATATACCGGCGAGCGTCCCCCACCACGCGGTATCCGCGTGGGCGACCCCTCCACGCGGCACCCGCGTGGGCGGCCCCCACCGGGCAGCGCATTGCAGTGGCGCCGGACCTCAGGGCGCCGGGTTTAACTGGCGTAGTAACGCGAA
>NW_012021062.1:0-418 GCF_000956235.1 Wasmannia auropunctata
ACCCATTGACGAGAGACGAGAGGGAAGACATTGCGAGGGTCTTGTCGGAGAAACTTGAAACTGCGAACGTAGATAGGAGGCCCGTCGAATGGATACAAGTAGATGTATAAGGCGGGTTCTAACTAGGGAGCTCCGAGGGGGGGTGAGGGGCAGGGGGGTCCGCGGGGAGGGGGGTCCGCGGGGGAAGCCGCGGGGAGGGGAAGCCGCGGGGAGGGGAAACCGCTCAGAACGTTCACGATCCGATGCGGGGTCCGCGGGAGGGGAAGCCGCGGAAAGCCGCTCGCTCAGCTGACCTAACCGCGTGGTGCGGGATGCGCGGGGAGGGGAACCGCGTCGTTGGCGCGGGGTCCGCGGGGACGGGGAACCGCGTTGTAGGTCCGGGATGCGCGGGGAGAGGGGAACCGCGTTGTGGGTGCGG
>NW_012021063.1:0-336 GCF_000956235.1 Wasmannia auropunctata
AAAAATTACTTTTTTTGGGGTATCATAACCTATCACCTGACGTAAACATTTTATTGATACAAAAGTTCTGCAGCTCATATGTACAAAAAAAGTACCTAGCGCGCATCGGATTACTTGCACGAATAATACAAAACCTTTTGAGCTACGATTGGAAGCATAGAAAAAAAGTTGTTTATTAGAATGCAATTTGTGGTAATTCGTACGCTCGGCTAAAGTAGAGTCCTAGATTATCAGAGAAGCGCGACCGGTGTTACGAGTCCTGATTGGACTTGCAAATGGCCAATCATAAGATTGATTTATCGGTATTATAAATGGCTGTCGAATAAATCAATCTTA
>NW_012021064.1:0-433 GCF_000956235.1 Wasmannia auropunctata
TATCCCCTGTGTGCCTTGTCGACTCAGTTTTTGAACATCTCGATATGATCATTTTTGACGAAGTTACACTCATTTGAATCTTATCTATTTAAAAATTACAGAATACATATTGTTACGCCCGTGTCTTTGCCCGCGTCGTCCGATGTACCAGCGAGCCGGTCCAGCTGTCAGATGTTTCCCTGACGACGCGTTGTCGTCTGTCAAACGGACGACATATCAGATTTGGAGACGAGCCGTCGATTCGTTCGGACGTGCTGAGCTCTGTTCTGTCTATTCGCTGCGTTGTTTGTTCACAGTCATTAGAATAAAGCGTGTTCCTAGCCTTTTTAATTGGTGTTCCTTCTGATTTCTCCGCGGCCTTCCGGTGCGCGTGCGCGAACGCGAGTGCGGAAGTGCGTACGTTACGCGAACGAGTGCGTGAACGCGTTATTCA
>NW_012021065.1:0-369 GCF_000956235.1 Wasmannia auropunctata
TATAATTAAAAATTAACGAAGTATCAAATGAAGGGCTAGTGAGCCTTGCACGAAGTTAGTGCTAAAATTACAAATATTTAACAATAATAATTATCACCCAAACGTTTCGGCTCCGCATTGAGCCATCTTCAGTGGGTAAAATACAAAAATTTTTATTACTTCTACTTTACATTAGCGCTTTGTTCTTTCCGCTCGCACGAAGGTCGCTTCTCACTCGTTATGAGATCGTTCGTTGGAAAAATCGCAATCATATGATCCCATCCTCAGATGACAATTAAACGGATCGTATCGGAGGAAAAACATATTACATCTTGAGTCAATGTATAAAAAACCGCGATGTCTGGCGGAACGTTATAGTCAGCTGAGTGA
>NW_012021066.1:0-430 GCF_000956235.1 Wasmannia auropunctata
AGGGGGTCCGCCGGGGGTCCGCGGGGAGGGGGAAACCGCTCAGACGTTCACGGTCTGATGCGGGGTCCGCGGGGAGGGGGAAGCCGCGGAAAGCCGCTCGATCAGCTGGCCTAACCGCGGGGTGCGGGATGCGCGGGGAGAGGGGAACCGCGTCGTGGGTCCGGGCTCCGCGGGGACGGGGGAACCGCGTCGTAGATGCGGGGTTCGCGGGGAAGAGGGAACCGCGTCGTAGATGCGGGATCCGCGGGGGCGGGGAATCGCGTTGCCGGTGCGGGATGCGCGGGGCGGGGAACCGCGTTGCCGGTGCGGGATGCGCGGGGCGGGGGAACCGCGTTGCCGGTGCGGGATGCGCGGGGCGGGGGAACCGCGTTGCGGGTGCGGGATGCGCGGGGACGGGGAACCGCGTCGTAGATGCGGGGTTCGCGGGGAA
>NW_012021067.1:0-437 GCF_000956235.1 Wasmannia auropunctata
ATTTTTTTCTATCTCTCATAGTTCGGCGATATTCACGTCGGAAGAAAAAACCGAGTTTTTTTCAAGGGGTGGTTTCATCCCTTCAAAACGGAATTGAGCACCAACGAAAATAATTTCATACTACGGATGAACTGCTCTACTTTTATACCAAGAGTCAGATTTTTCTGAATTTTCGGGTTCGCAAACTTCCCTTGTCAGCCACGAAACTCGATCGCCAGCCTCGACCGCCAATCACACACGCGGAAAAGCGGCAACAATTCCTTCGATACATTCGACTCCGAACACTCCCTTCAAGGTCAAAATGGATTTTTTTATTATGGACTATTTACAGATTAAACTTCCGGCCGCGAGTTCTTTGTTCAAGCGAGCGACTTGAGCTGCTAGCGCGGCGCGAAGTTCGTGAAGCGAGCAACTTCAGGTGCTCTGCGAGCGACAAA
>NW_012021068.1:0-489 GCF_000956235.1 Wasmannia auropunctata
CTGTGGCGGTCGTGTCGCGTCGCTACGCCATGCCATCGATGCACTGCTCGTGCTCGACGCACCGAGCCGCGTCATGCCGCGCCGCGCCGCGCCGGTTCGGCCGCCGGGATAGGCGAGATAGCGACGCGGGATAGGATACATATAATTACCGGAGGGGCATCGTGCAGCGTGCTCCATTTCACACATCGCACACCGTGTGATCGCGTCACACGGCCGACGCCTCGCGCGCTTCACGTATGCGGCCGCCCTGCATTCTGCATGCGCTCCGCGCTCTCCCTCTCTTCCTCTCTCTCTCTCCCCTCTCTCTCTCTCTCTCTCTCTCTCTCTCTCTCTCTCTCTCTCTCTCTCTCTCTCTCTCTCTCTCTCGTCTCGTCGTACGTCGTCGTACGTCGTACGTCGTACGTCGTACGTACGTACGTACGTACGTACGTACGTACGTACGTACGTACGTACGTACGTACGTACGTACGTACGTACGTACGTACGTAC
>NW_012021069.1:0-310 GCF_000956235.1 Wasmannia auropunctata
TACATCGTAGTACATTAGATACGACGATGGTTTCGATGGGTCGTACGTAGGCATATATTTATTGTTGGCTCGCACGTATCTGCCGGAACATTGACTCAGACCGCCACGTATACCGCGCTCGATGAACATGTCAATATCCGTGAGAAGTTCGAATTTAATACGAGTATATTTCAGCATGGCGTCCCACGTGAAACCTGGTAACGTGAAATAATGCGCAGGATCGAGTCCATAACTCGTGATACAACTGTCGCGAAAGTTTTCGAAAATATCGGCCAGCAACAAGACATCCGTTTTTAGGTATAAGTCGCTA
>NW_012021070.1:0-491 GCF_000956235.1 Wasmannia auropunctata
CTGAAGCAGCGGCATCGGCAACTGGAGCGGCGACGCCGGCGGCTGGAACGACGGCGTCGGCGGCTGGAATGACGGCGTCGGCGGTTGGAGCGGCGGCGTCGGCAACTGGAGCGGCGGCAGCAGCTACAGCGTTGACGATGGCTGGAGCGGCGGCGACGCGGGCGGCTGGAGTCGCCGAACTCGTTTTTAAAAAAAAGTCGTCGTCCATTGACAGCTATAATAAATTTGATAAAAATTAATATTAGTTATATAATATATATATATACATATATATATATATATTATATTGTTTGTTATTTTTTACTTATTTTACTTACGTCTATGTCGTCATCCATGGCTGACTTTTCTTTATAAAATCGATACATTAATAATCCGATGTTATCTGATTAAAATTCATAATACTTGAATTTATGCAAATCGATCATATTTCCTTGATTATTCGCACATTAATTCACACTATATAGTTGTCGTTGCGTTGTAATAATATATTA
>NW_012021071.1:0-391 GCF_000956235.1 Wasmannia auropunctata
CTGGATTAGTATATCAAATACACATTAACCGCACACGCACACACGTACATGCGCACACGTACACACGCACACACGTACACACACGAAAATATAAAATAATGCGTAATATATTCTTTATTCATGTACTAATTTGTACTTACTTGGGTTTCTCCTAGCCTCTGCGTTTAAAGCAGCGGCTGGAGCGGCGACTGGAGCAGCGGCATCGGCAACTGGAGCGGCGACGCCGGCGGCTGGAACGACGGCGTCGGCGGCTGGAATGACGGCGTCGGCGGTTGGAGCGGCGGCGTCGGCAACTGGAGCGGCGGCAGCAGCTACAGCGTTGACGATGGCTGGAGCGGCGGCGACGCGGGCGGCTGGAGTCGCCGAACTCGTTTTTAAAAAAAAGTCGTCG
>NW_012021072.1:0-399 GCF_000956235.1 Wasmannia auropunctata
TGTACATATCGCATGTGTTTATTTACGATTATGCGACCACCAATTGTACAGTTTGAATACATTTTGCAATGCGCAATGAGCATTGTGATATCCGCATCGCACGGTACCAGCGGCGTCGAGCTCGCTCAGCGAATCCACGTTCTCGTAATCGGCATCCAGGGTCTCGATGTTCGAGCGCTCTCGCTCATCGAGCAAGGCCCGCAGCCACTCGCGTTTCTCGGGTCCCTTAACGTACACGTTGTCTTCCTCTTCATTCTCTCTCGCTGCACCAAATACAGCCGTCGCGATCAAACGTTTCGCCCTGCTGTACGGGATCGCACCGTCTTCCCATTTCAATCCATGGTGATAGACAATCAACCAGGAAGCGCAAGACCTGTCGGATCTTGTCAAAAAATTTCC
>NW_012021073.1:0-443 GCF_000956235.1 Wasmannia auropunctata
TTCTCGTTATTCTCGTCAAAGATACGAGCGATTAGACGGGTCATTTTTTAAGACAATTATACTACATATTATAGTGCTAACGAGTCCGTATGTTAATCAATGTTTTTACAATTACTACACGGAGAGAATTTTTTTTTTAATTTTTGCAGGGTAAATTAAAAAAAATTTACTCTCCGTGTAACATTGACGTACTGCACCCCTGTGATGGCAATAGCTGGTGGATGACAATGATAATTTCCGATGATTTCTTTTGGAAGATTGCGGCTCTTATTCATTTTATTTCCTCGACAATGATGCCATATTTACTGCAATATTTATTGCACGACGATATAATATGTTTATATATAATTAATAAAAGAATACTTTTTTTTATTAATACTTTCATATCTTCAAAATTGATCGCGCGCGCGCGCGCGAATTTCATTGTTAGTCCGTTGACGTAA
>NW_012021074.1:0-335 GCF_000956235.1 Wasmannia auropunctata
AATATTAATTGCAATTAATATATCATGCATTTCTACTTGTCGTCTCATCGAAATACACTTTTTGTGTAAGTTTCGCCCATGTAGGACCGATAACAGCGAAGATTTGGTCGAAATAAGAAATGTCGCTAAATTGAGTTTTTTAGAATAATGAAATATTGGTGCCAATTAGTAGCTAATAAGGGCGGGTTCTAACTCAGGAGCTCCGAGGGGGGGTGAGGGGCAGGGTGGTCCGCGGGGGGTCCGCGGGGAGGGGGAAACCGCTCAGAACGTTCACGGTCGGATGCGGGGTCCGCGGGAGGGGGAAGCCGCGGAAAGCCGCTCGCTCAGCTGGCCTG
>NW_012021075.1:0-419 GCF_000956235.1 Wasmannia auropunctata
AAAAATAAAAACAATGTTTTTGTCCCTATTAGTGTGCCCCTCCACGGCGCGATGGCCATATTAAGGGCCCCCCTATTACTGTGCCTGTCCATAATTTGTGTGCCCTTTATTAATGTGCCCGCGATTAATGAGTCTGTGTTTTTAATTTCATTTCTACTACATGCACTCATGACAATAAAGTTGCGACTTTATTTTTAATAAGTTTTATTGAACGCTTGGTTTTTAACATTCTAATAATTTTTCTCAAATAATATTAAATAAATGATATAATTTGATGTTAGTATTAACATTTAGAATAGTGTTATTTTAATTATATATAACATGTTTGTGAGTTTACGCATTCGTAAATTCACTGAAAAATGTGTTACAATCTCATTGTCCACGACTGTAAATTTACATCAGATTGATGGTTAACAATA
>NW_012021076.1:0-363 GCF_000956235.1 Wasmannia auropunctata
TTTCTCTTTTGTTACCGGAAGTAAATCTACCTTTCCATCGTATGCGGTAGCTATTCTTTGATATAAAATGCGCGTCATAGCCCGATAAATTGTGGAAAACTACGGGAATGCAATGTGAATCTTTGTAGTTTAAATTACAGTTGGAATGCGCGGGATCTCTGAATCGACCAGTTAAATGACAGTGATCGCGTACCCGCGTGTCGTCAGGCGCAAACGGTTTCTCACATATGTGACAATTCGCGACGCTGTTAAATTTATCGCGTTCGTCGCGCGTCAATTCTGCCATCGGAACGTTACCGGACAGAGCAGACTTTACTCTGTGCGCTAAATCTTTAAGTTTTTCGACAAACCACGCTATGCAAA
>NW_012021077.1:0-403 GCF_000956235.1 Wasmannia auropunctata
ACGTTGGGTTTTATTGTTTTATTAGAGATACTATCCCACTTGAATGTTATTTTTAAAAAATAGTATAACAATTCATTTTCAAGATAACGAGATTCTCTTTGTAATTAGCGCAATTTAAAACTTTAATACCTCCTTTGAAAATAAATGTAACTTGAGGGATTATAACTTGGGATCACTTATTAAGAACAATCCATATCAAATTCAATATTAAATTTGTATACAAATGATATACATACATATGTAGTACTTAAGTAGGATAACATAACGTAATTTTTATGGGATTATAACTTGGCGCCATTTATTGATATCAAATCTTTCATATAAGTAATATACTTATAATTTCAGTAAGGTAATGCTATTTTTATGGAATTCTAACTTGGCATCACATATTGATATCAAATCA
>NW_012021078.1:0-376 GCF_000956235.1 Wasmannia auropunctata
AACTGTAACGATACACCCCCGAAAGTGCATCGTTCCCGGCCGAACAACCGCCGGATGCCGCCCGACCGACGAACCGTCGGGCGAAGAAGGCGCGGTGCGCCCCATATTTTTTAAGCGTTCCAAAGGTCGTCGGCTGGCAACTTAAGGCCAGCCGACAAAGACGTTACCGCAAATCATGTAACGGTACCGGAAACCACCGAACGGAGCCGATCGCGGCCGAATGCCGTAATGATAGGGTATATAAGGGGCTCCGAAGCCAGGAGGGCTACCAGTTCCTGACCGTCTCACGAACCGACGACACCGGGGTAAAGAGTGGCTTTGCCTCGGTCCGAGTGATTCTAGGTGGCGTTCCGGTTCGCAGACCTCCAGACACGAT
>NW_012021079.1:0-344 GCF_000956235.1 Wasmannia auropunctata
TGATGTTCTAGGAATCTCAGGTTCGAATCTCGATGTGTTTTCAAAAATTGTAAACCTGCGTATAAATTGTAATTAATAAAATAGAAATAATGCGAAATAGTTAAACACAAATTAAACTCTAAAAATAATATGTAATCGGTAAAATAAGAAAAAAAATTTTTTTTTAAATTCTTTTTCTCAGTAGTATATTTATAGCTGCGTTCCGCAAAGCACATCATGAACATGATTTATCCTTTTATCTTTGTTTAACATTTGGTGAACACAATTAGGTACCATACATCATGCGCATAATGCGCTTTGCGAAAACGCAGCCTATGTATATGGATATGTCAAAGAAATTCTTA
>NW_012021080.1:0-436 GCF_000956235.1 Wasmannia auropunctata
TATCCCCTGTGTGCCTTGTCGACTCAGTAACATATCAAAAGCTCATCAAAATCGGAGGGGGACACTTGAATCTCTTTCCTTGTAAGTCTAAATTAATCAACTAAATCTAAATCGATCAATTCTACATTAGTAACTAGTAATTGTAAAGAAAGGAATTTATTTGGCAGTGGTCACGCACGCTGTGAATGGCGTGAGTGTGTGCGCCAGTGGCTGTCGCGCATGCTTTGAGTGCGTTCGCACTCGAGCACTCAACGAACGGCGTGCCACTAAGCCGATAATGACATGTGAAATCAGTGAATTTATAAACAATTTGAGTTTTCTGCACGCCGGACGTAATAGTCTCGTTGTCCCGTAGATATCGCACCAATTTCCTCAGTGGGCGAATATTATCAAAACTGTCGAAATATATAGCACGATTCCCCCTCTTTGCGTATGC
>NW_012021081.1:0-322 GCF_000956235.1 Wasmannia auropunctata
AAACACTATGAGGAATACTGTTCAACTGTCCCCAGCCCCAGGGACGGTTGTAACAGTACACGGAAAGAACAATTTTGCTGAATCCAGATCTGAAAATAATTTTTGTTCAAAAATCAAAATAATTTTGTGCAAAAGTCAAAGTGATTGCTAGAATATCAAAAACGTTTTATAGCAATGCTTATCAGTTTTAACATTCCAACAAATTATTTTGATGATTCAACAAAAAATTATTTTCAGATCTGTTTTTAGTCAAAATTTTCAGATCTTTAAACAAAATCGTTCTTTCCGTGATAGAGAGGGATAGAGATGATTGTATTATATT
>NW_012021082.1:0-402 GCF_000956235.1 Wasmannia auropunctata
ACTACCTGCAGGCAAATTAACATACAATATACATTACAATATATACTTTAAAATAAAATATACTATTAAAATATATATTACAATTGTTTATACAATGCTTTTCTGTTTAATGTAACAGTTAAATGTAGATCACATTAAAATTAATTATATAATTATATAATTACTACTTACAATTAATTAGTCGTGCTATCGGAATTAGAAAAAAACCAAATTTGTATTTTTTCAATGAAATAAAACACGTTTTTATTCTAATGTTTTTATCTATTAGAAAAAAAAACGTTTTTTTACTATCTTAAATATATTTAATATTAAGTCTTACTTATGTTTTATAGCGATAATTTTAATCAAAACTATTTTCGCCATATTTACAGAACAGAATTGTATTAATATTTATTGATAAAT
>NW_012021083.1:0-347 GCF_000956235.1 Wasmannia auropunctata
AATTTTTCTGTTGGGTTATCTTGTCGTTTGATAGGATTTTACGACTCGGCATGTGTGGGCTGTTTATTATTTTATTTTATGGAATTTCGGTTTTGTTATGAATCCAGCCCAAACATACTTATTGACAGTTTATTTGTTAGCTTTTTCTTTACAACAAAAAAACGTTCCGAACTTAGGTTTTTCTTCGCGGGTAAATTGTGTACTGAGATACCTTATTTGTTTTTGGTAATAAATATCTCTCACGTTCGGTTCTATACTATTTGCTAAAACCGAATTCTTCTCAAAGTAAACCGACAACGGTCAATTTCGTTGAGTCGAGGTATTTTGTCGATTGATGACCGTTATTA
>NW_012021084.1:0-406 GCF_000956235.1 Wasmannia auropunctata
AAATGGAGATGCATCAAATCTAAAAATTTTTTACCAAGTTTGCGAAGTTCCAAAAACTAAACTAAAAATTGCACGCAAATGAGGTTTACATCGTTCGAAAGCGTAAATTTTTAGCTTTAATTTCAGCCCCCGATCAGCAACAGGGGGAGGGGATCGTGGTCAGGAAGGGTTTTTTTTCACCGAGTTATTCAACATTGAAGCAAAAATGGTCATTTTTGCTTCAATGTTGAATAACTCGGTGAAAAAAAATCGCTCATTGCTGATCGGGTGCTGAACTTAAAGCTAAAGATTTACGCTTTTGAACGATGTAAACCTCATTTGCGTGCGATTTTTATTTTATTTTCTGGAAACTGTTTGTTATTCAATTCTACTAACTATGTTCTTCCTGTTCCAGACTAAGCGATAT